>NC_053028.1:199708545-200040180 GCF_003073215.2 Triticum urartu | reverse complement strand
GAAAGCATAAAGGCCTACTTGAAGAAGTGTTTTTCAATGAAGGACCTTGGAGAAGCTGCTTATATATTGGGCATCAAGATCTATAGAGATAGATCGAGACGCCTCATTGGTCTTTCACAGAGTACGTACCTTGACAAGATATTGAAGAAGTTCAAAATGGATTAGTCAAAGAAGGGGTTCTTGCCTGTATTGCAAGGTACGAGATTGAGCACGGCTCAATGCCCGACCATGACAGAAGATAGAGAAAAGATGAGTGTCGTCCCCTATGCCTCGGCCATAGGGTCTATCATGTATGCTATGCTGTGTACCAGACCTGATGTAAACCTTGCCGTAAGTTTGGTAGGAAGGTACCAAAGTAATCCCGACATAGAACACTGGACAGTGGTCAAGAATATCTTGAAGTACCTGAAAAGGACTAAGGACATGTTTCTCGTGTATGGAGGTGACGAAGAGCTTGTCGTAAAGGGTTACGTCGATGCTAGCTTCGACACAGGTCTGGATGACTCTAAGTCACAAACCGGATACGTGTATATTTTGAATGGTGGGGCAGTAAGCTGGTGCAGTTGCAAGCAAAGCGTTGTGGCGGGATCTACATGTGAAGCGGAGTACATGGCAGCCTCGGAGGCAGCACAAGAAGCAGTCTGGGTGAAGGAGTTCATTACCGACCTAGGAGTCATACCCTATGCGTCGGGCCTGATGACTCTCTTCTGTGACAACACTGGAGCTATTGCCCTTGCCAAGGAGCCCAGGTTTCATAGGAAGACCAGGCATATCAAGCGTCGCTTCAACTCCATTCGTGAAAGTGTTCAAAATGGAGACATAGAGATTTGTAAAGTACATACGGACCTGAATGTGGCAGATCCGTTGACTAAACCTCTCCCTAGAGCAAAACATGATCAACACCGGAACTGCATGGGTGTTTGATTCATCATAATGTAACTAGACTATTGACTCTAGTGCAAGTGGGAGACTGTTGGAAATATGCCCTAGAGGCAATAATAAAATGGTTATTATTATATTTCTTTGTTCACGATAATTTTCTATTGTTCATGCTATAATTGTGTTATCCGGAAATCGTAATACATGTGTGAATACATAGACCACAACACGTCCCTAGTGAGCCTCTAGTTGACTAGCTCGTTGATCAAAAGATAGTCATGGTTTCCTGACTATGGACATTGGATGTCATTGATAACGGGATCACATCATTAGGAGAATGATGTGATGGACAAGACCCAATCCTAAGCATAGCTCAAAGATCGTGTAGTTCGTTTGCTGTAGCTTTTCCGAATGTCAAGTATCATTTCCTTAGACCCTGAGATTGTGCAACTCCCGGATACCGTAGGAGTGCTTTGGGTGTGCCAAATGTCACAACGTAACTGGGTGACTATAAAAGTACACTACAGGTATCTCCGAAAGTGTCTGTTGGGTTGGCACGAATCGAGACTGGGATTTGTCACTCTGTATGACGGAGAGGTATCT
The DNA here is from genome assembly GCF_003073215.2 of Triticum urartu. Classification (NCBI taxonomy): domain Eukaryota; kingdom Viridiplantae; phylum Streptophyta; class Magnoliopsida; order Poales; family Poaceae; genus Triticum; species Triticum urartu. The sequence goes on along the minus strand of NC_053028.1, from coordinate 200,038,698 downwards.
CTGGGCCCACTCGGTAATGCATCATCATAATGAGCTCAATGTGATCAAGTGGTTGATCACGGGATCATGCATTACGGTACGAGTAAAGTGACTTGCCGGTAACGAGATTGAACGAGGTATTGGGATACCGACGATCGAGTCTCGGGCAAGTAACGTACCGATTGACAAAGGGAATTGTATACGGATTGATTGAATCCTCGACATCGTGGTTCATCCGATGAGATCATCGTGAAGCATGTGGGAGCCAACATGGGTATGCAGATCCTGCTGTTGGTTATTGACCGGAGAGGCGTCTCGGTCATGTCTGCATGTCTCCCGAACCCGTAGGGTCTACACACTTAAGGTTCGGTGACGCTAGGGTTGTTGAGATATTAGCATACGGTAACCCGAAAGTTGTTTGGAGTCCCGGATGAGATCCCGGACATCACGAGGAGTTCTGGAATGGTCCGGAGGTAAAGATTTATATATAGGAAGTCAAGTTTCGGTCATCGGGAAAGTTTCGGGGGTAATCGGTATTGTACCGGGACCACCGGAAGGGTCCCGAGGGTCCACCGGGTGGGGCCACCTATCCCGGAGGGCCCCATGGGCTGAAGTGGGAAGGGAACCAGCCCCTAGTGGGCTGGTGCGCCCCCCTTTGGGCCTCCCCCTGCACCTAGGGTTTGAAACCCTAGGGGTGGGGGGCGCCACCCTTGCCTTGGGGGGGCAAAGCACCCCTTGGCCGCCGCCCCCCTAGGAGATTGGATCTCCTAGGGCTGGCACCCCCTAGGCACCTATATATAGTGGGGGGGAGGGAGGGCAGCCGCACCCAAGCCCCTGGCCTCTCCCTCTCCCTCTCGTGACACTCCTCCGTCTCCCTGCGCTTGGCGAAGCCCTGCCGAGATCACCGTTGCTTCCACCACCACGCCGTTGTGCTGCTGGATCTTCATCAACCTCTCCTCCCCCCTTGCTGGATCAAGAAGGAGGAGACGTCTTCCCAACCATACGTGTGTTGAACACGGAGGTGCCGTCCGTTCGGCACTAGGTCATCGGTGATTTGGATCACGTCGAGTACGACTCCATCAACCCCGTTCTCTTGAATGCTTCCGCGCGCGATCTACAAGGGTATGTAGATGCACTCCTTTCTCCCTCGTTGCTAGAAGACTCCATAGATTGATCTTGGTGATGCATAGAAAATTTTAAAATTCTGCTATGTTCCCCACAATATGGCCTCAGAACACTAAGACCGAAAGGTCGAGCGTGAATCATATAGTAGATATGATCAACATAGTGATGTTCACCATTGAAAACTTCTCCATCTCACATGATGCTCGGGCATGGTTTAGTTTATATGGATCACGTGATCCCTTAGATGATTAGAGGGATGTCTATCTAAGTGGGAGTTCTTAAGTAATATGATTAATTGAACTTAAATTTATCATGAACTTAGTCCTGATAGTATTTGCATATCTATGTTGTAGATCAATTGCCCGCGTATAGCTTCCCCGTTTTATTTATGATATGTTCCTAGAGAAAACTATGTTGAAATATGTTAGTAGCAATGATGCGGACTAGCTCCGTGATCTGAGGATTATCCTCATTGCCGCATAGAAGAGTTATGTCCTTGATGCACCGCTAGGCGATGGACCTATTGCAGGGGCAGAAGCAGACATTATGAACGTTTGGCAAGCTCGGTATGATGACTACTTTATAGTTTAGTGCGCCATGTTTTACGGCTTAGAACCGGGACTTAAAAAACATTTTGAACGCCACAGAGCATATAAGATGTTCCGTTGAAATTAGTATTTCAGACTCATGCCCGTGTCGAGAGGTATGAGTCCTCTGACAGTACTTTGCCTACAAGATGGAGGAGAATAGCTCATCCAGCGAGCATGTGCTCAGATTGTCTGGGTACTACAATTGCTTGAATCAAGTGGGAGTTAATCTTCCAAATAAGATAGTGCTTGACAGAGTTCTCTAGTTACTATCACCAAGTTACTGGAACTTAGTGATGAACTATAATATGCAAGGGATGACGTAAAACGATTCCCGAGCTCTTCGCGATGCTGAAATCGGCGAAGGTAGAAATCAAGAAAAGCATCAAGTGTTGATGGTTGACAAGACCACTAGTTTCAAGTAAAAGGGCAAGGGAAAGAAAGGGAACTTCAAGAAGAATGGCAAGCAAGTTGCCACTCCCATGAAGAAGCCCAAAGCTAGACCCAAGCCTGAAACTGAGTGCTTCTTCTTCAAAGGAAATGGTCACTGGAAGCGGAACTGCCCCAAATACTTGGCGGATAAGAAGGATGCCAAAGTGAACAAAAGTATATATGATATACATGTTATTGATGTGTACTTTACTAGTGTTCATAGTAGCCCCTGGGTATTTGATACTGGTTCAGTTGCTATGATTAGTAACTTGAAACAGGAGTTACAAAATGAACAGAGACTAGTTGAGGGCGAGGTGACGATGTGTGTTGGAAGTAATTCCAAGGTTGATAAGATCACCATCGCACAGTCCCTTTACCTTCGGGATTAGTGTTGAACCTAAAATAAATGTTATTTGGTGTTTGCGTTGAGCATAATATGATTGGATCATGTTTATTGCAATACAGTTATTCATTTAAGTCAAAGAATAATTGTTATTATGTTTACATGAATAAAACCTTCTGTTGTCATACACTGATACCTCTCCAACGTATCTATAATTTTTTATTGTTCCATGCTATTATATTATCCATCTAGGATGTTTTATATGCATTTATATGTTATTTTATATGATTTTTGGGACTAACCTATTAACCTAGAGCCCAGTGCCAGTTTCTGTTTTTTCCTTGTTTTTGAGTATCGCAGAAAAGGAAACCCAAATGGAGTCCAATTGACCTGAAATTTCACGAAGATTATTTTTGGACCAGAAGAAGCCCACGGAGTATCGGAGATGGGCCATAAGAGCTCCGAGGCACCCACGAGGGTGGGGGGCGCCCAACCCCCTTGGGCACGCCCCCTACCTCGTGGCCGCCTCGGAGACCCCCCTGACTTGTTCCCGACGTCAAAATCTCTTATATATACCCAAATTTCCAAAACATAACCTAGATCGGGAGTTCCGCCGCCGCAAGCCTCTGTACCTACCGAAAACCAATCTAGACCCATTCCGACACCCTGCCGGAGGGGGGATCCCTCTCCGGTGGCTATCTTCATCATCCCGGCGCTCTCCATGATGAGGAGGGAGTAGTTCACCCCCGAGGTTGGGGGTATGTACCAGTAGCTATGTGTTTGATCTCTCTCTCTCTCGTGTACTTGATTTGGCACAATCTTGATGTGTCGTGAGCTTTGCTATTATAGTTGGATCTTATGATGTTTCTCCCTGCTACCTCTTGAGAATGCGTTGGTTTTCCCTTGAAGAGTAAAGGGTGATGCAGCAAAGTAGCGTAAGTATTTCCCTCAGTTTTGAGAACCAAGGTATCAATCCAGTAGGAGGTACACGCAAGTCACCTAGTACCTGCACAAACGAACAAGAACTTCGCAACCAACGCGATAAAGGGGTTGTCAATCCCTTCACGACCACTTGCAAAAGTGAGATCTGATAGAGATAATAAGATAATTTTTTTTGGTATTTTTATGATATAGATTGAAAGTAAAGATTGCAAAGTAAAATATATTGGAAACTTATATGATGGAAAGTAGACCCGAGGGCCATAGGTTTCACTAGTGGCTTCTCTCAAGATGGCATATTCTACGGTGGGTGAACAAATTACTGTCGAGCAATTGATAGAAAAGCGAATAATTATGAGAATATCCAGCATGATCATGTGTATAGGCATCACGTCCGCGACAAGTAGACCGAAACGATTCTACATCTACTACTATTACTCCACACATCGACCGTTATCCAGCATGCATCTAGAGTATTAAGTTCATAAGAACAAAGTAACGCATTAGGCAAGATGACATGATGTAGAGGGATAAACTCAAGAAATATGATATAAACCCCATCTTTTTATCCTCGATGGCAACAATACAATACGTGCCTTGCTGCCCCTGCTGTCACTGGGAAAGGACACCGCAAGATTGAACCCAAAGCTAAGCACTTCTCCCATTGCAAAAAATATCAATCTAGTAGGCCAAACCAAACTGATAATTCGAAGAGACTTGCAAAGATAACAAATCATACATATAAGTATTCAGAGGAGAATCAAATATTGTTCATAGATAATCTTGATCATAAACCCACAATTCATTGGATCTCGACAAACACAATGCAAAAAGAATTACATCGAATAGATCTCTAAGAAGATCGAGGAGAACTTTGTATTGAGATCCAAAGAGAGAGAAGAAGCCATCTAGCTAATAACTATGGACCCGAAGGTCTGTGGTAAACTACTCACACATCATCGGAGAGGCCATGGAGTTGATGTAGAGGCCTTCCGTGATCGATTCCCCCTCCGACGGAGCTCTGAAAAAGGCCCCAAGATGGGATCTCATGGCTACAGAAGGTTGCGGCGGTGGAAATAGGGTTTCATGGTGCTCCTGGATGTTTTGGGGGTATATGGATATATATAGGAGGAAGAAGTAGGTCGGTGGAGATACGAGGGGCCCACGAGGGTGGGGGCGCGCCCAAGGGGGCAGACGCTCCTCCCTGCCTCGTGGCTCCCTCGTTTCTTTCTTGACGTTCACTCCAAGTCCCCTGGTTCACGTTTGTTCCAAAAATAACTCTCCCGAAGGTTTCATTCCGATTGGATTCCGTTTGATATTCCTTTTCTGCGAAACACTGAAATAGGCAAAAAAACAACAATTTGCGCTGGGCCTTGGGTTAGTAGGTTAGTCCCAAAAATAATAAAAAAGGTATATTAAAGCCCTTTAAACATCCAAAACAAATAATATGATAGCATGGAACAATAAAAAATTATAGATACGTTGGAGACGTATCACTCCCCCTCTACTCTCTTGTGATGGATTGAGTTTTCCCTTTGAAGTTACCTTATCGGATTGAGTCTTTAAGGATTTGAGAACACTTGATGTATGCCTTGCATGTGCTTATCTATGGTGACAATGGGATATTCATGTGATCCACTTGATGTATGTTTTGGTGATCAACTTGCGAGTTCCGTGACCTTGTGAACTTATGCATAGGGGTTGGCACACGTTTTCGTCTTGACTCTCTGGTAGAAATTTGGGGCACTCTTTGAAGTTCTTTGTGTTGGTTGAATAGATGAATCTGAGATTGTGTGATGCATATCGTATAATCATACCCACAGATACTTGAGGTGACATTGGAGTATCTAGGTGACATTAGGATGTTTTATATGCATTTATATGTTATTTTATATGATTTTTGGGACTAACCTATTAACCTAGAGCCCAGTTCTAGTTTATGTTTTTTACTTGTTTTTGAGTATCGTAGAAAAGGAAAACCAAACGGAGTCCCATTGACCTGAAATTTCATGGAGATTATTTTTGGACTAGAAGAAACCCACAGAGTATCGGAGATGGGCCAGAAGAGTCCCGAGGCACCCACGAGGGTGGGGGCGCACCCCCCTACCTCGTGGCCGCCTCGTAGACCCCCCGACTTGTTCCCGACGCCAAAACCTCTTATATATACCCAAACTTCCAGAACGTAACCTAGATCGGGAGTTCCGCCGCCGCAAGCCTCTGTAGCCACCGAAAACCAATCTAGACCCGTTTCGGCTCCCTGCGGGAGGGGGGGATCCCTCTCCGATGGCTATCTTCATCATCCCGGTGCTCTCCATGATGAGGAGGGAGTAGTTTACCCTCGGGGCTGAGGGTATGTACCAGTAGCTATGTGTTTGATCTCTCTCTCTCTCTCTCTCTCGTGTTCTTGATTTGGCACGATCTTTATGTATCGCGAGCTTTGCTATTATAGTTGGATTTTATGATGTTTCTCCCCCTCTACTCTCTTGTGATGGATTGAGTTTTCCGTTTGAAGTTATCTTATCGAATTGAGTCTTTAAGGATTTCAGAACACTTGATGTATGTCTTGCATGTGCTTATCTATGGTTACAATGGGATATTCACGTGATCCACTTGATGTATGTTTTGGTGATCAACTTGTGATTTCCATGACCTTGTGAACTTATGCATAGGGGTTGGCACATGTTTTCGTCTTGAATCTCTAGTAGAAAATTTGGGGCACTCTTTGAAGTTCTTTGTGTTGGTTGAATAGATGAATCTGAGATTGTGTGATGCATATCGTATAATCATACCCACAGATACTTGAGGTGACATTGGAGTATCTAGGTGACATTAGGGTTTTGGTTGATTTGCGTCTTAAGGTGTTATTCCAGTACGAACTCTAGGATAGATTGAACAGAAAGAATAGCTTCGTGTTATTTTACTACGGACTCTTGAATAGATCGATCAGAAAGAATAACTTTGAGGTGGTTTCGTATCCTACAATAATCTCTTCGTTTGTTCTCCGCTATTAGTGACTTTGGACTGACTCTTTGTTGCATGTTGAGGGATAGTTATACGATCCAATTATGTTATTATTGTTGAGAGAACTTGCACTAGTGAAAGTATGAACCCTAGGCCTTATTTCAACGCATTGCAATACCGTTTTCGCTCACTTTACCACTTGCTACCTTGCTGTTTTTATATTTTCAGATTACAAAAACCTACATCTAGCATCCATATTGCACTTGTATCACCATCTCTTTGCCGAACTAGTGCACCTATACAATTTACCATTGTATTGGGTGTGTTGGGGACACAAGAGACTCTTTGTTATTTGGTTGCAGGGTTGTTTGAGAGAGACCATCTTCATCCTACGCCTCCCACGGATTGATAAACCTTAGGTCATCCACTTGAGGGAAATTTGCTACTATCCTACAAACCTCTGCACTTGGAGGCCCAACAACGTCTACAAGAAGAAGGTTGTGTAGTAGACATCATACACCCAAGGTGAATGGTATATTGAATCTCGATTGTAGTGAGACACATATTCATAATATTGAAGCCAAAAGATGCACGGTTAGTAATGATAGTGCACCTTATTTGTGGCACTGCCGTTTAGGTCATATTGGTGTAAAGCGCATGAAGAAACTCCATGCTGATGGGCTTTTAGAATCACTTGATTATGATCACTTGATGCTTGCGAACCATGCCTCATGGGCAAGATGACTAAGACTCCGTTCTCCGGAATAATGAGCGTGCAACGGACTTATTAGAAATAATACATATGGATGTATGCGATCCAATGAGTGTTGAGGCTCGCGACAGGTATCGTTATTTTCTGACCTTCACAGATGATTTGAGCAGATATGAGTATATCTACTTAATGAAACACAAATCTAAAACATTTGAAAAATTAAAAGAATTTCAGAGTGAAGTGGAGAATCGTCGTAACAAGAAAAAAAGTTTCTACGATCTGATCGTAGAGGCGAAATATTTGAGTTGCGAGTTTGGCCTTCAGTTGAAACAATGTCGAATAGTTTCGCAACTCACGCCACCTGGAACACCACAGCATAATGGTGTGTCCGAACGTTGTAACCGTACTTTATTAGATATGGTGCGATTTATGATGTCTCTTACCAATTTACCACTATCGTTTTGGGGTTATGCATTAGAGACAACTACATTCACATTAAATAGGACACCATCTAAATATGTTGAGACGACACCATATGAACTATGGTTTGGCAAGAAACCTAAGCTGTCATTTCTTAAAGTTTGGGGCTGCGATGCTTATGTGAAAAAGCTTCAACCTGATGAGCTCGAACCCAAATCGGAGAAATGCGTCTTCATAGGATACTCAAAGGAAACTATTGGGTCCACCTTCTATCACAGATCCAAAGGCAAGATATTCGTTTATAAGAATGGATCCTTTCTAGAGAAGGAGTTTCTCTCGAAAGAAGTGAGTGGGAGGAAAGCTTTGATGAGGTAATTGTCCCTTCTCCTGAATTGGAAAATGGTTCATCACAGAAATCAGTTCCAGCGATGCCTACACCAATTAGTGAGGAAGTTAATGATGATAATCATGAAACTTCAGATCAAGTTACTACCGAACCACGTAGGTCAAGCAGAGTACGATCCACACCAGAGTGGTATGGTAATCCTGTTCTGGAAGTCATGTTACTAGACCATGATGAACCAACGAACTATGAGGAAGCGATGATGAGCCCAGATTCCGACAGATGGCTTGAGGTCATGAAATCTGAGATAGAATCCATGTATGAGAACAAAGTGTGGACTTTGCTGGACTTGCCCGATGATCGACACGCCATTGAGAATAAATGGATCTTCAAGAGGAAGACGGACGCTGATAGTAGTGTCACTATCTACAAAGCTCGACTTGTCGAAAAGGGTTTTTGACAAGTTCAAGGTGTTGACTATGATGATATTTTCTCACTCGTATCGATGCTTAGAAGTCTGTCCGAATCATGTTAGCAGTTGCCGCATTTTATGAAATCTGGCAAATGGATATCAAAACTACATTCCTTATTGGATTTATTAAACAAGAATTGTATATGATGCAACCAAAAGGTTTTGTCAATCCTAAAGGTGCTAACAAAGTGTGCAAGCTCCAGCAATCCATCTATGGACTGGTACAAGCATCTCGGAGTTGGAATATACGCTTTGATGAGTTGATCAAAGCATATAGTTTTATACAGACTTTTGGAGAAGCCTGTATTTACAAGAAAGTGAGTGGGAGCTTTGTAGCATTTCTGATATTATATGTGGATGACATATTGTTTATCGGAAATGATACTGAATTTCTGGATAGCATAAAATGATACTTGAATAAGAATTTTTCAATGAAATACCTCGGTGAAGCTGCTTACATTTGGGCATCAAGATCTATAGAGATCAAGACTCTTGATAATTTTTTTAATGAGTACATACCTTGATAAGATTTTGAAGAAGTTCAAAATAGAACAGTCAAAGAATGAGTTCTTGCCTGTGTTGCGAGATGTGAAGTTGAGTAAAGACTCAAAACCCGACCACGGTAGAAAATAGGAAGAGAATGAAAAGTCATTCCCTATGCCTCAGTCATAGGTTCTATAAAGTATCACTACAAAAAAATACACTTCCGTGATGATACGTGTTTGTCACAGTAGGTCGCTTTTTTGTCATGCATGTACATCCATGACAAATTTATGACAGAATCAAGATAGTCATACCTGTGCTGTCATAGAAGTTTTCCATGACATTACCAAAATTATCATCACGGAAGTGTCCACTTCCATGACAATATATCACGCGTCACAGAAGTGCTTTCGTCAAGGGTGACCGACACGTGGCATCCACCGTAACGGAACGCTGTTAAGCTATCGGGTCGGGTTTTGGATCCGATAACCCGTTAACAGCCACGACCAATGGGGATTTTCCACGTGTAAAATCATCATTGGCTAGAGGAGACACGTGTCAACTCATCCAATGGGCGAGACGCACCTATGATATGTTGACACATGGACCGGCCCATCAAGTTTAAATGGGCTGGCCCAACTGAAGGCCCACAAGATTTTGCGGACCATCATGGGCCGGCCCAGCTAAAGGCCCACGAGATTTTGCAGACCATAATGGGCTGGCCCAGCTAAAGGCCCACAAGATTTTGCGGGCCATAATGGGCCGGCCCAGGTAAAGGCCCATAAGATTTTTGTGTGCCGTAATGGGCCGGCCCAGGTAAAGACACACAAGATTCTTGCGAATCATAATGGGCCGGCCCAGCTAAAGGCCCACGAGATTTCGCCGACATTAATGGGCCGGTCCAGTTGTAGGCCCACAAGATTTTGAGTACCCTAGTAGGCCGGCCCATTAACTGTCTGCCATGTTTTGGGCCAAATGCCGGCCCATATTTGATCCGGTCCATTAATGGCCTGTCACACTCCAGGCCTAATAGTGGCCCATATGAGATCCGGCCCGTTAAAGGCCTACCACGTTCTGGGCCAAATTACGGCCCAGATCAGGTCCGGCCCTTTAAGACGCTTTGGGCTTAAATATGGCCCATATCAGATTCGGCCCGTCAACTGGACACTATGCTTTTGGGCCCACTTGCTAAAGGCCCACATAGTAATTCGGCCTGATATTAATTTTGGCCTGTTAAGGGCCCGTTTAACATTTCGGCCCTATATTAATTTCATCCCGTTAAAAGCCCGTCATATAGTTGGGCCTAACTACGGCCCGGTTTGCATCCGGCCTGCTCGCAGCCGATATCTGATTGGGCCAAACAAGGACCGAGACAATTTTTCGGCCTGTTAAAAGCCCGTGATTTGATTCGCACAATCATGGGCCGGGGTTCATTTCGGGCTGCTGCCCGCCCGTGAGCTGATCGGATGTTTCAGGCCGAACCTACATCGTGATTGCATGACGACCCGATTATGTAACGTAATTTTACGGTTTGGCCGGTTTACTGCGAAGACAGGATATATATATATATAGTAAAATAACTGCAGCATCATGAATAAGAAAAAACCTAGACTATACAATAAAGAAATTACGACATATTACATCTACTGGGCATGAAAGTTCGCCACTATGATAATAAAGCACAAGCAGACAGCAGATTACATACACTGGGCATCAAAGATCGCCACCAGTGCAAATAAACACGCCAACAAAATAATATACAAAACCGACAGCACTTCAATAGAGTTCAAGAAAGGTTAGCCCTACTGGGGAGCTGCAGGGCAAGCAGCCGAGCAAGATGATGAGACTGCGCTTGTTCAACACTTGTATCTTCCTCACTCTGAAAGATAAACAAGCAGACAGATGACAGGTTTTGCACATAAAAGTATCAGTGCCGACAATTCATCACATTTCTTACTGACGAATAAAGTGACACAGTTTAAATTTGCATTAACACAATATGGTATTGTTCAGGTCAAGACATGGCAGGAAATGACATTGTGAAGGAGTTGGCAGCTTCACGACACCACTGGATTACAGATCAAGAACTCATAAGTATCAATGGTTAGTGTGCTGTCAATTTATACCATTTCAGATTGGCAAACAAAGAGATGATTTAAATAATAGTAGAATGATATAACATTGTTCATAGTTAAGACACTGCAGAATATGACATTGTGCTGTAGTGGGTAGGTTCACCACACCACTGGATTACAGATGAAGAACAGAAGCATACATGCAGTGCAAAAGAAGATCACTTGCTCTGTATAGTTTAATTTACATGGTATGAATAAGGAACTTGGTTGTACAACTGAAAACTTAAATTGAGAAAGGATGAACTTTTGTTTATGAACTACATATAATAAACTTTAAACAAGCAATTTGATGCAAACACCAAAAAATAAACAGCTGTTGCAGTCATGCCTAACCAAATATATACAACAAAGTTTGAAGGCTTGAGATGGACAAACTTACATTATTGGTGAAGACATGCTCTATAAAGGCCTTGTCCATGCTGATGGGGGGGGGGGCAATTCAAGAAGTTTACCACAGAATCTTCTTCAAAAGCATTGCCTTTATTCTACATTTTGTTAAGAGTAAATATAGATGTGATAATATAAGAAAAAAAATGGAGAATATTTAAGATAAGATGAAGAGTGATGCTACATAACCAAGTAGCTATAAATGTAAGTGCAGCAATACAGGCAAACGGTACAGCCAAGAGCAATGCACAGCTAAACTTCTTCAGTACCAACCTTATGGTAAGAGTAAATATAGATCTGATGTGTAGAAAATGGAGGGCAAAGGAAAATAAGCTGCAGAGTGATGGTACATGAACAACTACCTGTCATTATAAGTACACTGATAAAGGACAGCATGTACTTACAAGAGCAATGTAGAGCTAAAAAAACATTGGCATTGGATATATTCTACACTAATGTAACCATTCATACAGATCAGATAATTTGGAGCGAACAATTGATAAGCAAGCTATCATGCATACTGCTGTCACATAATGAACCAGGTATGTATGCAAGTACAATGATACAAGACAACAGGTACTAACAAGAGCAAAGCAGCGGGCAGCATATTTGCGATATCCTATCGTTCTTGTCAAACCGGAGTTCTTCTTCGAGCAGATTTCCTGCAAAAAAGATCCGTAAGGCACACGCGGAAAAGTAGAAGTTCAAATTGTCATGTGATTTCATAGACAGTACCTCATCCTGGGAACGAGACCAGTGCATAAGAAGGTTTTTCCATTCAATGTCTTCTAAATTTAGCACAGGAGACTTCACCGGAAATTCGTTTATAGACTTGCCATCAAAGTGTGATTTCCTCAGGTAACACCGATACTGCTGCAATGCTTCCTTGAAAAGCACAAGCAAGCTTTGCTCGTCATGACTATCCAGATTGACCCTCGCCTAGTTGAAACAATGTAATGTAAATCATTGATGTGTTCAATCAGCAGAAAACAGGAAAATAATAACCATGAATAATAGCACTTACATGTAAGTTCGACAGGAAGATGTGAAAATGGTGTTTGTCTTCACAATAATCTTCCCATGATGGGAATATATGCACGTAGTCCCTAACAACATTGAAAGCATTGTCTTTTAAATTGGGAATAAATGGAATGGGGTTCCAATCTGCAGGAATTGGCCATCTCTGCAGTTGGCATAGGTCTTCGGCTGGTGGACTTGCTATACTTTTTGCTGGAGTGGGATTTTTGTGTGGTACAGCTGGTGCTATGGCAAATGAAATTGGTATACCTTTTGCTGGAGTGCAGGTCCTATGTGGTGGGGCTAGTGGTGTGGCCAGTGAAGTATGGGTACAGTCTGCTGGAGTCGGTCCTACATTTTGTGTCACTGGTTGTACAACCAATATAAGTGGGGTGCTGTCTGATTTCTCCGGCACCACCATGTTTTTCAAGGACTTTGCTGGTGCTCCTTCAGGTTCGGCAATCACCCTCTTCCTTTTTGATGTCTGATGCACCAGAACAGCATTTGAGTGGAAAAACATGGTATGATGACAGATGGAATATGTATTGATAATGGATGGGCATGGCATCTCGACATATATGATGAGTAAACTAAGCAGATGGCGGTGCAACAAAGTAGAAGAAATGCAAGACAACATATGCAAGATACACGCAATCAATAAAACCTTGCCAAATTAGAACATGCACCTTGATGGGTGAACAAGACAGGCCATCTGCCTTTGACTCCTCGAGGTTAGAATAATCATTAGGATGATATTCTGAACAAGAATCAACAGGTGGGGAACGTACAAGTTTCATTGCTTCCAGAATGGCACTCAATGCCTTGGTGCCAATTTTGTAAGTCATTGCAGTGTTCCACAATATTCTTCTGATGCGCGGATTCTGATATTCACTGTAATTGCGTATGATATCCGAGAACCATGAAAACATAAATAGTTGTGAGATTATCTTTGTAATGCAGATGATATTCTAATATAGGGGCGCCCCTGTAAACACTTGTGTGCTATCACTGGATTCTGATGAGAGAGCTCATGTGTGCTGTAATATGGTGCGTGCATTTATATAATCTGGCACAAGTACACAAAAAAATAGGCTCCAGAAGTAAGGATAGCTGGCAGATGATAGGTTCATAATATACTGTATAGAGAGTTTATTGCCAAACCATGATAACAAGAGCACACAACAACTAGGGAGATCATAGTGTACATAACAGGGGTACACCATAACCAGGATATATAAATCGGGAAAGTGGAACTGGCTGGAAATTACGGTGTTGTATTGCCGCTAGTAATTGAAAGCCTATCGATCACGTACAGGCCAGCTCTATCAGCTGTTAGATTGCAGATGTCCCTGCTCCCCTTCCTGACAACATACTGTGCTTCCCATACAGAACACCGCACGGGCCGCCGGCCGAACCACCGGCCCCACCGCCTGTGTTCCTCCGCCACCCCCACCCCCGCCCCCACCCCCGCCCCCACCCGCGTTGAGTTTTCTTCGTTCGACGAAGCCCCACCACCGCCCCCACAACCACCATCCCCACCCGAGCCCCTTCGATCGCACCGGCGAACTCCGGCGAGCTCTGAAAAATCGACTGACCCAATTTTGAAATTTAGTCTACTGTGATTTAATTAGTGTGAAATATAAAAGGGGAAAACCATGATCATTGCGAGTATGGTGTTGAGCGTGCCATGGCGGATCTGAAGGTGCAAACTGGACAAAGGCAACTTCACAACCAAGACAAGAAATCGGAGTAAAGCAGTGGCGATCTATTTTCTTGCTGCGATAAATAAGTTGAGCAGATACGAAAGAGTACCGCCTCTGGTGCGGCGCCGTGTACGCATCTGCTGAGAATTTGACGGTGTTGCGGTAGCGATGGCTGTCGACAGCGTGGAAGCAGATCTAGGAGGGTAGACGGTGGCGGCGGGGCGCGGTGGACGAGACGGTCGTAGGAGCGGCGCCGGCAAGGTGGACGACGACGGGGATGAAGCGAGAGGACGGGATGCAAGGATCCCGGTCCGAAGCCGTGGATGAGAGAGGTCGTTCTCTTGTAATGGACGGCAGCGTCGGGGTATCAGCTCCGGCATGGTGGAGGAGGACGGCGGTGGATGGGGTGGCGGACGGCGGTGGTGGACAGAGGAGGGTGGGGTGGAGAGGGTGTTTTGGCGCCCACGGAGTACGAATGGGGAAAAGGGAGGTAGAGAGGAAGGGGGGAACCATGTATTCAGGGCGCGCTTGTCTCAAATGCGAGGATATTTACAAACTTATTCCCCGTTTCAAATTTCTACTACATCACAGCAACACTAGTCGGTTGGGGATAGGACGGTAATCTCGCATACACCGAATATTTGCCGAAGAGTTTGTTTTTGGCGCCCATCGTGTATGAATATGAATCGGGGAGGGAGTCGATTTCGGCCGAGGACACACTGTGTTTTGGCACCCACCGTGTATGAATCCGGGTGAGAGGCGGTTACGTCACGTTTGGGTGAAATTACAAACCGACCCCTATCGAAACCTATAGAAATCCAGCATATAGGCTTTGCGTGGCAGGGATAGGCAGTAGTGATTTCCATCTCGCAGATTTTGGTTTCGGGCGGTTACTGCGACTTTCCCTGCTTCGTTCAAATTTTGCAGAGTGCACGTTTACCGTGCCAACTCAATTCGAATCCCGTTTGTATTCTATTTTTTTCGGGCGGGATCCATTTTCAATTGGAATTACATTCTATATACATCATTTTTTATATATATACTTCCAAAAGCACAACAAAGAATTCTGCTCCTTTATATGTATAATATGATTTACAAATACAACGATCTCGAAATCTTAAGGTTGAATTCGAATTTTTTTAACCTAATTATGTTCTACTAAAATGTATGGATCAGTAATATCTACATATTAAATAACATAGATGTGTGTGAATTCATATGCATATGCATGTTTGATAGATCAATTTTGGTTCGAGTATGGATTACATGTATCATCATCTCGAATTCAAATATTTGAATCCCTTTTTTGTTCACTCCTTTCACACCCATCTCTCTCGCATGCATGCTCCTTCAGGTAGCTATCACTCTCTTTTCTCCAGCTCACCCGCACGCTCACTTCATGTTGCTCCTATCCTCGCAAACATGGTCCCTCGAGGTCTCCCTTGAGATGTGTCACACTCTTCCTATCATTATACATTACACGGTTTTCATTATCTCTCACGTCTCTACTGTTCTCTGGTATCACTCAGTACCTAAGCTTTCTTTTTCATCGCCAAACACACAGTCTCCACTCGTCTTTCACTTTGTCTTTCTCTCTATGGGATTCTCTCACACACCCTATATGTCTCTACATATGACTCATACCACTAAAATTACTCTCTCTATCTCTCCTGTAGACACAACATTTGTTGCGGTCTCCTTTTCGTCTCCATCCCAGACTTACATTATTCATTTGTTTACCGATCAGACAACCCCGACTACCGTCTCCTCTCTCTCTCACAGACACACACACACAACTCCTGCTTCCACTCCCCTTCCCGACTACCGTCTCTCTCTAACACACACACAATACTCTCGCTTTCGCACCCCGACTCGTATTTCTCTCACAAACATTTATCGACTAGCTAGCCTCTAGATAGGTTTATACACCCGCACACTCGTGCTTCCACCATCGCATACATGTCTCTCTCCCGCTCCTTGTATCTATGTAGATTTTTCTTCCCTTCTTGAGACACGCCCTCTTGATCGTGCACACACACACTATCGCCTCATTTTTAAGCTGATACCTATCGCACACACACTCCTTGTGTCTTTGTCACACATGCACTCCGTCCTCCTCCACTCGCCCTCTCTCTCACACACACATGGGCTTTTTGCAACAACTAGCAAGATGCCCATGCGTTGCACGGAACATCAAGATGCATTTGTATGAGTAGTTTATCTTGTGGGGGAAAAGGATGAATGAGGGAAGGCCTTATTTGCAAATGTGGAGAGGGGTGTGGCTATCTTTTTGCAAAATTGCCATAGTTTCCTTCCTATCCGTCAGATATAGATCAGACGGCCTATATTGCAGGATGGCAGGCACACGGTCATCACCGACAATGCTTATTATAAGAGTAGGGATAAAAAGTAGAGTTGGTGATGATGGTGGGCCTGCCATCCTGCAATGTAGGTCATCTGATTTATATCTGACGGATAGGAAGGAAAATATGGCAATTTACCCGCACTCTTCACCACATTTGCAGATAAGGCCTTCCCTCGTTCATCCTTTTCTCCCACAAGATCCTGATGTTCCGTGCAACGCACGGGCATCTTGCTAGTAAGAGTAGAAATTAGACATATACCACTTCTCGAATCTTGAAACCAACAACATTCCTCCCTTATCTCATCAAAACTGCCAAAGGAATATATTTTGAGTGAAACATAACATACTTTTAGTGATATACGTATTTCAAAGCTAGACTTTTTTTCTATCAAATCGGTGAATATGTATTAATCCAGTGGCAGAGACAGGCCTGGGGCAGCTAGGGCTATAGCCCCAGGCCTAGAAACAACTTCCTTTGTAATTTCTTCATGCAAAGCATAGAAAATCATAGAAGTTTACCACTCAACATAGCACAGCCCTAGGCGTAATCTGCATCTAGCTCCGCCATTGTATTAATCTACTTTGATCGTGTGGCAACGCATTGGCACATTGCTAATAGTTATTATAATTTCTTGGACACCAGACATATGGTGGAGTACATATACGAAGAGAAGAGGCGCACACACGTAGTCGGCCTCTCGCTGTCTCGCACACATGAGTGTTACGTAAAGGCGACGTTAACAAATAAACTCTAAAACCCTAGGGGCACGATTGCTGCATTCGCGGGTACCGGGTACGTGGTGGAGCACCTTTGTAGGAATAGTCAGCTCGCGTGATAATTTGATCCGTAGGAGTTGATGGTCGGGACCACAGGTGAACGACTTGGAGCGTGGTGGCTCGCCAGTTGCCGCAGATCGAGTAGCCACGTTTAAAATATCGTTTTTAGCGGGGTTAAGAGTTCCAATTTTCAATGGCACGTTATAAGTAGTAAGTAGTTTTTAGAACGATTGGTATGGAGCGAAAATGGAATTCATGGTACTACGTACCTCCTTGGCGTATGGTTGTATGGTTTTTTTTCGATGGAGGTTGTATGGGTTTATGTTGCGAGATGTTGAACCTGGTAGTTCTAGGGCAAATACTATGGTTTAGATTTAGATGCTGATTTTCTTTAATGAAAATCAGAAGGGGAAACCCTTCTTCGATTAAAAAAACTACTACCTCCATTCTGGTTTACTAGTCCCCATCATACTTTGGGTCAAAGTTTGTCCACGAACTTTACTTGTATGTATGATTTCCAACAAATCTGTTGCTCTCTCCATAGTACCAGAGAACGGCGTTTTAGTCATCTTGCCCATGAGGCACGGTTTGCAAGTACCAAGTGATTCATAATCAAGTGGTTACAAAAGTCCATAAGTATGGAGTTTCTTCATGCGCTTTACACCGATATGACCTAAATGGCAGTGCCACAAATAAGTTGCACTATCATTATCAACTCTGCATCTTTTGGCTTCAACATTATGAATATGTGTATCACTACTATCGAGATTCATCAAAAATAGACCACTCTTCAAGGGTGCATGACCATAAAAGATATTACTCATATAAATAGAATAACCATTATTCTCTGATTTAAATGAATTACCGTCTCGCATCAAACAAGATCCAGATATAATGTTCATGCTCAACGCTGGCACCAAATAACAATTATTTAGGTCTAATACTAATCCCGATGGTAGATGTAGAGGTAGCGTGCCGACCGCGATCACATCGACTTTGGAACCATTTCCCACACGCATCGTCACCTCGTCCTTCGCCAGTGTTCGCTTAATCCGTAGTCCCTGTTTCGAGTTGCAAATATTACCAACAGAACCAGTATCAAATACCCAGGGTGCTACTGCGAGCTCTAGTAAGGTACACATCAATAACATGTATATCACATATACCTTTGTTCACCTTGCCATCCTTCTTATCCGCCAAATACTTGGGGCAGTTCCGCTTCCAGTGACCAGTCTGCTTGCAGTAGAAGCACTCAGTTTCAGGCTTAGGTCCAGACTTGGGTTTCTTCTCCTGAGCAGCAACTTGCTTGCTGTTCTTCTTGAAGTTCCCCTTCTTCTTCCCCTTGCCCTTTTTCTTGAAACTAGTGGTCTTGTTGACCATCAACACTTGATGCTCCTTCTTGATTTCTACCTCCGCAGCTTTTAGCATTGCGAAGAGCTCGGGAATTGTCTTATCCATCCCTTGCATATTATAGTTCATCACGAAGCTCTTGTAGCTAGGTGGAAGTGATTGGAGAATTCTGTCAATGACGCAATCATCCGGAAGATTAACTCCCAGTTGAATCAAGTGATTATTATACCCAGACATTTTGAGTATATGCTCACTGACAGAACTGTTCTCCTCCATCTTGCAGCTATAGAACTTATTGGAGACTTCATATCTCTCAATCCGGGCATTTGCTTGAAATAATAGCTTCAACTCCTGGAACATCTCATATGCTCCATGACGTTCAAAACATCGTTGAAGACCCGATTCTAAGCCGTAAAGCATGGCACATTGAACTATCGAGTAGTCATCAACTTTGCTCTGCCAGACGTTCTTAACATTGTCAGTTGCATCAGCAGCAGGCCTGGCACCCAGCTGTGCTTCCAGGACGTAATTCTTCTGTGCAGCAATGAGGATAATCCTCAAGTTACAGACCCAGTCCATATAATTGCTACCATCATCTTTCAACTTTGCTTTCTCAAGGAACGCATTAAAATTCAACGGAACAACAACACGGGCCATCTATCTACAATCAAACATAAACAAGCAAGATGCTATCAGGTACTAAGTTCGTGATAAATTTAAGTTAAATTAATCATATTACTTAAGAACTCCCACTTAGAAAGACATCCCTCTAATCTTCTAAGTGATCACGTGATCCAAATCAACTAAACCATAACCGATCATCACGTGAAATGGAGTAGTTTTGAATGGTGAACATCACTATGTTGATCATATCTACTATATGATTCACGCTCGACCTTTCGGTCTCAGTGTTCCGAGGCCATATCTGCATATGCTAGGCTCGTCAAGTTTAACCTGAGTATTCTGCGTGTGCAAAACTGGCTTGCACCCGTTGTAGATGGACGTAGAGCCTATCACACCCGATCATCACGTGGTGTCTGGGCACGACGAACTTTGGCAATGGTGCATACTCAGGGAGAACACTTTTATCTTGAAATTTAGTGAGAGGTCATCTTATAATGCTACCGTCAATCAAAGCAAGATAAGATGCATAATAGATAAACATCAAATGCAATCAATATAAGTGATATGATATGGCCATCATCATCTTGTGCTTGTGATCTCCATCTCCGAAGCATCGTCATGATCACCATCGTCACCGGCGCGACACCTTGATCTCCATCATAGCATCGTTGTCGTCTCGCCAATCTTATGCTTCTACAACTATCGCTACCGCTTAGTGATAAAGTAAAGCATTACAGGGCGATTGCATTGCATACAATAAAGCGACAACCATATGGCTCCTGCCAGTTGCCGATAACTTGGTTACAAAACATGATCATCTCATACAATAAAATTTAGCATCATGCCTTGACCATATCACATCACAACATGCCCTGCAAAAACAAGTTAGACGTCCTCTACTTTGTTTTTTGCAAGTTTTACGTGGCTGCTACGGGCTTAGCAAGAACCAATCTTACCTACGCATCAAAAACCACAATGATAGTTTGTCAAGTTGGTGCTGTTTTAACCTTCGCAAGGACCGGGCGTAGCCACACTCGGTTCAACTAAAGTTGGAGAAACTGACACCCGCCTGCCACCTGTGTGCAAAGCACGTCGGTAGAACCAGTCTCGCGTAAGCGTACGCGTAATGTCGGTCCAGGCCGCTTCATCCAACAATACCGCCGAACCAAAGTATGACATGCTGGTAAGCAATATGACTTATATCGCCCACAACTCACTTGTGTTCTACTCGTGCATATAACATCAACACATAAAACCTAGGCTCGGATGCCACTGTTGGGGAACGTAGTAATTTCAAAAAAATTCCTACGCACACGCAAGATCATGGTGATGCACAGCAACGAGAGGGGAGAGTGTTGTCTATGTACCCTCGTAGACCGGAAGCGGAAGCGTTATAACAACGCGGTTGATGTAGTCGTACATCTTCACGGCCCGACCGATCAAGCACCGAAACTACGGCACCTCCGAGTTTTTGCACACGTTCAGCTCGATGACGATCCCCGGACTCCGATCCAGCAAAATGTCGGGGATGAGTTCCGTCAGCACGACGGCGTGGTGATGATCTTGATGTTCTACCGTCGCAGGGCTTCGCCTAAGCACCGCTACAATATTATCGAGGATTATGGTGGAGGTGGGCACCGCACACGGCTAAGAGATCAATGATCAATTGTTGTGTATCTGGGGTGCCCCCTTGCCCCCATATATAAAGGAGTGGAGGAGGGGGGCGGCCAAGGAGAGTGGCGCACCCAAGGGGGGAGTCCAACTCCCACCGGGAGTAGGACTCCCCTTTTTCCTATTAGGAGTAGGAGAGGGAAGGAAGAGGAAGGAGGGAGGAAGGAAAGGGGGGTCGGCCCCCTTCCCAATTCGGATTGGGCTTGGGGGGGGGCGCCCCCTCCCTTGCTCCTTTCCCCTCCTTTCCACTAAGGCCCAATAAGGCCCATATACCTCCCGGGGGGTTCCGATAACCTCCCGGTGATCCGGTATTGTCCCAATCTTACCCGGAACCTTTCCGGTGTCCAAATATAGTCGTCCAATATATAGATCTTTATGTCTCGACCATTTCGAGACTCCTCGTTAAGTCCGTGATCACATCCGGGACTCTGAACAACCTTCGGTACATCAAAATATATAAACTCATAATGAAACTGTCATCGTAACGTTAAGCGTGCGGACCCTAAGGGTTCGAGAACAATGTAGACATGACCGAGACACGTCTTCGGTCAATAACAAATAGCGGAACCTGGATGCTCATATTGGCTCCTACATATTCTACGAAGATCTTTATCGGTCAGACCGCATAACAACATACGTTGTTCCCTTTGTCATCGGTATGTTACTTGCCCAAGATTCGATCGTCGATATCTCAATACCTAGTTCAATCTTGTTACCAGCAAGTCTCTTTACTCGTTCCGTAATACATCATTTTGCAACTAACTTATTAGTTGCATTTCTTGCAAGGCTTAAGTGATGTGTATTACCGAGAGGGCCCAGAGATACCTCTCTGACAATCGGAGCGACAAATCCTAATCTCGAAATACGCCAACCCAACATGTACCTTGGGAGACACCTGTAGAGCACCTTTATAATCACCCAGTTACATTGTGACATTTGGTAGCACACAAAGTGTTCCTCCGGTAAACGGGAGTTGCATAATCTCATAGTCATAGGAACATGTATAAGTCATGACGAAAGCAATAGCAACATACTAAACGATCGGGTGCTAAGCTAATGGAATGGGTCATGTCAATCACATCATTCTCCTAATGATGTGATCCCGTTAATCAAATGAAAACTCATGTCTATGGTTAGGAAACATAACCATCTTCGATTAACGAGCTAGTCAAGTAGAGGCATACTAGTGACACTTTGTTTGTCTATGTATTCACACAAGTATTACGTTTCCGGTTAATACAATTCTAGCATGAATAATAAACATTTATCATGATATAAGGAAATAAATAATAAATTTATTATTGCCTCTAGGGCATATTTCCTTCATTAGCATCAACTACAAGGAGTAATCAACACTACTAGCAACCTACTAGCACCAATCCCGGACTTTGAGACAAGAATTGGATACAAGAGATGAACTAGGGTTTGGAGATGAGATGGTGCTGGTGAATATGTTGATGGAGATTGCCCTCTCCCAATGAGAGGAGCGTTGGTGATGACGAAGGTGATGATTTCCCCCTCTCGGAGGGAAGTTTCCCTGGCAGAACAGCTCCGCCAGAGCTCTAGATTGGATCCGCCAAGGTTCTGCCTCGTGGCGGCGGAGTCTCGTCCCGAAAAGTTCCTCCCTATTTTTTTCTCATCGAAATACCTCATACAGGAGAAGATGTGCGTCGGAGAGCCACCAGGGGGCCCACGAGGTAGGGGGGCGCGCCCTAGGGGGGGCGCCCCCCACCCTCGTGAGCAGGGTGTGGGCCCCCTGGCCTTCATCTTTGGTGAGGATTTTTCTTTATTTATTTTAAGATGTTCCGTGGAGTTTCAGGACTTTTGGAGTTGCGCAGAATAGGTCTCTAATATTTGCTCCTTTTCCAGCCCAGAATTCCAGCTGCCGGCATTCTCCCTCCTTATGTAAACCTTGTAAAATAAGAGAGAATAGCCATAAGTATTGTGATATAAAGTGAAATAACATTCCATAATGTGATAAATATCGATATAAAAGCATGATGCAAAATGGACGTATCATACGACTCTACGTACATCGAACGTTTGCTTCCAACTAGCAACGAGAAATAAAACTACGTTGTGGTATGAAATGGATAATTTTGCATGATATCAGAGAGCTAAAATATGAAAGTAGGTGATGTTATCATAAAGTTAGAATATATTACTAAATATTATAAATAGCGAGTGTGGAATAATGATGGGTCGGTGTGCGGAATTATCCTAGGCAATTGTTAACAAGACCGGTAATCACTATTGCAATTTCATATGAGGGAGAGGCATAAGCTAACATACTTTCTCTTCTTGGATCATATGCACTTATGATTGGAACTCTAGCAAGCATCTGCAACTACGAAAGATCATTAAGGTAAAACCCAACCATAGCATTAAAGTATTAAGTCCTCTTTATTCCCATACGCCATGTCCCGCTTACCCGTGTTTGTGTTTCAGTCACTCACGCGACGCACACAATAAGCAAACCATGGACATATTGCAACACCCTACAGTGGGAATCCCTCACGATTGCGCGACATGGAGGGCACCATAGGACAACACCAAAGTAAAACATACAACTCATACCAATCTAGATCATCAATCAACCCAAAGACAAAGGATATCTACTCAAAGCATCATAGGATGGAAACACATCACTGGATCATAATATGTGGCATAAAGCACCATGTTCAAGTAGGGATTACAGCGGGGTGCGGGAGAGTGGACCGCGTAAAAGAGATGAGGATGGTGATGATGGTGATGTTGATGAAGACGATCACCGCGGCGATGATTCCCCTCCCGATGGCACTCCGGTGCCACCGAGAGAGAGAGGAGGAGAGGTTCTCCCTCTTGTGCTTCCTCCTCCATGGCCTCCCCCCTAGATGGGGAGAGGTTCTCCCTCTGGTCCTTGGCCTTCATGGTGATGATGGCCCCTCCGAGATCCTCCTCCATGCCCTCCGGTGATGATGGCCCCCTCCGGCAGGGTGCTAGAGATGGCCTAGATTGATTTCTCGTGGCTACAGAGGCTTGCGGCGGCGGAACTTCCGATCTAGGTTAATTTTCGGAGGTTTCTGTATTTATAGGAGAAGTTGGCATTGATTTCACGTCAGGGGCCCCTCAGGGAGTCCATGAGGTAGGGGGGCGCGCCCCCACCCTCATGGGGCCCCCGTGACTCCCCTCCGGTAGATCTTCGTTCCAGCATTTTTTATATTTTCCAAAAAAATCTCCGTTGATTTTCATCGCATTTCGAGAACTTTATTTCTGCACAAAAACAACACCACGGTAGTTCTACTAAAATCAGCGTCAGTCTGGTTTAGTTCTAATCAAATCATACCAAAATCATATAAAAATATTGTAAACATGGCATGAATACTTCATAAATTATAGATACGTTGGAGACATATCACCCCTCTTCATGTAAACCTTGTAAAATAAGAGAGAATAGACATAAGTATTATGACATAATGTGTAATAACAGCCCATAATGCAATAAATATAGATATAAAAGCATGATACAAAATGGACGTATCAACTCCCCCAAGCTTAGACCTCGCTTGTCCTCAAGCGGAAACCGATATCGAAAAATATGTCCACATGTTTAGAGATAGAGGTGTCGGTAAAATAAAATACGGACATGAGGGCATCATGATCATCCTTAGAACAACAACAACAATATATATATATATTGTCATATGATTTCTTATGCTAAAGTAACAATTCATTCACAGTTTCATGAGGGAATCGCTTAGTCATGTTAAATCCATCTTGTGTCTTGTCACACTCACACGACTCAATATCAGCGGTGAGAGTCATGAGACGCTCAAGGAGTTGATTTGGAGTTTCACCTTTCTCCATACAAAAGTTTTGCAATTGTCCCTTGGCAATTTCATATTGAGCACTCCGGAGGGTGGAGGTACCGGTCTTGGATCTTATAATACTTTCCCATAATTCCTTGGCACTTGTGATGTGTATGAAAGGTCTCCTTTGCTTTTCAACCATACCTCTCCTTATACACATGATTGCAGTGTCATTGAGATTCTTGTCATAAATTTCTCTTGGTGTAGGATTCTTTGGATCAACCACATGGTAACCATACTCCAAGATCTCTAGCATCTCATCGTTTCCATATCGAAGATGATCCTGCATAGCAACTCTCCACAAAGCAAAATCGGAAGTGGCATCAAGTAAAGGAGGTTTGCCTTGAGAGTTATATTTTGGTTTCTCAACTTGGGGTCTTGCATAAAGCCAAGGAACACTAGAGTGTTCATTGCTAGGAGGTTGTTGACCAAGTGACGGAGTAGGCACAGTTGGCCTCGAGGCCGCACCACCCGAAAGTGGTGCAAGCACCATGGACAATGTGGCTATCCTCATTTGGACCAAGGCCTCGACAGAAGCATCATGCTCCTCCTTTTGCTTAGCAAGGGCCCATTCTAGATCCTCAGAAGTAAAGGTCTTTGACTTCAGAAGAAGCCTCGCCTTTATCCTTCGGATCTACAACAAGGGGAGTCCCATCGGGGTTCATCTCGCTCTAGGGCGGTTAAGCCACAAGAATAGAGCACGAGGCTCTGATACCAATTGAAAGGATCGAGATGGACCTAGAGGGGGGTGAATAGGTACAATTACAAATTTTAATTGTTACTTAGCAATTTTAGGCAATAATGCGGAATGTGAAAGTGAGCCTAACAATTGCAAGTGAAGTACTAAGTACTAAGCAGGTAACACAAGTAGTAACTAGGCAAATACCAAAGTGATGAAGTAAGTGCTAAGAGACAAGTAACCACAAGTAGAGAGTTAGGGTTAGGAATAACCGCAACTCCGGGAGACGAGGATGTATGCCGATGTTCACTTCCTTGGAGGGAAGCTACGTCACCGTTAGAGAGGTGGATGTTACCACGAAGGCACACCAACGCCACGAAGGCTCACCCTATTCTCCCTTTGAGACAACACCACGAAGGCGTTTCTCAACCACTAGTGGTAGACCTTGGGGTGGTCTCCAAACCCTCACAAACTTTTCGGGGGTAATCACAAAGATCGATTCCTCTCCGAAAGACTCCTACCGCCTAGGAGTCTCCAACCTCCAAGAGTAACAAGATCGATGGGGAAAAAGCTCAAGACTTGCTCAAATCACAAATTCCTTTGGTGCAAAGATGGAGAAGGGGTGGATCTATCACTTGATTGGACAACTTCTCTCGAATGCTCTCAAATCCCTTGGGGATCTAAGATTTGGTGTGGAGGTGTAAGAGAGAGAGAGAGTGAGATGTGTTCTAGGGTTTGTTCAAGAGTGAATGGTCAACCCTCTCCCGTGGAGAAGAGGGGCTATATATAGTGTGAGCTTGAATATGGCCGTTGCAGTGTAAGTGAGTGAGCAGGCCGGACATCCGGGCTAGGGGCCGGATATCCGGCATGGTAAGCTGCGAGAACAAAACAAGAACAGAAGAAGAGAACAGAGGGGCCGGATATCCGGGGCCCAAGCCCGGCATAAAAACGTCCACTGGACAGCTATGCCCGGATATCCGGCCGAGAAGCCCGGACATCCGGGGAGCACTGGGAGCCCGGACATCCGGGGAGCACTGGGAGCCCGGACATCCGGCGTAGAGGGCCGGACATCCGGCAGCAGCACAACACAAAACTGCATACTGGAATGGCTAGGCCCGGATATCTGGCGTGAGGCCCGGACATTCAGCTTGATATCCGGACATCCGGCCTTAAGCCCGGACATCCGGCAGCCCAGAAACAGAGCCATGAAGATTTTATCATGAGCAAATATGGCAAGGATATTTTGTGGCAAGAGCAAGCTTTTTAACTATCCCAATCGATCCCCTCTTAATAGTGCGGGATCCTATACTCAAGAAAACAAAATATGTAATCAACTTTTATGCTTCATCCTTGAGTAAAATCACTCTGTATGCTCTTGATCCACACACTTCGGTGAACCGGGGGCTAACACCTGAGATTTACTTGACAACCATTGTTAGACCCGCTACATGTACATAGTCATCAACATCAAAACATAATATAAGGACATGATTGCTCTTTCAATCTCCCCCTTTTTGTTTGTTGATGACAATCACACATGTAGTATCATAGATGTAATAAATAATCTTAGCATTTGACAAACATGAGAGCAAAAAAGGTACAAAACATGTAGATGTTTCTATTTACTTTTAGCTCCCCCTCATTGTGAGCATGAGATGAATATGTTAGGGTACTCAATATAATACTTCGTATGGTAGCGTATGTAGCTCCAAGAGATATACATGTGAGAAATATGCACATATGAAACCATAATAACTCATAGACTAAAAACATTTCATAATCACAAGATAATTCATAGCCACAAGATAATAACATAGTACCAGAGGTAGCACATTAACACAAATAGCCAACACATAACATAGTTTCACATGATCAAGGTAGCACATTAACACAAATAGCATGACCATACTAAGATACTAATTCTCCCCCTTTGACATCAACAAGGAAAAAGGGGTGAAGAAACAAACGGGCTGGGTCACTCCTGGCGGATGTCATCATTAGTAGCAAAGAACTCGGGGTAGTCAGCGTGAGACGGGAATCCGAAAGTGGAAGTGGATGGAGCCGCGGGAATGGGATCATCCTCACTCACGGGGCTCGCACGGTCACGGAGACGCTGCTTGAGCTGATTCTTGGAGATGATGAGGCGCTTCTGAACATCATGATTCTGTTGACAGCTGAGGGTGATTGCCCTCATGATAGCAGACTGAGCCTTGCCGAAGAACGAGGCAAGGCGTCCACAAGGGGCAAACGAAGAAGATGGAATAGACGAACCAGTGGGCTGAGTAGGAGCAGTTGTCTGCCCACCAGCAGACCTCCTAGGCTGAGTAGAAGCAGCAGCCACTGCACGCATATGAGGAGGAGGTTTCCAAATGGAGTGCACAGCTGTCTTAACCACCTCAAAGGGAGCAGTGTGATCAATTAGAGCCTGAATAAATGGAGCATGAGGGAACTGGCGAGTCTGAATGAAACTGCAAAGACGGATCTCATGCCAAATGAAATTTGCTATGTCCAGAGGCTCAGTGGGTTTGTCATGCATACGAACCATCAAGTCAATGCAATAGTTGCGAGCCCTCGAGTGATCTCCCTTTTTAGGGTAGAGAGTGTGAAGCACACACTGATAGAGGATGTAGAAGGGAGCACGGAAGATGGAAACCTCATTGACTGGATATTCTTTTTCTTCGTCAGTGAGCTGAGAGGTAGGTTTGACAAGTGGCAAGCAAGCATCAATCCCTTTGGGCTTGTACTCTGGATCCATACTGTGGATGTAGTGGCCAACCCCGGAGAGACCCAAAATCTGAACAAACCTGTCATAGGTAATGCTCGGTGTAGTGTCATCGGTCATCCAAGTGAGAGTGTTGTCCGGACCAAAGAAACAGGTGGCATAGAACTATAGAATGGCAGCTTCACTCCAATCACACTTGAAAGTCATTGCGGAAGCAAGAGTCATATCCTCAATGATCTTGACCGGATTGTTAGGGAACATGGCAGGGTTATCACGCAGAAAGTTGAGATCCACATATGAGTGAGGAGCAAGACCACGCCCATCGGCAAAACTAGAATAGAGGTCCTGCTGCATACGAGTTCGGAACCGAGGATCTTCGGCATCAACCACCATCTCATATTGATTGACATCCTGACAGAACAGAAGATATAGCCCCGCCCCCACAGTTGTGAAGTCGTGAGTGGGGCGACCTCTACTGTCAGGAAGCTCCATGGAGATGCGACAACCATGGACAATGGGCATTGCAGAACCACGAACTTGAGGCACCGGTGCCCTCCTAGTACCGGGCTTGGACTGTCCAACAGACTGTCTTGTGCACTGTCATCTTCTTCCTCGCCAACATAGTCCACATCATCTGGATCCGAGGCCGACGGACTTGTGGATGGTGCCCGCTTCTTCTTCTTGGTGGCGGTCTTCTTCTTCTTAGGCCGAGAATGCTCATCGGAGTCGGTTGAGCCTTGTCGACGATCAACTGGAATGGATAATGAATAGGTTCCGATGAGAAGAAGCCAACAAGTAGGAACACAGATAAAATAATTTAAACAATGGGATGAGCATTTTTGATCATGATCATAGAACAAGTCCAGTGATAGAGCAAAAATTGCGACCTATCCATGATTTAAAATGATTAGCCGAGTACATAGGAAGATTTCTAGGCTGAGGCAAGAGACACCACAACACTAGCAAGATATAAATGACAGGATTTGCATGAGAGAATGAAACCCTAAGATTTTTCGGTCACCATTCAAGTAGGCTGGAGTAGAGATAGCATCCATACCCCGGGAAGAAGGTGCGGGGCGCTGGGGACCGCAGTTCTTGGTTCGTGCCATGAGGAACTCCGGCGGTGAATCCCACGATACACCGGTCCCTCCCGAAAGATTCACTCAACAACCCAAGAAATGGATTGGATAGGATCGTAGATCGGGAGGAGAGGAGTCCGTGAGCAGGAGATCGGGGCCGGAGGTCGGTGGAGATGGCCGGGGCAGCACCGGAGTGATAACCCGCCAGCGGCGGCTGTGAGGAGAGATGAGGGGAGGAACAAGAGAAGTGAGGAACTGCCCCCAAATCCCACACTCCTCCCCAGGGATATGCGACTACGGGCGATGGGCCGGACATCTGGGGCGAGGCCCGGATATCCGGCAAGTGGAAACCACAGAACAGAAGAAATAGCACCAATGGGCCGGACATCCGGGAGTATCCCCGGATATCCGGCGTGAGGAAATCAGTAGCATGGGTACAGGGCCCGGATGTCCGGCTGAGGCCCGGATGTCCGGCCATTGTAAGTGGTTGATGATCGTTTTGAGTGGCAAGGGATTTTCCCCAGGGCCCGGATGTCCGGCTGAAGCTCGGATGTCCGGCCACTGAATAGAAGACTGGGGCAAGGGAAATATGTGAAAGAGGGAGGGGGGGCCAACAAGTATAAGTTGATATAGACTCCGCCAAGGAGTTTACATGAGACTAATAAGAGAGAGAACCTGAGACATCTAAGGCCATACTAAGATGCATTAACAAACCACACATTATTTAAGAAAGAAAGGTCCATACAAGCATTGTACAAGCGGTGACCGAGGTCACCATGTTTGAGCATATGGAACATAGTACCGCAAAGATGTAAACTTTGAGCACATGGTCACGAATCCATCATGTTAAAGTACCCTAGTTTGAAAACTATGATAAATTTGAGAGTGTTTGTTCTACTTATGCATTATGTAAGGTGAGAGTACTCATGAATTGAGTGTCTCCCCCTAAATATATGCCTACATCAAGACAAGACATTAAGTTTAAGTATGAATGGGTACTAGATTTCACATAATGTTGTCAAGCTCCAAGATACCAAGTTCACGCCTAAGTTGAAAAAACCTTGCTTCATCCAATGGCTTGGTGAAAATATCTGCAAGTTGCATATCTGTACCAACATGAGCAATGTCAATATCACCCTTCTCCACATGATCTCTCAAGAAGTGGTACCTAATGTCAATGTGCTTGGTGCGGGTATGATCTTTGAGGTTCTCAGCAATATTAATGGCACTTTCATTATCACATAGAAGGGGCACATGTCTATAGGTGATACCGTAATCCTTCAAAGTTTGCCTCATCCATAATAACTGAGTTGCACAACTGGCGGTTGCAATATATTCAGCTTCGGCTGTGGAGAGGGCAACACAATTTTGCTTCTTCGAGGACCAACTTACCAAGGAGCGTCCAAGAAATTGACATGCACCGGAGGTGGACTTACGATCCACTTTGTCTCCAGCCCAATCCACATCCGTGTACCCAATGAGATCAAACTTAGCATCCTTGGGGTACCATAGACCCAACTTTGGGGTGTGAACAAGGTATCTAAGAATATGCTTAACCGCCTTATGATGGCTTTCCCTAGGGGAAGCTTGAAATCTAGCACACATGCATACACTAAACATGATGTCTGGTCTAGATGCACAAAGATAAAGCAATGAACCAATCATAGAGCGGTATTTAGATGGGTCAAAGGGGATACCGTTTGAGTCTTCAGTGAGTACAATTTTGGTTGGCATGGGTGTCTTACATGGGCTAGCATCAGTCATGCCAAATTTTACTAGGATATCCTTGAGGTATTTGGCTTGAGACAAGAAAATTCCTTCTTGAAATTGTTGAATTTGAAAGCCGAGGAAGAACTTCAAATCCGCATTGAGTGACATTTCAAAATTCTTGGTCATTGATGCCGCAAACTTCTTGCATAAATGAATGTTAGGAGAACCAAAAATGATATCATCTACATAGATTTGGCATAAGACCAAATCACCTTTGTCCCTCTTAGTAAAAAGAGTGGGATCGATCACCCCTCTCACAAAACCATCATCGAGTAGAAACTTCTTAAGATGATCATACCAAGCACGAGGTGCTTGTTTGAGGCCATACAAAGCTTTATGAAGTTTATACACATAGTCTTTGTGATCGGGGTCAACGAACCCAGGTGGTTGTGATACATATACTTCTTCTTGTAGAGGACCGTTAAGGAAAGCACTCTTAACATCCATTTGATGTAATGTAAAGCCATTGAAAGTAGCATAAGCAAGTAAGATGCGAATGGATTCAAGACGGGCAACGGGGGCAAAGGTCTCACCAAGGTCCAAACCTTCAACTTGTGAGTACCCTTGTGCCACTAACCTTTCCTTGTTGCGGATGATTACGCCATTCTCATCTTGCTTGTTCTTGAAAATCCACTTTGTTCCAATGATGTTGTGTTCCGTAGTTGGCCTCTTGACTAATGACCACACTTGATTGCGCTCAAAACTATTCAACTCTTCTTGCATAGCAATGAGCCAATCGTTGTCTATCAACGCATCTTGTACCTTGAGAGGCTCAACACTAGACACAAAAGAGAAGTGAGCACAAAAGTTTGTCAACCGTTTATGAGTGACTCTACCTTCCGATATGCCGGTGAGGATTTTATCAACATCAACACGACCGGCCACTCGAGGCATGATGGAGGTTAAGGTTTCGCGAGGTTCAACTTCATGTCCATCATCCACGTCCTCAACATATGGATCATTAATGTGTGGTGGAAATCTTCTTCTTCTTCTTGCATTTGTTGAGGTTCATTGTCAATGATTGCACTTTCTTGTTCTTGCCCTTGAGGATGATCTTGTTCTTGATGATTATCATGAAGAGGAACTTGATCATCATCTTGTACTTGGACTATGGGCATTGATTGAGTAGTAGGGACTTGTGGTGGTATGGGTGTGGAAGAAGTTTGATGGTGTGTGAGGCCTTCATCTTCTTCTTCATCATAATGAGGGTCTTGTTCCATTGGAAGAAGTGCACCAACACCCATCGTCAAGATATCTTGAGAAGAATCTTCTTCACCTACATCACTTAGATAAACTTGCTCCCCATGGGAGCCATTAAATTCATCAAACACCACGTCACAAGTTTCTACAACACATCCATTGGATTTGTTGTAGACTGTATAGGCATGAGAGTTTGATCCATAGCCAACAAATATGCCCTCAATAGTTTTAGATTGAAATTTTCCTAACTGCTCTCTTTTGTTCAGGATGAAGCATTTACACCCAAATACATGAAAGTACTTGACATTTGGCTTGTTCCCGGTTAGGAGCTCATATGGAGTCTTTCCAATATCGTGCGGAGGAAGAGCCAATTTGATGCATGACATGCAGTGTTGACGGCCTCGGCCCAAAAACTATGTGGCGACTTGTATTCATCCAACATGGACCTTGCCATCTCCACAAGGGTTCTTCCTTTCTGCAACACCATTTTGTTGGGGAGTGTATGGAGCTGAATATTGATGCTCAATCCCTTCATCACTAAGAAATCCTTCCAAGGTGTAATTCTTGAACTCGGAACCATTATCACTTCTTATTGCCATGATTTCTTTGTCAAACTTGCGTTGTGCTTGCTTGGCAAAATCAATGAAGGTGATCTTCGTCTCTTCTTTGGACTTGAGGAAAAACACCCATGTGTATCTTGAGTAATCATCCACAATGACAAGTCCATACTTTTTCCCACCAAGACTATCCCACGAAGGAGGCGCAAAGAGATCCACATGAAGGAGCTCCAATGGCCTTGAAGTAGACACAATATTCTTGGGTGGGTGCTTCGATTGATGTTGCTTCCCGGCTATGCACGCACTACACACACGATCTTTCTCAAAAGAGACATTTGTTAGTCCAAGGATGTGATTACCCTTTAAGAGATCTTGAAGATTTATCATGCCGACATGGGCTAGCCGGCGATGCCATAGCCACCCCTTGTCAGCCTTGGCCATTAGACAAGTTGCATGGAATGTGCTCTCTTTCGAGAAATCAACCGTGTAAAGGTTGCCATCCAACTCTCCAACAAAGGCCACTTCAAGAGTATCTCTCTTAAAGACTTTCACATCCGTTAGTCCAAAAAGTGTATCATAACCAACAGAAGCCAATTGGCGAACAAAAAGAAAATGGTATTTGAGGGATTGGACAAGCATCACATTTGCAAGAGACATGTCATTTGTGATGGCCACTTTGCCCAATCCGAGTACCTGTCCTTTTGAACCTCCACCAAACATAATGCTCATAAATGGTTGAATAGCTTCCATAAAATCGTAGAGCAACTTGCTATCTCCGGTCATATGATTGGTACATCCACTGTCAATCACCCATTTTACTCCACCGGAGAAAGCGACCTACACACAATTATGGCTTGGTTAGAGGCACCCATTTTGCAATGGGACCTCTCATGTTAGTCACAAGGGTCTTAGGGACCCAAATAGCATAAAACCGAAATGCATTTCGAGGACCAACAAACTTAGCAAAAACTTCTCCATCCTTAGTCTTACGAAGTACATAGGATGGAGGCATGAACACTTTTGGCTTGTTGAGAGTAGGCATGCCCCTTGTGGCCTTCCCACTAACAACCTTACCTTTCTCCTTGTGCCCTTCACGTACAAAAGTTTCTTTTAAAGGAGTGGTGCACTTTTGAGAGGACGTCTTCTTCTTGCTTGTGCTTGGGTCAAACCCGAGTCCCTCTTTGGCAAACACCTCATTGTGTTGGCTCAACACCTCATTAAGGTTCTTTTGCCCTTGAGCACATGTCATGAGTCCTTTCTCAATTTGAGCTTTGAGAAAGCGATTCTCCTCAAGAATAGACGCTAGATCACTACTAGAGTTAGTAGTACAAGCATCAACATTGATAATAGGAGAAGAGTAAGCCTTGGCTAGAGTTTCAAGATAAGTAAGCTTGAGTGTCTCAAAACTCTTTGTAAGGAGGGTGAGCTCTTCTTCCTTGGTCTTGAGGGACACGGATAGGAGCTCACAATCCTTAGAGAGAGAAGCATTAGACTTTACAAGCTTACTTTTATCATTCATCAACTCTTCGCAAGAGTTGATAGCCTTTTTCAAGGAGGCAAGATCCCTAGTATGAACATCAATGTTTGCACCAATTTTTAAGCATAGTTCATCATTGCGTGCTTCCGCATATTGGACTTTCCGCTCAAGGATTTCATATTTTTCCTTTTCCTCGGTGACGAGGGTTTCGAGTTCCTTAATGGAAATGGTGTGCTTACTCACCATCTCCATAATCATACGAAACATAGTGAGCTTCTTTCCTTTAAGGGAGCACATGAACTTATTTAATTTAGCAAGCATAGGATCATTTATATCATCATCCTCATAACTATCCTCCGCATCAAGATACTCATCACTAGAAGTAGGAGGAGTGAAAAGAGGAGGGTTTGATTGTGGGGTTACCTTGACCTTGTCAGGAGAGTGTTGGTCCTCTCCATCTTCTACCACGGCCTTCGCCATGAGGCACTTGTGAGCGTTGCCCTTATAATCTTTCATGTAGTTGTAGGTGACAACTTCACCACTCTTGTTGACTAGCCTCAATGTGTTTTGAGAATCTTGAGCAACTCCGGCAACACCACTAACATCATCTAGATCAGATTCTTCTTGAGCAACCATTGCTTTCCCATCTCTCTTCTTGAGCTTGGAGTTCAAAGGATTTGGTAGCTTCTTCTTGGAAAAGGTCTTGGGAAACCTTGGTTTATCTTCTCTCTTCTCATAAGGGCACTCGTTGGAGAAGTGGTTGGTTTCTTCACAGTTGTAGCATTTTCTTACTTTCTTCTTTCGAAACCTACCCTTGAATTTTCCCGCGCTAAACTTCTTGACAAAGAGAGCCATGTCTTCATATGAAGGGCCCTCATCGGATTCAACCTCATCACCATCTTCTTCTTCATCATCATCATCTTCTTCTTCACTCTGCTCATCTTCACATACATGCTTGGCCTTCAATGCAAGATTGATCTTCGACGATGGAGTACCATGCATGGCAAGATATTTTGTAGCATTTGCCTTTGACTCTTCAAATAGTTGGAAAGTGGATATGATGTCATCTATAGTCATTTCCTTGAAGGCATGGTGTTGTCTTATGTCCCATACCATCTGATGGTGATATGGAGCAAGAGCATGGAGCAACTTGTCCACAAGGAATCACTTAGTCATGTTAAATCCATCTTGTGTCTTGTCACACTCACACGACTCAATATCAGTGGTGAGAGTCATGAGACGCTCAAGGAGTTGATTTGGAGTTTCACCTTTCTCCATACAAAAGTTTTGCAATTGTCCCTTGGCAATTTCATATTGAGCACTCCGGAGGGTGGAGGTACCGGTCTTGGATCTTATAATACTTTCCCATAATTCCTTGGCACTTGTGATGTGTATGAAAGGTCTCCTTTGCTTTTCAACCATACCTCTCCTTATACACATGATTGCAGTGTCATTGAGATTCTTGTCATAAATTTCTCTTGGTGTAGGATTCTTTGGATCAACCACATGGTAACCATACTCCAAGATCTCTAGCATCTCATCATTTCCA
This sequence comes from Triticum urartu, assembly GCF_003073215.2. Taxonomy (NCBI): domain Eukaryota; kingdom Viridiplantae; phylum Streptophyta; class Magnoliopsida; order Poales; family Poaceae; genus Triticum; species Triticum urartu. Next base: position 200,002,992 of record NC_053028.1, on the reverse strand, counting down.
TATCGAAGATGATCCTGCATAGCAACTCTCCACAAAGCAAAATCGGAAGTGGCATCAAGTAAAGGAGGTTTGCCTTGAGAGTTATATTTTGGTTTCTCAACTTGGGGTCTTGCATAAAGCCAAGGAACACTAGAGTGTTCATTGCTAGGAGGTTGTTGACCAAGTGACGGAGTAGGCACAGTTGGCCTCGAGGCCGCACCACCCGAAAGTGGTGCAAGCACCATGGACAATGTGGCTATCCTCATTTGGACCAAGGCCTCGACAGAAGCATCATGCTCCTCCTTTTGCTTAGCAAGGGCCCATTCTAGATCCTCAGAAGTAAAGGTCTTGACTTCAGAAGAAGCCTCGCCTTTATCCTTCGGATCTACAACAAGGGGAGTCCCATCGGGGTTCATCTCGCTCTAGGGCGGTTAAGCCACAAGAATAGAGCACGAGGCTCTGATACCAATTGAAAGGATCGAGATGGACCTAGAGGGGGGGGGGTGAATAGGTACAACTACAAATTTTAATTGTTACTTAACAATTTTTAGGCAATAATGCGGAATGTGAAAGTGAGCCTAACAATTGCAAGTGAAGTACTAAGTACTAAGCAGGTAACACAAGTAGTAACTAGGCAAATACAAAGTGATGAAGTAAGTGCTAAGAGACAAGTAACCACAAGTAGAGAGTTAGGGTTAGGGATAACCGCAACTCCGGGAGACGAGGATGTATGCCGATGTTCACTTCCTTGGAGGGAAGCTACGTCATTGTTAGAGAGGTGGATGTTACCACGAAGGCACACCAACGCCACGAAGGCTCACCCTATTCTCCCTTTGAGACAACACCACGAAGGCGTTTCTCAACCACTAGTGGTAGACCTTGGGGTGGTCTCCAAACCCTCACAAACTTTTCGGGGGTAATCACAAAGATCGATTCCTCTCCGAAAGACTCCTACCGCCTAGGAGTCTCCAACCTCCAAGAGTAACAAGATCGATGGGGAAAAAGCTCAAGACTTGCTCAAATCACAAATTCCTTTGGTGCAAAGATGGAGAAGGGGTGGATCTATCACTTGATTGGACAACTTCTCTCGAATGCTCTCAAATCCCTTGGGGATCTAAGATTTGGTGTGGAGGTGTAAGAGAGAGAGAGAGTGAGATGTGTTCTAGGGTTTGTTCAAGAGTGAATGGTCAACCCTCTCCCGTGGAGAAGAGGGGCTATATATAGTATGAGCTTGAATATGGCCGTTGCAGTGTAAGTGAGTGAGCAGGCCGGACATCCGGGCTAGGGGCCGGATATCCGGCATGGTAAGCTGCGAGAACAAAACAAGAACAGAAGAAGAGAACAGAGGGGCCGGACATCCGGGGCCCAAGCCCGGCATAAAAACGTCCACTGGACAGCTATGCCCGGATATCCGGCCGAGAAGCCCGGACATCCGGGGAGCACTGGGAGCCCGGACATCCGGGGAGCACTGGGAGCCCGGACATCCGGCGTAGAGGGCCGGACATCCGACAGCAGCACAACACAAAACTGCATACTGGAATGGCTATGCCCGGATATCTGGCGTGAGGCCCGGACATCCGGCTTGATATCCGGACATCCGGCCTTAAGCCCGGACATCTGGCAGCCCAGAAACAGAACCATGAAGATTTTATCATGAGCAAATATGGCAAGGATATTTTGTGGCAAGAGCAAGATTTTTAACTATCCCAATCGATCCCCTCTTAATTGTGCGGGATCCTATACTCAAGAAAACAAAATATGTAATCAACTTTTATGCTTCATCCTTGAGTAAAATCACTCTGTATGCTCTTGATCCACCACTTCGGTGAACCGGGGGCTAACACCTGAGATTTACTTGTCAACCATTGTTAGACCACCTACATGTACATTGTCATCAACATCAAAACATAATATAAGGACATGATTGCTCTTTCACACTTCTATATTATTTTTGGGACTAACCTACTAACCCAAGGCCCAGTGCAAATTTTGCTGTTTTTTTGCCTAATGCGTTACTCTTTTCTTATGAACTTAATACTCTAGATCCATGCTGGATAGCGGTCGATGTGTGGAGTAATAGTAGTACATGCAGAATCGTTTAGGTCTACTTGTCGCGGACGTGATGCCTATATACATGATCATGCCTAGATATTCTCATAATTATGCACTTTTCTATCAATTGCTCGACAGTAATTCGTTCACCCACCGTAATACTTATGCTATCTTGAGAGAAGCCACTAGTGAAACCTATGGCCCCCGGGTCGTTCTTTTATCATATAAGTTTCCAATCTATTTTACTTTGCAATCTTTACTTTCAATCTATATCATAAAAATACCAAAAATATTTATTTATATTATTATCTCTATCAAATCTCACCCTCGTAAGTGACTGTGAAGGGATTGACAACCCCTTTATCGCGTTGGTTGCGAGGTTCTTATTTATTTGTGCAGGTACGAGGGACTTGCGTGTAGTCTCCTACTGGATTGATACCTTGGTTCTCAAAAACTGAGGGAAATACTTCCGCTACTTTGCTGCATCACCCTTTCCTCTTCAAGGGAAAACCAACTCAGTGCTCAAGAGGTAGCAAGAAGGATTTCTGGCGCCATTGCTGGGGAGATCTACGCACAAGTCAAGACATACCAAGTACCTATCACAAACTCTTATCCCTCGCATTACATTATTTGCCATTTTCCTCTCGTTTTCCTCTCCCCCACTTCACCCTTGCGTTTTATTAGCCCTCTTTTCCGTTCACCTCTCTTTGCTTGTCTCTTGCTGCCATCATGTCTGAAATTGGGGAGGTTATCGTTGGTAAGGATAGTGGTAATAACATGCAAAACTTTGATGCTTTTGATTATCCTCATGAAGAACCACCTATTGTGTATACTAAAAGGTTTCGTATCAGTAGTGGTAATATTATTGGAGAAGGAGTTATTCAAGATTTCTTTACTTGTGCCGGTGCTTTACCTACTATGGGGGGGTCTATTCTCCATAGAACTAGTAGAATTTTGCGGATGCTATACCTTTGCTCATAGTTGAACTTGAAAGACAATTTATTCATATGCACCCTTGCATCCGAAGGATTTTTCTAGAATTTTCTAATATTGAGCATTCTTCCGTTAAGCGAGCAACTACCATCTTTTTAGCTCATGAGTTCAGATTCATAATAAAAGAAGCCAATGAAATTTTTGTGCATTATAGGGTAGACGCCGACCGTCCTCCCATAGAAGCAATCCTTTTTTATCAAGAAGACATAATGCGCTTACGATCTTTAGATCATGTTGCTTTTAATGAAAACCTTAGAAAAAAGGTTCCTACCGACGTTCTAGTTGACATGATTTTTGAAATTAATAATAATTTTGCCATCTAGAATAATGGGTTAGGTTTTTCTTTTGAATAAAGGCTCATGACTTTTTGCCAAAAGAATGCTTATAATGATGAATTGGTTGTGCAATACGAGGGGCCAAAGGAGGAATCAATACCTCCCGAGCTTGATCTTGGGGACTTTTATCCCATTAAATTTAGCCCTCTTGACTACTTTTGCTTACCACAAAGAAAACTTACCGCTGAATGTAGGGAGTATGAGATGAGATTTCGTGATTTTCCCTATCATTATCATGGTAATACCTAGATCTATTCTTGCTTTTATGCCTAGCTAGGGGCGTTAAAACGATAGCGCTTGTTGGGAGGCAACCCAATTTTATTTTTTCCTTGCTTTTTGGTTCTGTTTAGTAATAAATAATTCATCTAGCCTCTGTTTAGATGTGGTTTTATGCTTTTAATTAGTGTTGGTGCCAAGTAGAACCTTCGGGAAGACTTGAGGAAAGTCTTTGCGATCTTGCTGTAAAAACAGAAACTTTAGCGCTCACGAGATTTGCTGCCATTTTTTACTGGAGAGCGCGATTAGGTTCATTATTTATGCAGATTATTAATAGATAAATTCCTCACGTCCAGAAATTTATTTCAGAATTTTTGGGGTTACATAAGTATTCGAAACCTACAGATTACTACAGACTATTCTGTTTTTGATAGATTCTGTTTTTCGTGTGTTGTTTGCTTATTTTGATGAATCTATGCCTAGTATCGGAGGGTATGGACCATAGAGAAGTTGGAATACAGTAGGTTTAACACCAATATAAATAAATAATGAGTTCATTACAGTACTTTAAGTGGTGGTTTGTTTTCGTATACTAACGGAGCTCATGAGATTTTCTGTTGAGTTTTGTGTTGTGAAGTTTTCAAGTTTTGGGTAAAGATTTGATGGATTATGGAATAAGGAGTGGCAAGAGCCTAAGCTTGGGGATGCCCAAGGCACCCCCAAGGTAAAATTCAAGGAAAACCAAAAGCCTAAGCTTGGGGATGCCCCAGAAGGCATCCCCTCTTTCGTCTTCGTCCATCGGTAACTTTACTTGAGGCTGTATTTTTATTCACCACATGATATGTGTTTTGCTTGGAGCGTCTTGTATGATTTGAGTCTTTGCCTTTTAGTTTGCCACAATCATACTTGATGTACACACCTTTTGGGATAGACACACATGAATTGAAATTTATTAGAATACTCTATGTGCTTCACTTATATCTTTTGAGCTAGATAATTTTGCTCTAGTGCTTCACTTATATCTTCTTAGAGCACGGTGGTGGTTTTATTTTATAGAAATTATTGATCTGTCAAGCTTCACTTATATTATTTTGAGAGTCCTTTAGAGAAGCATGGTAATTTGCTTTGGTTATGAAATTAGTCCTAATATGATAGGCATCCAAGATCGATATAATAAAAACTTTCATAAAAAGTGCATTGAATACTAGGAGAAGTTTGATACTTGATAATTGTTTTGAGATATAAAGATGGTGGTATTAGAGTTGTGCTAGTTGAGTGGTTGTGAATTTGATAAATACTTGTGTTGAATTTGCAAGTCCCGTAGCATGCACGTATGGTAACAATTGTGTAACAAATTTGAAACATGAGGTGTTCTTTGATTGTCTTCCTTATGAGTGGTGGTCGGGGACGAGCGATGGTCTTTTCCTACCAATCTATCCCCCTAGGAGCATGCACGTAATGCTTGGTTTTTGATGACTTGTAGATTTTTGCAATAAGTATGTGAGTTCTTTATGACTAATGTTGAGTCCATGGATTATACACACTCTCACCTTTCTCACCTTGAGAGTTGGTGCAAACTTCGCCGGTGCATCCAAACCCCGTGATATGATACACTCTGTCACACATAAACCTCCTTATATCTTCCTCAAAACAGCCACCATACCTACCTATTATGGCATTTCCATAGCCATTCCGAGATATATTGCCATGCAACTTTCCACCGTTTCATTTATGACATGTTTTGGCATTGTCTTATTGCCTTGCATGATCATGTAGTTGACATCGTATTTGTGGCAAAGCCACCATGCATAATTTATCATACATGTCACTCTTGATTCATTTCCCTTCCTGGTACACTGCCGGAGGCATTCATATAGAGTCATATTTTGTTCTAGTATCGAGTTGTAAATAAATAAAAGTGTGATGATCATCATTAATAGAGCATTGTCCCCCCAAAAAAGAGAAAGGCCAAAAAAAGAAAGGCCCAAAAAAGGAAAAAGGAAAAAAAAGAGAAATAAAAAGGGGCAACGCTACTATCCTTTTTTCCACACTTGTGCTTCAAAGTAGCACCATGATCTTTATGATAGAGAGTCTCTTGTTTTGTCACTTTCATTTACTAGTGGGAATTTTTCATTATAGAACTTGGCTTGTATATTCCAACAATGGGCTTCCTCAAATTCCCTAGGTCTTCGTGACCAAGCAAGTTGGATGCACACCCACTTAGTTTCTTTTGTTGAGCTTTCATACATTTATAGCTCTAGTGCATCCTTTGCATGGCAATCCCTACTCCTTGCATTGACATCAATTGATGGACATCTCCCTAGCCTGTTGATTAGCCGCGTCAATGTGAGACTTTCTCCTTTTTTGTCTTCTCCACATACCCCCATCATTATATTCTATTCCACCCATAGTGCTATTTCCATAGCTCACGCTCATGTATTGCGTGAAAGTTGGAAAAAGTTTGAGATTACTAAAGTATGAAACAATTGCTTGGCTTGCTATCGGGGTTGTGCATGATGAGAGAATTCTTGTGTGACAAAAATGGAGCATTACCAAACTATATGATTTTGTAGGGATGAACTTTCTTTGGCCATGTTATTTTGAGAAGACATGATTGCTTAGTTAGTATGCTTGAAGTATTATTATTTTTATGTCAATGCTAAACTTTTGTCTTGAATCTTTCGGATCTGAACATTCATGCCACAATAAAGAAAATTACATTGAGAATTATGCTAGGTAGCATTCCACATCAAAAATTCTATTTTTATCATGTACATACTCAAGGACGAGCAGGAATTAAGCATGGGGATGCTTGATACGTCTCCAACGTATCTATAATTTTTTATCGTTCCATGCTATTATATTATCTGTTTTGGATGTTTATGGGCTTTATTATACACTTTTATATTATTTTTGGGACTAACCTACTAACCCAGGGCCCAGTGCAAATTGCTATTTTTTTTGCCTATTTAAGTGTTTCGCAGAAAAGGTATATCAAACGGAATCCAAACGGAATGAAACCTTCGGGAGAGTTATTTTGGAACAAACGTGATCTAGGGGACTTGGAGTAGACGTCAAGAAATCAACGAGGAGGCCACGAGGCAGGGAGGCGCGCCCCCACCCTCGTGGGCCCCTCGTAGCTCCACTGACCTACTTCTTCCTCCTATATATGTCCATATACCCCGAAAACGTCCAGGAGCACCACGAAACCCTATTTTCACCGCCGCAACCTTCTGTACCCAAGAGATCCCATCTTGGGGCCTTTTCCGGAGCTCCGCCGGAGGGGGAATCGATCACAGAGGGCTTCTACATCAACACCATAGCCTCTCCGATGATGTGTGAGTAGTTTACCACAGACCTCCGGGTCCATAGTTATTAGCTAGATGGCTTCTTATCTCTCTTTGGATCTCAATACAATGTTCTCCTCGATCCTCTTGGAGATCTATTCGATGTAACTCTTTTTGCGGTGTGTTTGTCGAGATCCGATGAAATGTGGGTTTATGATCAAGTATATCTATGAACAATATTTGATTCTTCTCTGAAATCTTTTATGTATGATTGGTTATATATGCAAGTCTCTTCGAATTATCAGTTTGATTTGGCCTACTAGATTGATCTTTATTGCAATGGGAGAAGTGCTTAGCTTTGGGTTTAATCTTGTGGTGTCCTTTCCCGGTGACAGTAGGGGAAGCAAGGCATGTATTGTATTGTTGCCATCAAGGATAAAAAGATGGGGTTTATATCATATTGCTTGAGTTTATCCCTCTACATCATGTCATCTTGCCTAATGCGTTACTCTGTTCTTATGAACTTAATACTCTAGATGCATGCTGGATAGCGGTCGATGTGTGGAGTAATAGTAGTAGATGCAGAATCATTTCAGTCTACTTGTCGCGGACGTGATGCCTATATACATGATCATGCCTAGATATTCTTATAATTATGCACTTTTCTATCAATTGCTCGACAGTAATTTGTTCACCCATCGTAATACTTATGCTATCTTGAGAGAAGCCATTAGTGAAACCTATGCCCCCCGGGTCTATCTTTTATCATATAAGTTTCCAATCTATTTTACTTTGCAATCTTTACTTTCAATCTATATCATAAAAATACCAAAAATATTTATTTATCTTATTATCTCTATCAGATCTCACTCTCGTAAGTGACCGTGAAGGGATTGACAACCCCTTTATCCCGTTGGTTGCGAGGTTCTTATTTGTTTTTGTAGGTACGTGGGACTTGCATGTAGTTGATAACCCACAAGTATAGGGGATCTATCGTAGTCCTTTCGATAAGTAAGAGTGTCGAACCCAATGAGGAGCAGAAGGAAATGATAAATGGTTTTCAGCAAGGTATTCTCTACAAGTACTGAAATAACTGGTAACAGATAGTTTTGTGATGAGATAATTTGTAACGAGCAACAAATAACAAAAGTAAATAAAGTGCAACAAGGTGGCCCAATCCTTTTTGTAGCAAAGGACAGGCCTGGACAAACTCTTATATAAGGAAAAGCGCTCCCGAGGACACATGGGAATATCGGCAAGCTAGTTTTCATCACGTTCATATGATTCGCGTTCAGTACTTTGATAATTTGACATGTGGGTGGACCGGTGCTTCGGTGCTATTCTTACTTGAACAAGCATAACACTTATGATTAACCTCTATTGCAAGCATCCGCAACTACAACAAAAGTATTAAGGTAAACCTAACCATAGCATGAAACATATGGATCCAAATCAGCCCCTTACGAAGCAACGCATAAACTAGGGTTTAAGCTTCTGTCACTCTAGCAACCCATCATCTACTTATTACTTCCCAATGCCTTCCTCTAGGCCCAAATAATGGTGAAGTGTTATGTAGTCGACATTCACATAACACCACTAGAGGCTAGACAACATACATCTTATCAAAATATCGAACGAATACCAAATTCACATGACTACTAATAGCAAGACTTCTCCCTTGTCCTCAGGAACAAACGTAACTACTCACAAAGCATATTCATGTTCATAATCAAAGGGGTATTAATATGCATAAAGGATCTGAACATATGATCTTCCGCCAATTAAACCAACTAGCATCAACTACAAGGAGTAATTAACACTACTAGCAACCTACTAGCACCAATCCCGGTCTTACAGACAAGAATTGGATATAAGAGATGAACTAGGGTTTTGAGATGAGATGGTGCTGATGAAGATGTTGATGGAGATTGCCCTCTCCCGATGAGAGGAGCATTGGTGATGACGATAGCAATGATTTCCCCCTCTGGGAGAGAAGTTTCCCCGGCAGAACAGCTCTGCCAGAGCTCTAGATTGGATCCGCCAAGGTTCCGCCTCGTGGCGGCGGAGTTTCGTCCCGAAAAGTTGCTTCTTATTTTTTTCTCAATGAAAGACTTCATATAGGAGAAGATGGTCATCGGAGAGCCACCAAGGGGCCCACGAGGCAGGGGCGCGCCATGGGGGGGCGCCCCCACCCTCGTGAGAAGGGTGTGGGCCCCTGGTCTTCATCTTTGGCGAGGATTTTTCATTATTTATTATAAGGTGTTCCGTGGAGTTTCATGACTTTTGGAGTTGTGCAGAATAGGTCTCTAATATTTTCTCCTTTTCCAGCCCAGAATTCCTGCTGCCGGCATTCTCCCTCCTTATGTAAACCTTGTAAAATAAGAGAGAATAGCCATAAGTATTGTGACATAATGTGAAATAACAGCCCATAATGCAATAAATATCGATATAAAAGCATGATGAAAAATGGACGTATGAACTCCCCCAAGCTTAGACCTCGCCTGTCCTCAAGAGAAAAGCCGAAATCGAAAAATATGTCCACATGTTTAGAGATGAAGGTGTCGATAAAAATAAAATACGGACATGAGGGCATCATGATCATTCTTATAATAGCAACTTATATAATTTTTGTCATGTGATCTCTAATGCTAGAGTAATAATTCAATCACAATATCAAGTATGAATCGTAAACTTCATTTAAAACTAACAAACTACAATCTCGGTCGTTGAAGCAATTGCAATTTATCATAACATAGGAAAGAGTCAATGTATAAGAGCTTTTCAGCAAGTCCACATACTCAACTATCATATAATCTTTCACAATTGCTGACACTCATGCAATACTTATGGGTATGGAGTTTTAATCGGACACGGAGAAATATAGTGGCTTATAGTTTTGCCTCCCAATGTTTTACCTCAAGGGTAATGTCAACAGTAATAGTTCATGAAAACTCACATCCAATTAGCCATATATATCGGGATCTTTCCAACATACTGTGCTTGCCAAAGGATAAAATGAAAAAGGGAGAGGTGAAGATCACCATGACACTTGCATAAGGTAGAAGATAATGATAAAAGATAGGCCCTTCGCAGAGGGAAGCAGAGGTTGCCATGCGCTTTTATGGTTGGATGCACAAAATCTTAGTGCGAAAGAACGTCACTTTATATTGCCCCTTATGATATGAACCTTTATTATGCAGTCCGTCGCTTTTATTACTTCCACATCACAAGATCGTATAAAGCTTATTTCTCCCACACTAATCAATCAGACATATTTAGAGAGCAATTTTTATTGCTTTGCACCGATGACAACTTACTTGAAGGATCTTACTCAATCCATAGGTAGGTATGGTGGACTCTCATGGCAAAACTGGTTTAAGGGTATTTGGAAGCACAAGTAGTATCTCTACTTGGTGCAATGAATTTGGCTAGCATGAGGGGGAAAGGCAAGCTCAACATGTTGGAGGATCCAAGACAATATAATTTATCTCAGATGTAAGAAAACATAACCCATTACGTTGTCTTCCTTGTCCAATGTCAACTCTTTAGCATGTCATATTTTAATGAGTGCTCACAATCATAAAAGATGTCCAAGATAGTATATCTATATGTGAAGACCTCTCTTTCTTTATTACTTCCTATTAATTGCAACGATGACCAAAACTATGCTTGTCAACTCTCAACAACTTTTATTCATCATACTTTTTCTATGTGAGCTCATTACTCTCCATGAGATCCATATGATCTCTTTGTTTCTTTTTATTTCTTTCTCCTTTCTTTTATTCACTTAGGATCATGGAAAAAATAATCAAGCCCTTGACTCAACACTAATCTTTGTTATATAGCTCACGGACTCAATTACATAGAAGGATAATAAAGCAGAACTCACAACTAGATCATGCCATAAACTTTATTCTACTAGATCAAAATACTACTAATAAGATCGAACTAAGGAAAACGGTAAAGATAAAAGTGATGGTGATACGATACCGGGGCACCTCCCCAAGCTTGGCAGCTGCCAAGGGGAGTGCCCATACCCATGTTATTATATCTCCTTGGTTGGTGAAGAAGGTGGAGGTGTTGTTGATGATGGATAGACGCACATCGAGCGTAGAAGGTCTTCTAACTTGCGGATAATGCCATTGAGTGCGATGATATGCTCCTTCAACAAAATATTTTCACGTGTGAGATACTTATTTTGTATACGAGCCAACTCAATCATCTTGAAAGCTTCGATTTCTGTAGGGGTAAGAAGATTATGATCTAGTTGAAGGGTGTCTTCTATTGCTGGAACTTGGGCCTCCACGGCCTTCTTGATCCCTTCATCCTTGTTGATCTCCATAGGTTCTTCTCTCTTCAGCTCTATCTTCATTAGCCAAGCATCGTTGCCCTCATGGTTGGAGGAGGAGGGAGACGACATAGTGCCTGGCCTTGACAACCCTGACAGAAAACAGCTCGAAACAAAGACAGGAGATTTTTGCGTGATACGGGAGTCAAAACCTTCGGGGGAATATATAGTGATTTTTTACCGACCAAAATACGTATCGTGCAAGAAAACGGAGGGAAGGCACACGAGGTGCTCAATAGGTAGGGGGGCGCGCCCAGGGGGGTAGGGCGCGCCCTCCACCCTTGTGGGGCCCTCGTGTCCTTCCCGGACTGCTACTTAATTTTCTATTATTCTAAATATTCCAAAATGGAGAAATATTGCCTTAAAAAAATTTTGGAGTCGGTTTACTTACCGTACCACATACCTATTCCTTTTCAGAGTCTGAAATGTTCTGGAAAGTTTCCCTTATGTATTCCTCCGGGGTTACGGTTTCAATAATATTGGTTTCAACATTTATGGGATTACCTGAGATATAATGTTTGATTCTTTGACCGTTTATCACCTTCGGATTTGTGCCTTCGAAGTTGTTGATTTTTATGGCACCGGAACAATAGACCTCCTCGATAACATAGGGGCCTTCCCATTTAGAGAGAAGTTTCCCTGCAAAAAATCTTAAACGAGAGTTGTATAGCAATACATAATCACCTACATTAAACTCATGCTTTTGTATCCTTTTGTCATGCCATCTTTTAACCTTTTCTTTAAAAAACTTGGCATTTTCATAAGCTTGGGTTCTCCATTCATCAAGTGAGCTAATATCAAATAACCTCTTTTCACCGGCAAGTTTGAAATCATAGTTGAACTCTTTAATAGCCCAATATGCCTTATGTTCTAGTTCGAGAGGTAAGTGACATGCTTTTCCATATACCATTTTATACGGAGACATAGCCATAGGATTTTTATATGCAGTTCTATAGGCCCATAATGCATCATCAAGTTTCTTGGACCAATTCTTTCTAGACTTATTGACAGTCTTTTGCAAAATTAATTTGAGTTCTCTATTACTCAATTCTACTTGACCACTAGACTGTGGGTGATACGGAGATGCAATTCTATGATTGACGTCATATTTAGCAAGCATTTTACGGAAAGCACCATGAATAAAATGTGAACCACCATCAGTTATTAAATATCTAGGGACTCCAAACCTCCGAAAAATAACTTCTTTAAGCATTTTAATAGAAGTGTTATGATCATCACTACTAGTTGGAATAGCTTCTACCCACTTAGTAACGTAATCAACATCAACTAAACTATGTGTATATCCATTAGAGGCAGGAAAAGGTCCCATATAATCAAAGCCCCAAACATCAAACGGTTCAATAACAAGTGAATAGTTCATAGGCATTTCTTGACGTCTACTAATATTACCAATTCTTTGACATTCATCACAAGATAGGACAAACTTACGGGCATCCTTGAAGAGAGCAGGCCAATAAAAACCGGATTGCAATACCTTATGTGTAGTTCTATCTCTCGCGTGGTGTCCTCCATAAGTTTCAGAGTGGCACTTGCGTAGGATTTGTTCCTGTTCATGCTCAGGTACACAACGTCTAATAACACCATCTACTCCTTCCTTATAAAGATGCGGGTCATCCCAAAAGTAATTTCTCAAATCATAGAAGAACTTTTTCTTTTGTTGGTATGTGAAGCTAGGTGGTATAAATTTAGCAACTATGTAATTAGCATAATCAACATACCAAGGGGTACTACGAGAAGTACTTATGACATTTAATTGTTCATTAGGAAAACTATCATCAATAGGTAGTGGGTCATCAAGAATATTCTCTAACCTAGATAAGTTGTCTGCAATGGGGTTCTCAGCTCCTTTTCTATCAACAATATGCAAATCAAATTCTTGTAGCAAGAGAACCCATCTAATAAGTCTAGGTTTAGCATCTTTCTTCTCCATAAGATATTTAATAGTAGCATGATCAGTTTGGATAGTTACTTTAGAATCAACAATATAAAGTCTGAACTTATCACAAGCAAATACAACTGCTAAAAGTTCTTTTTTAGTAGAAGCATAATTTCTTTGAGCATTGTCTAGAGTCTTACTAGCATAATGGATAACATTTAATTTCTTATCAACTCTTTGCCCTAGAACAACACCTATAGCATAATCACTAGCATCACACATAATTTCAAAGGGTAAATTCCAATCAGGTGGCTGAACAACAGGTGCAGAGACTAATGCTTTCTTACGTATTTCAAATGCTTCTACACAATCATCATCAAAGACAAACGGTATATCTTTTTGTAATAAATTAGTCAGAGGCCGAGAAATTTTTGAGAAGTCCTTAATGAACCTCCTATAAAATCCGGCGTGACCAAGGAAACTTCTTATACCTTTGATGTCCTTTGGACATGGCATCTTTTCAATAACAACAACCTTGGCTTTATCAACTTCAATACCTCTTTCAGAAACTTTATGCCCCAAGACAATACCTTCATTAACCATAAAGTGGCACTTTTCCCAATTCAAGACAAGATTAGTTTCTTCACATCTCTGCAAAACTCGATCAAGATTGCTCAAGCAATCATCAAAAGAAGATCCATAGATGGAAAAGTCGTCCATGAAAACCTCACAAATCTTTTCACAAAAGTCAGAGAATATAGCCATCATGCATCTTTGAAAGGTAGCAGGTGCATTACATAAACCAAAAGGCATACGTCTATAAGCAAAAGTACCAAAAGGGCATGTAAAAGTAGTCTTTGATTGATCTTTAGCCAACACAGGTATTTGAGAGAAACCAGAATAACCATCTAGAAAGCAGTAATGTGTATGTTTGCATAATCTTTCTAGCATTTGATCAATAAAAGGTAAGGGGTAATGATCTTTCTTAGTAGCCTTATTTAATTTGCGGAAATCAATTACCATCCTATAACCTGTAATAATTCTTTGTGTAATCAATTCATCTTTATCATTAGGAACAACAGTAATACCTCCCTTCTTAGGGACACAATGAACAGGACTTACCCACTGACTATCAGCAACGGGATAAATTATACCTGCCTCTAGAAGCTTTAGTATTTCTTTTCTTACCACTTCTTTCATTTTAGGATTCAGACATCATTGAGGATCACGAACTTGTTTGGCATCTGCTTCCAAATTTATTTTATGTTGACATAGAGTGGGACTAATGCCCTTAAGATCATCAAGAGTATATCCAATAGCAGCACGGTGCTTCTTCAGAGTTTTCAATAATATTTCTTCTTCATGCTCTGAAAGGTTAGCACTAATAATAACAGGATATATCTTCTTTTCATCAAGATAAGCATATTTAAGATTATCAGGCAACGGTTTAAGCTCAAACATGGGATCACCCTTAGGTGGAGGAGGATCCCCTAGGATTTCAACATGCAAATTGTGTTTCAGCATAGGTTCTTGTTTAAAGAATACTTCATCTATTTCCCTTCTTTCATTCATAAACATATCATTCTCATGGTCTAGCAAATATTGTTCTAAAGGATCATTAGGAGGTACGACAATAGAAGCAAGACCAATAATTTCATCCTTACTAGGCAATTCTTCTTCACGATGTTGTTTACTAAATTTAGAGAAATTAAACTCATGAGTCATATCATCCAAGCCAATAGTAACAACATTCTTTTCGCAGTCCATCCTAGCATTAACTGTATTCAAGAAGGGTCTACCAAATATAATGGGACAAAAGCTATCTTGTGGAGAACTAAGAACAATAAAATCAGCAGGATATTTAGTTTTCCCGCACAAGACTTCAACATCTCTAACAATTCCCATTGCTGAAATAGTATCTCTATTAGCAAGTTTAATTGTGACATCAATATCTTCTAACTCAGCAGGTGCAATTTCATGCTTGATTTCTTTATACAAGTCATAAGGTATAACACTAGCACTAGCACCCATATCACATAAGCCATGATAACAATGATCTCCTATTTTAACAGAAATAACAAGCACGCCTACCACAGGTCTATGTTTATCTTTAGCACAAGGTTTAGCAATTCTAGCAGTTTCACCGCAGAACTGAATAACATGCCCATCAATATTATCAGACAAGAGCTCTTTAACAATAGCAATATTAGGTTCTACTTTAACTTGCTCAGGAGGTGTATATGTTTTAATATTGCTTTTACAAACCACAATTGAAGCTTTAGCATGATCCTTTATCCTAACAGGGAAAGGTGGTTTCTCACATAACAAGTAGGAACAATAGGATCATTATAAGTGATAGTCTTTTCTTCAACTTTAATAGGTGCAACTACTTTTACTTCTATGGGAGGATGATATTTAAACCACTTCTCCTTAGGGAGATCAACATAAGTAGCAAAAGATTCACAGAAAGAAGCTACTATCTCAGACTCAAGTCCATATTTAGTGCTAAACTTACGGAAAATATTGGTATCCATAAAAGATTTAACACAATCAAACTTAGGTGTCATACCTGACTCCTTACCATTGTCGAGGTCCCAATCTTCAGAGTTGCGTTTAATTCTATCCAATAAATCCCATTTGAATTCAATAGTATTCATCATAAAAGAGCCAGCACAAGAAGTATCAAGCATGGTGCGATTGTTATCAGAAAGCCGAGCATAATTTTTTTGAATAATTGTTTCTCTTGGAAGCTCATGATTGGGGAATAAATATAACATTGATTTAAGTCTCCCCCAAGCTTGAGTGATGCTTTCTCCTTCGCGAGGCCAAAAATTATATATATAATTGCGATCACGATGAACAAGATGCATAGGGTAATACTTTTGATGAAATTCCAATTTCAATCTTCTGTACTTCCATGATCCCATATCATCACATAGCCTATACCATGTCAATGTGTCTCCCTTCAAAGATAAAGGGAAGAACTCCTTCTTAGCAACATCATCGGGAATATTTGCAAGCTTAAATAATCCACAAACTTCATCCACATATATTAGGTGTTCATCAGGATGCTTTGTTCCATCTCCTATAAAAGGATTAGCTAGCAGTTTTTCTATTATACTCGAAGGATACTCATAAGGAATTTCATTTTCAATAGGTTCAGTAGGTTGAGGAGCAACTCTTTGCTCTACTGGTCGGGGTGAAGATACCCCGAACAAGCCCCTCAGAGGATTACTTTCCATAGTAACAAGTGATAGTAAATTCCAGCACACTATATAAATTTTTCCTTACCAAATTCCAACTACCAAAGGCGCTTCACTCCCCGGCAACGACACCAGAAAAGAGTCTTGATGACCCACAAGTATAGGGGATCTATCGTAGTCCTTTCGATAAGTAAGAGTGTCGAACTCAACAGAGCAGAAGGAAATGATAAACGGTTTTCAGCAAGGTATTCTCTGCAAGTACTGAAATAAGTGGTAACAGATAGTTTTGTGATGAGATAATTTGTAACGAGCAACAAATAACAAAAGTAAATAAAGTGCAGCAAGGTGGCCCAATCCTTTTTGTAGCAAAGGACAAGCCTGAAAAAAACTTATATAAGGAAAAGCGCTCCCGAGGACACATGGGAATATCGTCAAGCTAGTTTTCATCACGTTCATATGATTCACGTTCAGTACTTTGATAATTTGACATGTGGGTGGACCGGTGCTTGGGTGCTATTCTTACTTGAACAAGCATCCCACTTATGATTAACCTCTATTGCAAGCATCCGCAACTACAACAAAAGTATTAAGGTAAACCTAACGATAGCATGAAACATATGGATCCAAATCAGCCCCTTACGAAGCAACACATAAACTAGGGTTTAAGCTTCTGTCACTCTAGCAACCCATCATTGACTTATTACTTCCCAATTCCTTCCTCTAGGCCCAAATAATGGTGAAGTGTTATGTAGTCGACGTTCACATAACACCACTAGAGGCTAGACAACATACATCTTATGAAAATATCGAACAAATACCAAATTCACATGACTACTAATAGCAAGACTTCTCCCTTGTCCTCAGGAACAAACGTAACTACTCACAAAGCATATTCATGTTCATAATCAGAGGGGTATTAATATGCATAAAGGATCTGAACATATGATCTTCCGCCAATTAAACCAACTAGCATCAACTACAAGGAGTAATTAACACTACTAGCAACCTACTAGCACCAATCCCGGACTTGGAGACAAGAATTGGATACAAGGGATGAACTAGGGTTTTGAGATGAGATGGTGCTGATGAAGATGTTGATGGAGATTGCCCTCTCCCGATGAGAGGAGCATTGGTGATGACGATGGCGATGATTTCCCCCTCCGGGAGGGAAGTTTCCCCGGCAGAACAGCTCTACCAGAGCTCTAGATTGGATCCGCCAAGGTTCCGCCTCGTGGCGGCGGAGTTTCGTCCCGAAAAGTTGCTTCTTATGTTTTTCTCGACGAAAGACTTCATATAGGAGAAGATGATCATCGGAGAGCCACCAGGGGGCCCACGAGGCAGGGGGCACGCCCTAGGGGGGCGCCCCCCACCCTCGTGAGAAGGGTGTGGGCCCCCTGGTCTTCATCTTTGGCGAGGATTTTTCATTATTTATTATAAGGTGTTCCGTGGAGTTTCAGTACTTTTGGAGTTGTGCAGAATAGGTCTCTAATATTTGCTCCTTTTCCAGCCCAGAATTCCAGCTGCCGGCATTCTCCCTCCTTATGTAAACCTTGTAAAATAAGAGAGAATAGCCATAAGTATTGTGACATAATGTGAAATAACATCCCATAATGCAATTAATATTGGTATAAAAGCATGATGCAAAATGGACGTATCAGTAGTCCCCTACTGGATTGATACCTTGGTTCTCAAAAACTGAGGGTGTAGCGACCAGACCTCAAACAGTCTGATCTCTGTGCTCCGGTGTCATCCCTGGATCAGTAATGCTGACACCACACAGTACTCGGAGGATTTATAGCAGAGTAGCAATCACACACTTCTTACATCGAGAGTCTCAAAAGAGAACTTATTACAATAAATATGGCTTAAGGCCATCTGGTGACGATAACAGCAGAAGGCTTGGAAGATAAGTGAGTCCATCAACTCCAACGGCATCACTGAGTATAGAACCACGACCTAAAAACTCCTTAATCGTCGTCTGAAAAGTCTGCAACATTAACGTTGCAGCCCGAAAACGGGTCATCACATGGAATATGCTGGCAAGGTAACACATAGAGAATAATGGAATGCAACAGCTATACTATATGCATATTTGGCTGGTGGAAAGCTCTATGGTTACAGTTTTTGCATAAAGCCAATTTTTCCCTACTTCAAAGGAATAAATTAATTACTATCATGGTGGTTGTTAAACATTGAGAATGGTTGACAGCATTCTCAATCCCAATTAAGTAACATCATTAAAACCCAACAAAATTAATTTAGAGTAACATGTTGAGATTCACATGATAATCCAGGTACTAGATACTCAAGATGTCCATAACCGGGGACACGACTAACCATGATTAGTTTGTTACACTCTGCAGAGGTTTGTGCACTTTTCCCCACAAGACTCGATCGCCTCCGTTTGGTTTCTCGCACTACATGGTGTTTGAGAAGACGGATGACCGAGACATAGTCTTTCAGAAGCGCTAGCACCTTACGATCGGGTAGACCGTACCACCTACATCCCCTACATCTGCTAGTCTACCACTGTAAGAGTTCGCACAACTTAGTCAACTATGCTAGAGCCCATAATGGCTTGTGGCTGCACACGGAAGTTTCTAGTATGAATAATCTCATGATCCCTTTGAGCCTGGGTGGCGGTCCAAAAAGAAAAACAGGCAAGTCCTGGAAACCAGGTGCCTCAATCCACCCAGATGTGTGTTTAAGTTGCCACCTTAGATAAACCATTAATTAACAATCTCACATCTGTCATGGATATCACTCACCCAATCCACGTCTACTAGCATAGCATGGCATAATAAGCAAACGTAGAAGTAACTCCCAAAGGTTTGATAATAAACAGGTAATAGGTACTACCTCATCTACTTCCCATCCCACAATTTAATTAGATCCTAATCATGCAATGTGTGAGGATTGATCTAATGCAATAAAACTGGGTTGTAGAAAAGGTATGATCAAAGTGTTACTTGCCTTGTTGATGATCCGCGAAACCTAGAGATTCGAAAGTAACAGGCGGCGCACTCCGGGTATTCTATCGCAGACAAACAACAAGCATACAATAAGTACTCATCTAATGCACAGGTAAAACTCAAATAGAAGATCTAACCAGAAAGTTCAACTTAAGAACCCTGGTTGGCAAAAAGAATCAAATCGAACGAAGCAAAAGAAATCAAACGGCGAAAGAAAACAACTTCGTTCTAGTAATCTGGATCTAGGGCAAATTTTACAGTAGCAAAAACATGTTTAAGTTGATTATTCGGAAAGAGGGTTTCGAGACGAAACTCCAGGCGCTTGAATCGCCTGATTCCGATAAACGAGCGAAAAGTTATACTAAAAAATCGGATCAGAAATCGCGATCAGAAAATAACCGCGAAAAATCCGATGAAAAAGAAAACGACGAACAGATTTTTTTTTAAACAGCACGGAAAAGAGGCAGGCGGCGAACCTCGGGCGGCGCGCTGCTCCGGCGAGTCGGCGGCGGCGGCTAGGGTTTCGGCGGTGGCTGGGCTCTCTGCTCGGCTGGCCTGGGCCTTATTAAAGGCCCCGGGCGGAGTCGCTCGGGTACGGCCCGGAAGTCGGTTTCGTTTTTTTTAATTCCGCTCGGAAGAAAAATAAAAAGAAATACTAAACGGACTCCAAAAATCACGAAATAAATTTTGCCGGGTTCCTAAAATCAAGCCCGATAAAGTGAACATTTATCTGGGCCCAAACTACAACTTTGAAAAACACGCATTTTTCCTAAATTCAAATAAAAATACCGAAAAACTCCGAAATAAATCTTATTTGATTTTTTATTAAATCCTCAATATTTCCATATTTTGGGAAAGTCATTTTATTCCCTCTCTCATATTTTTGTAATAGAAATAATTGATGATAAAATAAATAAAATCAAATGATCCTGTTTACATAATTTGAGAAAACTCAAATATGTAAATAACGAAATCCCCAACTCTCTCCGTGGGTCCTTGAGTTGCTTAGGATTTTCTTGGATCAAAACCAAAAGCAAAATAAAATATGATATGCATGATGATCTAATGTATAACATTTCAAATTGAAAATTTGGGATGTTACAAGTCTACCCCCCTTAAGATGAATCTCTCCCTCGAGATTCGGGTTGGCTAGAAAATAGGTGAGGGTGGTCTTTGAACAAATCTTCCTCTCGCTCCCAGGTGGCTTCATCCTCCGTGTGGTGGCTCCACTGAACTTTGCAAAACTTGATAACCTTGCTACGAGTAACTCGGCTGGCAAACTCAAGAATCTTGACTGGTTTCTCCTCATAGGTTAAATTGTTATCCAACTGAATTGCTTCCGATGGCACTGTGTCTCTCAAAGGTATGTCAGCCATCTCCGTGTGACACTTCTTCAACTGAGAAACGTGAAACACATCATGAACTCCTGTTAATCCTTCTAGCAATTCCAACTTGTAAGCCACTTCTCCCATATGCTCCAAAACTCGATATGGCCCTACAAATCATGGCGCTAACTTCCCCTTAACTCCAAAGCGCTTAATCCCTCGAAGTGGGGATACTCGAAGATAAGCTCTGTCTCCGACTTCGTAAACTGTCTCCTTGCGTTTAGAATCTGCGTAGCTCTTCTGTCTGGACTGGGCTACCTTGAGCCTATCGCGAATCAACTTCACCTTCTGTTCAGACTCCTTAATCAGATCTGGTCCAAACAACTAGCGGTCTCCAACTTCGTCCCATGACAACGGTGTCCTGCACCTCCTTCCGTACAAAGCTTCGAAAGGTGCCATCTTCAAACTGGTCTGATAGCTATTATTGTAAGAGAACTCTGCATATGGCAAATTATCGTCCCAACTAGATCCATAATCTAGCGCACAAGTTCTCAGCATATCCTCCAAAATCTGATTGACTCTCTCAGTCTGTCCATCTGTCTGCGGATGAAAAGCTGTACTAAATTCTAACCTAGTACCCAAAGTCTCATGCAACTGCTTCCAGAACTTTGAGGTAAACTGGGTTCCTCTATCTGATACGATGCTCCTCGGAACTCCATGCAAACATACAATCCTGGTCATGTATATCTTTGCCTAGCACTGGTGTAAGTGGTCTTTACTGGGATGAAATGAGCTACCTTCGTCAATCGATCAACTACGACCCAAATCGAGTCATAGCCTGAACGAGTCCTTGGTAATCCCGTGATAAAATCCATGCCTAGCTTATCCCACTTCCATTCAGGTATCGGCAATGGTTGCAACAATCCTGCTGGCTTCTGATGCTCTGCCTTTACTCTCTGACATATGTCACGAACTGCCACATACTCCGCAATATCCTTTTTCATTCCGGTCCACCAGAAAATATCCTTCAAATCCAAATACATCTTGGTATTTCCTGGGTGAATCGAATACGGTGAATCATGTGCCTCTTCCAGAATCAACTTTTTGATCTCCGGGTCATTAGGCACGTAAACACGGTCTTCAAACCATAGGGTGTCGTGCTCATCCTCACGAAATCCTTTAGCTTTTCCCTTGCTCAGTTTCTCCTTTATAGCGGCAATCTCTTTGTCAGTTTTCTGAGCTTCTCTGATTCTATCCATCAAAGTTGACTGAATTTCCAATGCTGCTACATAGCCTCTCGGAACTATCTCCAAACATAGCTCACGAAGATTTTCTGCTAACTCCTTGGGTATTTCTCCCGTCATTAACGTATTGACATGGCTCTTGCGGCTTAATGCATCAGCTACTACATTAGCTTTTCCGGGATGATAATGCAATTTCATATCATAATCCTTGATGAGCTCCAACCATCTCCTTTGTCTGAGGTTCAACTCCTTCTGCGTGAAAATGCACTTCAAACTCTTATGATCCGTGTACACCCCACAATGATTTCCTATGAGGAAATGTCTCCATGTCTTCAATGCATGCACTACGGCTGCTAACCCCAAATCATGCGTAGCATAATTCAATTCGTGGGGCTTCAGTTGTCGTGAAGCATACGAAACAACTCTCCCTTCCTGCATAAGCACTGCTCCAAGTCCTCGACCTGAAGCGTCGCAATACACCTCATAATCCTTGGTTTGATCTGGCAAAATCAACACTGGTGAGGTAACCAAACGTTTCTTCAATTCCTGAAAACTTGCCTCACACTCATCAGTCCATTTGAACTTAGTATCCTTCTTCAACAACTCCGTCATAGGCTTCGCAATCCTTGAGAAATTTTCAATAAACCTACGGTAGTATCCTGCAAGTCCAAGAAAACTCCGGATCTCTCCAACTGTAGTTGGGGCTTCCCACTTGGTCACGGTATCAACTTTAGCGGGATCTACTGCTATACCGTCTCCAGATATAACATGTCCAAGGAATCCTACTTCCTTCAACCAAAACTCACATTTGCTGAACTTGGCATATAACCGATGTTCTCTGAGCTTTCCAAGTACCAAACGCAAATGCTCCTTATGCTCCTCTTCATTCTTCGAATATACTAGGATATCATCAATGAACACTACGACGAACTTATCCAAAAACTCCATAAACACTTTGTTCATCATGTTCATAAAATAGGCAGGCGCGTTAGTCAGTCCAAATGACATAACGGTATACTCATATAGTCCATATCTTGTGGTGAATGCTGTCTTAGGTATATCCTGTTCTCGAATCTTCAACTGGTGGTATCCTGATCGCAAATCGATCTTGGAAAACACTTTAGCTCCTTGCAATTGATCAAACAGATCGTTGATCATTGGTAGTGGGTACTTGTTCTTGATCGTTACTTCGTTCAATCCTCGATAATCAACAACCATTCTTAACGATCCATCCTTCTTCTCCACTAGAAGTACTGGCGATCCCCAAGGCGAAGAACTTGGGCGAATATATCCCTTATCCAGTAACTCCTTAATCTGCTTCTTAATTTCCACCAAATCTTTTGCTGGCATCCTATATGGTCTCTTTGATATTGGCCCAGTGCCTGGCAATAGCTCAATCAAAACTCAATGTCTCTATCCGGTGGCATGCCTGGCAACTCTTCGGGAAATACATCAGGAAAATCCTTTACCACTGGTACTTCCTCCTGCACAACTCCTGATAAGGAATTTACTTGTGTCCTGTTTGGCACATGCCGGGATACATACTTGATCCTTCTCCCTTCTGGTGTGGTAAGCAAAATTGACTTACTAGCACACTCAATATTCCCTTCATACTTTGATAACCAATCCATGCCTAATATCACATCCAATCCTTGAGATTCCAATACTATTAGGTCTGAGGGAAAAACATAGTTACCAATCCTTAATGGTAACCGATCACACCATAGACTTGCCACATACTCTGCTCCTGGCGAGGTTACTAACATGGGTGACCTAAGGGCTTGGGTTGGTAGGTTATACTTATCCACAAATCCCCTTGAGATGTATGAATGCGATGCACCAGTATCAAAAAGAACGAGTGCAGTAAATGACTTAACCAAAAACTTACCTATTACTGCATCGGGCTGAGCTTCAACCTCCTCCACATTAACGTGGTTCACCTGTCCCCTGTTGAAAGGGTTCGGCTTCTTTCCCGAGCTTCCATTGCCGTTTTGGCCTTCAGGACATTCATTTGCATAATGGCCTGGCTTCGAACATTTATAGCAAGTGACGTGGCTCGAGTCCTTCTTGGCTGGGGTTGATGGGGTGCTGCGGTTATGGCCATTGCTTCCTCCATTCCCATTACCATTCTTGGTGCCATTGTGATTGTGCGAGCTACCTACTCCATGGGTATGCTGAAAATGTCCTCCCGGTCTAGGGGTAAAACGTGGCTTCTGCTGAGCTCCTGAATTATACTTTCCTTGTCCATACTTCCTCTTGCGGTTCTCAATTTGCTGCTGCTTCCCTTCAATCATAAGAGCACGATCTACCAACTCCTGGTAGTTGTTGAAGGTGGCTACCATCAACTGCATACTCAACTCATCATTCAGTCCTTCCAGGAATTTCTCCTGCTTAGCTGCATCCGTAGCAACGTCATCTGGGGCATAACGTGCTAGCTTACTAAACTCCTCCACATACTGGCCAACTGTCCGTCCTCCTTGGCACAAGTTACGAAACTCACGCTTCTTCATGGCCATTGCTCCTGCTGAGACATGGGCAGTACGAAAAGCCTGCTGAAACTGGTCCCATGTGACAGTGTCGACTGGGAAGGTGGCTGTGAAATTCTCCCACCAAGATGCTGCGGGTCCTTCTAACTGATGTGCGGCAAACTTCACCTTCGCCGCATCTGCGCATCCTGCTGTGGTCAACTCCCTAGCTATCTTGTGGAGCCAATCATCTGCTACTATCGGCTCGGTGCTACTGGAAAACATCGGCGGATTTAGCCTAAGAAAACGGGCTAAGTGGTCAACAGGTGGTGGTGGTGGGTTGTTGTTGTTGTTCCCTTGATTCTGATTCTGAACTAGCAACTGCATCAAGGTGTTCTGCTGCTGGATCAACTGGGTGAGCTCCGGCGGAAAGGCAAATCCGGGGTCACGTCTCGGAGGCATCTGAGGGTTTAGAAAAGATGAGATATAAGAATAGAGGGGGTCTAAAGAGAAAACACTACCCATATGCACATGAGGCAAAAGCACACCATTCACTTCAATCAATCAAACAAAGGCATACAATCGATCTAACTATCGCAAAGTGCTTGGACTACTATTTTTACATGGTGGACTACTACTACTGATGAGGTGGTCTACTAGAAATATTCTACGGTTGTAGACTCCATGATATCTGCTCCTGCTTCATCAACATAGTCATCATCGCTACTATCTTGTTCCGAGTCGGTGCCGTCAATGATGATGTAGTCTTCCGGGCTAATCTCCTTGGGTTCTTCGTCTTCATCTATGGGCATAGGGCCTCCCATAAATACCGCTATCTTCATAGTTAGGTCGGCATTCTTATCCACCAATACTTCAATTTCTTCTTCATAATCTTCGCGTGTAGCCTTGAGTTCTTCCTCCAGTTCCTTGATTCTAGTCTTAGCCTTCTTCAGATCTATCATGTCGGCGCACATCTGATTCTCCTGTCGTCGAATGTGCTGGTTTAACTCCTGAATAAAAGCTGCAATTGATCTATCTTTCCTGGTGCTGATCATCTCCCAGTGTTCATCTCGGCACCCACAAATCTGGTAGATAGTATCCTTAAGATCCTTGTGGTAGACTTCTCCAATGCGTCCCATGGCGATGTGTGCTGCCATGATCTTTCCTAGACTCCAAGTTGGTGCATCAAAATAAAACTCTATGGGCTCAGTGACTGGCATGAACGTCCTTCCTGGAACTTGAACTTGAATCATCCAGCGCTCTTCTTTAGGTAAAGTGGCGTTGTAGGTTCCCGTGAAGCTTGGTACTCCTATGTTCAGGTATCTAGTGACTTTCTTCAAGTGGCGTCCAAAGGGTGTATCTTCATCCGGTTGGGTGAACTTGTTTCTTGCATCCGCCATCCTAAAGAGTAGAAAAGATGAGAGGTCAGAAGAGAAGAGAGTGAGTAGTGATCTAGGTCTTTAGCTCAGTGGTCGTGTCCTACAGTCAGCGTGTGCTCTGATACCATCTCTGTAGCGACCAGACCTCAAACAGTCTGATCTCTGTGCTCCGGTGTCATCCCTGGATCAGTAATGCTGACACCACACAGTACTCGGAGGATTTATAGCAGAGCAGCAATCACACACTTCTTACATCGAGAGTCTCAAAAGAGAACTTATTACAATAAATATGGCTTAAGGCCATCTGGTGACGATAACAGCGGAAGGCTTGGAAGATAAGTGAGTCCATCAACTCCAACGGCATCACTGAGTATAGAACCATGACCTAAAAACTCCTTAATCGTCGTCTGAAAAGTCCGCAACATTAACGTTGCAGCCTGAAAACGGGTCAGCACATGGAATATGCTGGCAAGGTAACACATAGAGAATAATGGAATGCAACAGCTATACTATATGCATATTTGGCTGGTGGAAAGCTCTATGGTTACAGTTTTTGCGTAAAGCCAATTTTTCCCTACTTCAAAGGAATAAATTAATTACTATCATGGTGGTTGTTAAACATTGAGAATGGTTGACAGCATTCTCAATCCCAATTAAGTAACATCACTAAAACCCAACAAAATTTATTTAAAGTAACATGTTGAGATTCACATGATAATCCAGGTACTAGATACTCAAGATGTCCATAACCGGGGACACGGCTAACCATGATTAGTTTGTTACACTCTGCAGAGGTTTGTGCACTTTTCCCCACAAGACTCGATCGCCTCCGTTTGGTTTCTCGCACTACATGGTGTTTGAGAAGACGGATGACCGAGACATAGTCTTTCAGAAGCGCTAGCACCTTACGATCGGGTAGACCGTACCACCTACATCTCCTACATCTGCTAGTCTACCACTGTAAGAGTTCGCACAACTTAGTCAACTATGCCAGAGCCCATAATGGCTTGTGGCTGCACATGGAAGTTTCTAGTGTGAATAATCTCATGATCCCTTTGAGCCTGGGTGGCGGTCCAAAAGAAAAACAGGCAAGTCCTGGAAACCCCAGGTGCCTCAATCCACCCAGATGTGTGTTTAAGTTGCCACCTTAGATAAACCATTAATTAACAATCTCACATCTGTCATGGATATCACTCACCCAATCCACGTCTACTAGCATAGCATGGCATAATAAGCAAACGTAGAAGTAACTCCCAAAGGTTTGATAATAAACAGGTAATAGGTACTACCTCATCTACTTCCCATCCCACAATTTAATTGGATCCTAATCATGCAATGTGTGAGGATTGATCTAATGCAATAAAACTGGGTTGTAGAAAAGGTATGATCAAAGTGTTACTTGCCTTGCTGATGATCCGCGAAACCTAGAGATTCGAAGTAACAGGCGGCGCACTCCGGGTATTCTATTGCAGACAAACAACAAGCATACAATAAGTACTCATCTAATGCACAGGTAAAACTCAAATAGAAGATCTAACCAGAAATTTCAACTTAAGAACCCTGGTTTGCAAAAAGAATCAAATCGAACGAAGCAAAAGAAATCAAACGGCGAAAGAAAACAACTTCGTTCTAGTAATATGGATCTAGGGCAAATTTTACAGTAGCAAAAACATGTTTAAGTTGATTATTCGGAAAGAGGGTTTCGAGACGAAACTCCAGGCGCTTGAATCGCCTGATTCCGATAAACGAGTGAAAAGTTATACTAAAACGAAAATCGGATCAGAAATCGCGATCAGAAAATAACCGCGGAAAAATCCGATGAAAAAGAAAAACGACGAACAGATATTTTTTTTAAAACAGCACGGAAAACGAGGCGGCGGCGAACCACGGGCGGCACGCACTCCGGCGACGGCGGCGGCGGCAGCTACTAGGGTTTCGGTGGCGGCGGGCTATGGGCTGGGGTTGGGCGCTGGCTATGGGCTTCGGCGCTGGGTGCCTCGGTATTTAAAGGCGCCCCCCGGGCGGAGTCCCGCTCGGGTACGGCCCATAGTCGGTTTCGTTTTTTTAATTACTCTCGGAAGAAAAATAAAAAGAAATACTAAACGGACTCCAAAAATCATGAAATAAATTTTCCCGGGTTTCTAAAATCAAGCCCGATAAAGTGAACATTTATCTGGGCCCAAACTACAACTTTGAAAAACACGCATTTTTCCTAAATTCAAATAAAAATACCGAAAACTCCGAAATAAATCTTATTTGATTTTTTATTAAATCCTCAATATTTCCATATTTTGGGAAAGTCATTTTATTCCCTCTCTCATATTTTTGTAATAGAAATAATTGATGATAAAATAAATAAAATCAAATGATCCTGTTTACATAATTTGAGAAAACTCAAATATGTAAATAACGGAATCCCCAACTCTCTCCGTGGGTCCTTGAGTTGCTTAGGATTTTCTTGGATCAAAACCAAAAGCAAAATAAAATATGATATGCATGATGATCTAATGTATAACATTCCAAATTGAAAATTTGGGATGTTACAGAGGGAAATACTTACGCTACTTTGCTACATCACCCTTTCCTCTTCAAGGGAAAACCAACGCAGTGCTCAAGAGGTAGCATCCGTCGCTTTTATTTCTTCCACATCACAAGATCATTTAAAGCTTATTTCATCCACACTAATAAATCGTACATATTTAGAGAGCAATTTTTTATTGCTTGCAACGATAACAACTTACTTGAAGGATCTTACTCAATGCATAGGTAGATATGGTGGACTCTCATGGCAAAACTAGGTTTAAGGGTATTTGGAAGCACAAGTAGTATCTCTACTTGGTGCAAAGAATTTGGCTAGCATGAGAGGGAAAGGCAAGCTCAACATGTTGGATGATCCATGACAATATAATTTATTTCAGATGTAAGAAAGCATAACCCATTACGTTATCTTCCTTGTCCAACGTCAACTCTTTAGCATGTCATATTTTAATGAGTGCTCACAGTCATAAAAGATGTCCAAGATAGTATATTTATATGTGAAAACCTCTCTTTCTTTATTACTTCCTATTAATTGCAACGATGACCAAAACTATGCTTGACAACTCTCAACAACTTCTATTCATCATACTCTTTATATGTGAAGTCATTACTCTCCATAAGATCCATATGATCTCTTTATTTATTTTTATTCTTTCTCTTTTATTTAATTCCCTCAAGATCATAGCAAGATAATCAAGCCCTTGACTCAACACTAATCTTTATTATATAAAGCCCACGGACTCGATTACATAGAAGGATCATAAAGCAAAACTCAAAACTAGATCATACTAAAACTTTATTCTACTAGA
Organism: Triticum urartu; assembly: GCF_003073215.2. NCBI lineage: Eukaryota > Viridiplantae > Streptophyta > Magnoliopsida > Poales > Poaceae > Triticum > Triticum urartu. The sequence continues at coordinate 199,973,950 of NC_053028.1, read as the reverse complement.
TCAAGATATTACTGAAAGGATCAAAGAAGAACGGTAAAGATAAAAGTGTGATGGTGATACGATACCGGGGCACTCCCCCAAGCTTGGCAGATGCCAAGGGGAGTGCCCATACCAGATACCCAGTTCTTCTTTGTTGGTGAATAAGGTGTTGGTGATGACAGATAGTCGCACATCGAGCATAGGAGATCCTCCAGTTTGCGGATAATGCCCTTGAGTGCGATGATATGCTCCTTCAAAAAAATATTTTCACTTGTGAGATACTTGTTTTGAATGCGAGCTAACTCAATCATCTTGAAAGCTTCAATCTCCGTTGGGGTAAAGAGATTGTGATGAGGTTGAAGGATGTCTTCGTCTGCTACTGCCGGAACTTGGTCCCCCACGGCCTTCTTGATCCCATCATCCTTGCTGATCTCTCCGGGCTCTTCTCTCTTCATCTCTATCTTCATTAGCCAAGCATCGTTACCCTCATTGTTGGAGGAGGAGGGAGATGACATGATGCCTGGCCTTGACAACCCTGGCAGAAAACAGCTCGAAACAAAAACAGGAGATATTTGCATGGTATGGTGGTCAAAACCTTCGGGAGATTATATAATGAATTTTTACTGACCAAAAGAAGTATCATGCAAGAAAACGGAGTCCGGAGGGCACACGAGGTGCCCACGAGGCAGGGGGGCGCGCCCAGGAGGGTAGGGTGCGCCCTCCACCCTCGTGGAAGCCTCATGTCCTTTCCGGACTGCTTCTTATTTTCCTATTTTCTTAAATATTCCAAAACGGAGAAACATTGCTATTATAACTGTTTTGGAGTCGGTTTACTTACCGTACCACGTACCTATTCCTTTTCAGAGTCTGAAACATTTTGGAAGGTGTCCCTTATGTGTTCCTCCGGGGTTACGGTTTCAATAACATTAGTTTCAACATTTATGGGATTACCTGAGATATAATGTTTGATTCTTTGCCGTTCACCACCCTCGGATTTGTGCCTTCGAAGTTGTTGATTTTTATGGCACCGGAACGATAGACCTCCTCGATGACATAAGGGCCTTCCCATTTAGAGAGGAGTTTTCCTGCAAAAAATCTTAAATAAGAGTTGTATAACAATACGTAATCACCTACATTAAAGTCATGTTTTTGTATCCTTTTGTCATGCAATCTTTTAACTTTTTCTTTAAACAGTTTGGCTTTCTCATAAGCCTGGGTTCTCCATTCATCAAGTGAGCTAATGTCAAAAAGTCTCTTCTCACCGGCAAGTTTGATGTCATAGTTGAGCTCTTTAATGGCCCAATATGCCTTATGTTCTAGTTCGAGAGGTAAGTGACATGCTTTTCCATAAACCATCTTATACGGAGACATATCGATAGGATTTTTATATGCAGTTCTATAGGCCCATAATGCATCATCAAGTTTCTTGGACCAATTCTTCCTAGATCTATTAACAGTCTTTTGCAAAATTTATTTAAGCTCTCTATTACTCGATTCTACTTGACCGCTGGGCTGTGGATGATATGGAGATGCAATTCTATGATTAACATCATACTTAGCAAGCATTTTACGAAAGGCACCATGAGTAAAATGTAAACCACCATCAGTCATTAAATATCTAGGGATTCCAAACCTCGGAAAATAACTTCTTTAAGCATCTTAATAGAGGTGTTATGATCAGCACTACTAGTTGGAATAGCTTCTACCCACTTAGTAACCTAATCAACAGCAACTAAAATATGAGTATACCCATTAGAGGAAGGAAACGGTCCCATATAATCAAAGCCCCAAACATCAAATGGTTCAATAACAAGTGAATAATTCATAGGCATTTCTTGACGTCTACTAATATTACCAATTCTTTGACATTCATCACAAGACAAAACAAACTTACGGGCATCCTTGAAAAGAGTAGGCCAATAAAACCCGGAGGGCAATACCTTATGTGCACTTCTATCTCCAGCATGGTGTCCTCCACAAGCCTCGGAGTGACACCTGCGTAGGATCTGTTCCTGTTCATGCTCAGGTACACAACGTCTAATAACACAATCTACTCCTTTATAAAGATGTGGGTCATCCCAGAAGTAATGTCTTAAATCATAGAAGAACTTTTTTCTTTTGCTGGTATGTGAAACTAGGTGGTATAAATTTAGCAAAAATACAATTAGCATAATCAGCATACCATGGAGCAGTACGAGAAGCATTTATTACAGCTAATTGTTCATCAGGAAAGCTATCATCAACAGGTAGTGGGTCATCAAGAACATTCTCTAACCTAGACAAGTTGTCTACAACGGGGTTCTTAGCTCCCATTCTATCAATAATATGCAAATCAAATTCTTGAAGCAAGAGAACCCATCTAATAAGTCTAGGTTTAGCATCTTTCTTTTCGATAAGATATTTAATAGCAGCATGATCAGTGTGAACAGTTACTTTGGAATCAACAATATAAGGTCCGAACTTATCACAAGCAAATACAACTGCTAAAAATTCTTTTTCAGTAGTAGCATTATTTCTCTGGGCACTCTCTAGAGTTTTACTAGCATATTGGATAACATTTAATTTCTTATCAACTCTTTGTCCTAGAACAGCCCCTACAACATAATCACTAGCATCACACATAATTTCAAAGGGTAAATTCCAATCAGGTGGCTGAACAATGGGTGCAGAAATTAAAGCTTTCTTAAGTATTTCAAATGCTTCTACACAATCATCATCAAAGACAAAAGGAACATCTTTTTGTAAGATATTAGTCAAAGGCCTGGAAATTTTAGAGAAGTCCTTAATGAACCTCCTATAGAAACCAGTATGACCAAGGAAACTTCTTATACCTTTAATATCCTTAGGACACGACATCTTTTCAATAGCATCAACTTTAGCTTCATCAACTTCAATACCTCTTTCAGAAATTTTATGCCCCAAGACAATACCTTCATTAACCATAAAGTGGAACTTCTCCCAATTCAAGACAAGATTAGTTTCTTCACATCTTTGCAAAACTCGATCAAGGTTGCTTAAGCAATCATCAAAAGAAATTCCATAAAAGGAGAAATCATCCATGAAAACCTCAACAATCTTTTCACAAAATTCAGAGAATATAGCAGTCATACATCTTTGAAAGGTAGCAGGTGCATTACATAGACCAAAAGGCATACATCTATAAGCAAAGGTACCGAAAGGGCACGTAAAAGTTGTCTTTTCTTGATCCTCCTTTGACACAGGTATTTGAGAGAAACCAGAATAACCATCGAGAAAGCAAAAAAGTGTATGTCTGGATAATCTTTCTAGCATTTGATCAATAAAAGGTAATAGGTAATGATCATTTTTAGTAGCTTTATTTAATTTTCGAAAATCAATTACCATTCTATAACCTATAACAATTCTTTGTGGGATAAATTCATCTTTATCATTAGTAACAACAGTAATACCTCCCTTGTTAGGGACACAATGGAAAGGACTCACCCACTGACTATCAGCAACGGGATAAATTATACCTGCCTCCAGAAGCTTTAGTATTTCTTTTCTTACCACTTCTTTTATCTTAGGATTTAACCGTCGTTGGTGATCAATAACTGGTTTCACATCTTTCTCCAATTTTATTTTGTGCAGGCATAAAGTGGGACTAATTCCCTTAAGATCATAAAGAGTATATCCAATAGCAGCATGGTGCTTCTTTAGAGTTTTCAATAATTTCTTTTCTTCATGCTCTAAAATGTTAGCACTAATAATAACATGACATATCTCTTTATCATCAAGATAAGCATATTTAAGAGTATCAGGTAAAGGTTTAAGCTGAAACACGGGATCACCCTTGGGTGGAGGAGGATCCCCTAGGATTTCAACAGGCAAGTTGTGTTTCAAAATAGGTCCATGTTTAAAGAATACTTCATCTATTTCCATTCTTTCATTCATAAACATACCATTTTCATGGTCTAGCAAATATTGTTCTAAAGGATCACTGGGAGGCACGGCAATAGAAGCAAGACCAATAATATCATCTTTACTAGGAAATTCATTATCATGGGGTTGTCTATGAAATTTAGCAAAATTAAACTCATGAGACATATCCCCTAGACCAATAGTAACAACATCCTTTTTGCAGTCTATCTAGGCATTAACAGTATTCAAGAAGGGTCTACCAAATATAATGGGACAAAATTCATCTTGTGGGGAACCAAGAACAAGAAAATCAGCAGGATATTTAACTTTCCCACACAAAACTTCAACATCTCTAACAATCCCAACTGGTGAAATTGTATCTCTATTGGCAAGCTTAATTGGAACATCAATTTCCTCTATCTCACCAGGTGCAATATCATGCATAATTTCTTTGTATAAGGAATGAGGTATAGCACTTGCACTAGCACCCATATCACATAAGCCATGATAGCAATGATCTCCTATTTTAACAGAAATAACAGGCATGCCTACAACAGGTCTATGTTTATTTTTAGTATCGGGTCTAGCAATTCTAGCAGCTTCATCACAGAAGTAAATAACATGCCCATCAATATTATCGGCCAAGAGATCTTTAACCATAGAAACACTAGGTTCAACTTTAATTTGCTCAAAGGGTGTAGGTGTTCTAGTATTACTCTTACGAACCACAGTTGAAGCTTTAGCATGATCCTTTATTCTAACAGGGAAAGGTGGTTTCTCAATATAAGCAGTAGGAACAATAGAATCATTATAGGTGATAGTCTTTTCTTCAACTTTAATAGGTGCAACTACTTTTACTTCAATGGGAGGATTATATTTAAACCATTTCTCCTTAGGGAGATCAACATGAGTAGCAAAGCGTTCACATAAGGAAGCTACTATCTCAGAGTCAAGTCCATATTTAGTGCTAAATTCACGGAAAGCATCAGTATCCATAAAAGATTTAACACAATCAAACTTAGGTGTTATACCTGACTCCTTAGCTTCGTCGAGATCCCAATCTTCAGAGTTGCATTTAATTCTTTCCACTAAATCCCATTTGAATTCAATAGTCTTCATCATAAAAGAGCCAGTACAAGAAGTATCGAGCATGGAGCGATTATCGAGAGAAAGCCGAGCATAATTTTTTTGAATAATAATTTATCTTGAGAGCTCATGATTGGGGCATGAATATAAAATTGACTTAAGCCTCCCCCAAGCTTGAGCGATGCTTTCTCCTTCGCGAGGCCAAAAATTATATATATAATTACGATCACGATGAACAAGATGCATAGGATAAAACTTCTGATGAAATTCCAATTTCAATCGGTTGTAGTTCCATGATCCCATATCATCACATAGCCTAAACCATGTCAATGCCTTTCCCTTCAAAGATAAAGGGAATGCCTTCTTCTTGATAACATCCTCGGGCATACCTGCAAGCTTAAATAATCCACAAACTTCATCCACATAGATTAGGTGCAAATCGGTATGTAATGTTCCATCACATGTGAAAGGATTAGCTAGCAGTTTTTCTATCATACCTGAAGGAATTTCAAAGTAAACATTTTCAGTAGGTTCAGTAGGTTGAGGAGAAACTCTTTGCTCTACTGGTCGGGGTGAAGATACCCTGAACAAGCCCCTCAAAGGATTATGTTCCATAGTAACCAGTAACAGTAAATTTCAGCACACTATATAAATTTTTCCTTACCAAATTCCACCTACCAAAGGCACTTCACTCCCTGGCAACGGCGCCAGAAAAGAGTCTTGATGACCCACAAGTTTAGGGGATCTATCTTAGCCTTTTTGATAAGTAAGAGTGTCGAACCCAACGAGGAGTAGAAGGAAATGATAAGCGGTTTTCAGCAAGGTATTCTCTACAAGCACTGAAATTATCGGTAACAGATAGTTTTATGATAAGGTAATTTGTAACAGGCAACAAGTAATAAAAGTAAATAAGGTGCAGCAAGATGGCCCAATCCTTTTTGTAGCAAAGGACAAGCCTGGACAAACTCTTATATAAAGGAAAGCGCTCCCAGGGTCACATGGGAATTATCGTCAAGCTAGTTTTCATCACAGTCATATGATTCGCGTTCGGTACTTTGATAATTTGATATGTGGGTGGACCGGTGCTTGGGTACTGTACCTCCTTGAACAAGCATCCCACTTATTATTAACCCCTATTGAAGCATCTGCAACTACAACAGAAGTATTAAGGTAAACCTAACCATAGCATGAAACATATGGATCCAAATCAGCCCCTTACGAAGCGATGCATAAACTAGGGTTTAAGCTTCTGTCACTCCAGCAACCCATCATCTACTTATTACTTCCCAATGCCTTCCTCTAGGCCGAAACAATGGTGAAGTGACATGTAGTCGACGTTCACATGACACCAGTAGAGGAAAGACAACATACATCTTATCAAAATATCGAACGAATACCAAATTCACACGGCTACTTATAGCAAGACTTCTCCCATGTCCTCAGGAACAAATGTAGCTACTCACAAAGAGTATTCATGTTCATAATCATAGGGGTATTAATATGCATAGTGGATCTGAACATATGATCTTGCAGCAAGTAAACCAACTAGCATCAACTACAAGGAGTAATCAACACTACTAGCAACCCACAGGTACCAATCTGAGGTTTTGATACAAACATTGGATACAAGAGATGAACTAGGGTTTGAGATAAGATGGTGCTGGTGAAGGTGTTGATGGACATCGACCCCCTCCCGATGAGAGGATCGATGGTGATGATTTCCCCCTCCCGGAGGGTAGTTTGCCCGGCAGAACAGCTCCGCCAGAGCCCTAGATTGGTTCTGCCAAGGTTCCGCCTCGTGGCGGCGGAGTTTCATCCCGTGAGCTTCCTTATGAACTTTTCCTCGAGGAAAGACTCCATATAGCCAAAGATGGGCATCAGAGGGCTGCTAGGGGGCCCACGAGGCAGGGGGCGCGCCCCAACCCTCGTGGATGGTGGGTGGCCCATCTCTGGTACTTCTTTCTCCCAACATTTTCTATATTCTGAAATGTGCTCCCGTGAAGTTTCAGGACTTTTGGAGATGTGCAGAATAGGTCTCTAATATTTGCTCCTTTTCCAGCCCAGAATTCCAACTGCCGGCATTCCCCCTCTTCATGTAAACCTTGTAAAATAAGAGAGAATAGGCATAAGTATTGTGACATAATGTGTAATAACAACCCATAATGCAATAAATATCGATATAAAAGCATGATACAAAATGGACGTATCAGCGGTCAAAATTATCCTTAGAGAACTAAGGAAATATTTCTCGGTTATGGAGGTGATAAAAGAGTTCGTCGTAAAGAGTTACGTCGATGCAAGCTTTTGACACCGATCTATCTGACTCTAAGTCTCGATCTAGATACATATTGAAAGTGGGAGAAATTAGCTAGAGTAGCTCTGTGCAGAGTATTGTAGACATAGAAAATTTTAAAATACATACGGATCTGAATGTTGTAGACCCGTAGACTAAACTTCTCTCACAAGCAAAACATGATCACTCGTTGGGTGTTAATCACATAGCGATGTGAACTAGATTATTGACTCTAGTAAACCCTTTGGGTATTAGTCACATGAAGATGTGAACTAATCACATAAAGATGTGAACTATTGGTGTGAAATCACATGACGATGTGAACTAGGTTATTGACTCTAGTGCAAATGGGAGACTGAAGGAAATATGCCCTAGAGGCAATAATAAAGTTGTTATTTATATTTCCTTATATCATGATAAATGTTTATTATTCATGCTAATATTGTATTAACCAGAAACTTAGTACATGTGTGAATACATAGACAAACCGAGTGTCCCTAGTATGCCTCTACTTCAGTAGCTCGTTAATCAAAGATGGTTAAGTTTCCTAGCCATGTACATGTGTTGTCATTTGATGAATGGGATCACATCATTATAGAATGATGTGATGGACTAGACCCATCCGTTAGCTTAGCACTATGATCGTTTAGGTTATTGCTATTGCTTTCTTCATGGCTTATACATGTTCCTCGGACTATGAGATTATGCAACTCCTGAATACTGGAGGAACACCTTGTGTGCTATCAAATGTCACAACGTAACTAGGTGATTATAAAGATGCTCTACAGGTGTCTCCGATGGTGTTTGTTGAGTTGGCATAGATCGAGATTAGGATTTTTCACTCTGATTGTTGGAGATTTATCTCTGGGCCCTCTCAGTAATGCACATCACAATAAGCCTTGCAAGCAATGTGACTAATGAGTTAGTTGTGGGATGATGCATTACAGAACGAGTAAAGAGACTTGCCGGTGACAAGATTGAACTAGGTATGATGATACCGATGATCGAATCTCGGGCAAGTAACATACGATGACAAAGGGAACAACATATGTTGTTGTGTGGTTTGACCGATAAAGATCTTCGTAGAATATGTAGGAACCAATATGAGCATCCAGGTTCCGCTATTGGTTATTGACCGGAGATGTGTCTCAGTCATGTCTACATAGTTCTCGAACCTGTAGGGTCCTCACGCTTAACGTTCGATGACGATATGTATTATGAGTTATGTGATTTGATGTAATGAAGGTTGTTCGGAGTCCGGGATGAGATCACGGACATGACGATGAGTCTCCAAATGGTCGAGACATAAAGATTCATATATTGGAAGGCTACATTCAGACACCGGAATGGTTCGGGTTATTTCGGATAAGTTTCGGAGTACCTGGGTTACCGGAACCCCCTCTAGGAAGTTATTAGGCCTTATGGGCCTCGTCGGGGAAGAGAGGAGGCAGGCCAAGAGGTGGCGCGCACCCCCCTAGCCCAAACCGAATTGGACTAGGGCTAGGGGGGCGGGCCCCCTTTCCTTCTCTTCTTCCTCTCCTTCCTTCTTCTCCTACTTGGACTAGGAAAGGGGGAAACCTACTCCTGTTAGGAGTAGGAATCTGATGACCCACAAGTATAGGGGATCTATCGGAGTCTATTCGATAAGAGTGTCGAACCCAACGAGTTGCAGAAGGAAATGATAAGCAGTTTTTAGTAAGGTGTTCTCTGCAAGCACTGAAATTATCGGTAACATGTAGTTTTGTGATAAGGTAATTTGTAACGGGTACCAAGTAATAGAAGTAAATAAGGTGCAGCAAGATGGCCCAATCCTTTTTGTATCAAAGTACAAGCCTGGACAAACTCTTATATAAAGGAAAGCGCTCCCGAGGACACATGGGAATTATTATCAAGCTAGTTTTCATCACGTTCATATGGTTCGCGTTCGGTACTTTGATAATTTGATATGTGAGTGGACCAGTGCCTGGGTGCTGCTCTTCCTTGGACAAGCATCCCACTTATTATTAACCCCTCTTTCAAGTATCCGCAACTACAAAAGAAGTATTAAGGTAAACCTAACCATAGCATGAAACATATGGATTCAAATCAGCCCCTTACGAAGCAACTCATAAACTAGGGTTTAAGCTTCTGTCACTCTAGCAACCCATCATCTACTTATTACTTCCCACTGCCTTCCCCTAGGCCCAAACAATGGTGAAGTTTCATGTAGTCGAAGTTCAGATGACACCACTAGAGGAAAGACAACATACAACTCATCAAAATATCGAACGAATACCAAATTCACATGACTACGTATAGCAAGACTTCTCCCATGTCCTTAGGAACAAACGTAACTACTCACAAATCATATTCATGTTCATAATCAGAGGGGTATTAATATGCATAAAGGATCTGAAAATATGATCTTCCACCAAGTAAACCAACTAGCATCAACTACAAAGAGTAATCAACACTACTAGCAACCAACAGGTACCAATCTGAGGTTTTGAGACAAAGATTGGATCGCAATAGTTTTTGAGAGTACGTAGAGTATTCAACCCAAATTTATAGATTCGAAAAAGGGGAGACAAAGAATTTTTGAAGGTATTAGCAGCTGAGTTGTCAATTCAACCACACCTGGAGATTAATTATCTGTAGCAAGTAATCAGTAGCATAGTAATATGATAGTTTTGATAGTAGTGACAGCAGCAACGGTAACAGTAACAGTGATAGCAGTAATTTTGTAGCAAGTGTAATAGTGATGATAACAGTAGTAATTAGCAGAAACAATATAAGATAAATTCGTAGGCATTGGATCGGTGACTTGTTGGATGATATTCATCATGTGACAGTTATAACCTAGGGCGATACGGCACTAGCTTTAGTTCATCAATATAATGTTGGCATGCATTCCGTAAATAGTCATACGTGCTTATGAAAAGAACTTGCATGACATCTTTTGTCCTACCCTCCTGTGGCAGCGGGATCCATATTGGAAACTAAGGGATATTAATGTCTCTTTTTAACAGAGAACCGGAACAAAGCATTAACACATAGTGAATACATGTACTCCTCAAACTACAATCATCACCGGGAGTGGGCCCGACTATTGTCACTCCGGGTTGCCGGATCATAACACGTAGTAGGTGACTATAACTTGCAAGATTGGATCTAAAACATGGATATAATTATGATAACATAAACGGTTCAGATCTGAGTTCATGGCACCCGGGCCCAAAGTGACAAGCCTTAAGCATAGCAAAGTCATAGCAACATCAATATTAGAACATAGTGGATACTAGGGACCAAGCCCTAACAAAACTAACTCGATTACATGATGAATCTCATCCAACTCCTCACCGACCAGCGAGCCTACGAAGGAATTACTCACTCCCGGTGGGGAGCATCATGGAATTGGCGATGGAGAAGGGTTGATGATGACGAAGAACGAAGATCCCCCTCTCCGGAGCCCCAAACGGGCTCCAAATCTAGCCTCTCGAGAAGAACAGGAGGTGACGGCGGCTCCGTCTCATGGAACGCGATAATTCTTTCTCCCTTTTTTTAGAAAAATAGGATTTTATGGCGTCGGTTTCAGGGTTTGTGGGGCCACCGGGTGGGGACAACCCACCTGGGCGCGCCAGGAGAGGGGGCGCGCCCTGGTGGGTTGTGCCCACCCAGGGGCCCTCTCTGGTAGGTCTTGGCTCCGGAAATTCTTATATATTATATAAAAATTCCTCGCAAAGTTTCGTTCCATTCCAAGAACTTTTATTTCTGCACAAAAACAACACCATGGTTGTTCTGCTGAAAACAACGTTAGTACGGGGTTAGTTTCATTCAAATCATGCAAATTAGCATCCAAAACAAGAGGAAAAGCGTTAGGAAAAGTAGATACGTTGGAGACGTATCAACTCCCCAAGCTTAAACCTTTGCTTGTCTTCAAGCAATTCAGTTGATAAACTGAAAGTGAAAAAGAAAAACTTTTACGAACTCTTTTGCTCTTGTTTGCATAAATAAGCTTAAACAACACCCATGTTTTCAGCCAATCATTATAACTAACCATGTCGACAATAACTCTTAAAGATTATATTAACTCATATCAATGACATAATCAGCTAGCGAGCAATAATAAGACATCTCAAACAGCAACACATTGTCAAAACAACCATGATATAATATGACAATAGTGGTATCTCGCTAGCCCTTTCTGAGACCGCAAAACATAAATGCAGAGCACCTCCAAAGTTCAAGCAGCGACTAAAGATTGTAATTCGTGATAGAAAAGATCCAGTCATGGTGCACCCAACATTAGCTACACACAATGCATAAATCATGACAGCTGTACTCTCAGGTTCTAGCGCTTGTTTTAGAAGGTGATGACACAACATAAAATTAAATAGATAGTCCCTTCGCAGAGGGAAGCAGTGATTTGCAGAGGTGCCAGAGCTCAAGTTTTTAAAATAGAGGTAAATGGTATTTTGAGAGGTACACCCTTCTCATTCACTTCACGACCATCAGTTATCAATATCTTCCATGCTAAACAAGCTAGTAGCGGTCCCCAAGAAGAAAAGTAAAGGTTATGACTCCATTGGGAGTTTTTGTTTGATTATTTGAGAGATTAACTCTTTTCATGTTTGCAGTTTGGGACTGGCACCCCCATTACCGCTCTTTTCTCATGCGATGGCGAGTGAATAAACACTCAGCCTGAGAATAAACCGCTTAGCATGGAAGATACCGACCACCTCCTGTCGTTCCACGAACGATCCAGACACACAAAAAGGATAATTTTTAGAAGTTTTTTAGAGGTGGCACATGCAAATTTACTCAGGACGGCAGGGTAATACCGCATATAGGTAGGTATGGTGGACTCATCTGGAATAACTTTGGGTTCAAGGTTTTTGATGCACAAGCAGAATTCCCACTTAGTACAGGTGAAGGCTAGCAATTAGATTGAGAAGCGGCCATCTAGAGAGCCACAACGGTCATAAACATGCATTATGCATAAGTAATATTGGACACCAGCATGAGTAGGATATGAACACCATGAACATAAATATCATAGAGCCTATGTTGGTTTTGATTCAACTACATGCATGAACATGTGCCAAGTCAAGCCACTCGAACATTTAGAGGAGGATACCATATCATCATACTACATCACAATCATTTTAACGCAATGTTGATATCCAAGATAAATCATTATCCACCCCTAGCTACTTATGCATGGCATGAGGAACTATAATCTCTAATTGTCATTGCAAACATGTATAATCATAATGGGCTGAATCATGGACACTAGGTTAAACACATTTACATAGACAGAACAAGTCGAGTTCATACCAGTTTCTCTTTGCCACGACCAGTTCATCGAGTATCGTCATTATTGCCTTTCACTTGCATGACCAGATTATATGAAAATAATAGAAGTGCAAGAATTCCGTGGACTAAGCTGGAATCTGCAAAACATTTTATTCAATAGGAGAAGACAAGGTAAAATGGGCTCTTTATTAGATTAACATTTATTCATATGAGAGTCACTCAACATTTTGATCGTGGTCTTCTCCTTGGCAAGACTCGAATAAAAAGAAAAGAAATTCAGAGAAATACACTGAAATATTTCTGGAGTTTTTGGTCTTCTTGAGCAAGCAAATAAAAGGGAAAAGCAAAAATGAGAAAAAACTATTTACATGGGAAAGCTCCCAACAAGCAAAAGAAGAACAAGGAAATGTTTTTGGGTTTTCTTTTTAATATTACAACTAAGCATGCATAGAAAGTAAATTAACTACAACTATTTTTTTTCTAAAGTTTTTCAAACACACAAGAAGAAAGCAAGAAAATAAATCTAAGCATGGATGATACAATGAAAAAGTGTGAACACCGACAAATAGAGTGATATGCGTGAATATGAATATAATGTCTATGAGAAACACGTACTCCCCCAAGCTTAGGCTTTTGGCCTAACTTGGTAGTTGATCAGTAGCCTGGATAGTAGTCGGCGTGGTAGCTCACGGAGGCTCTCGGTGCGGATGCCTCGGGCTGTCGTGCTGCCTCCACTACCGCGTTGTGAGCTCGGGCCTCGCTCTCAAGAACAATATATCTTTCTTTGCCGTGATAATCAAAAAGAGCAGGCGCGGGCAAATAGTGTGCACAACATGTGTTTGGTAACAAATTGTAAGTGAAATCATGAATTTTTTCCTTTGAGGATCTTATGAATTTTCAAAGCATCAAAGTCTAAATACTGCGTGGGTAGGTGATACGTCTCCAACGTATCTATAATTTTTGATTGCTCCATGCTATATTATCTACTATTTTGGACTATATTGGGCTTTATTTTCCAGTTTTATATTATTTTTGGGACTAACCTATTAACCGGAGGCCCAGCCCAGAATTGTTGTTTTTTGCCTATTTCAGTGTTTCGAAGAAACGGAATATCAAACGGAGTCCAAACGGAATAAAATCTTCGGGAACGTGATTTTCTCACCGAACGTGATCCAGGAGACTTGGACCCTGCTCCAAGGAACAAAAGAGGGCCGTCATCTAATTCCACCGCCGCAACTTTCTGTATCCACGAGATCCCATCTTGGGGCCTGTTCCGGAGCTCCGCCGGAAGAGGGCCGTCATCACGGAGGGCTTCTACATCATCCTAGCCTCTCCGATGAAGTGTGAGTTGTTTACCTCAGACCTTCGGGTCCATAGTTAGTAGCTAGATGGCTTCTTCTCTCTCTTTGAATCTCAATACAAAGTTCTCCCCCTCTCTTGTGGAGATCTATTCGATGTAACACTAGTGCAGAACCGGGCAATAGCACCGGTTCGTAAGGCCCTTTAGTGCCGGTTTGGTAACCGACGCTAAAATGTAGGCACTAAAGGCCCCCCCTTTAGTACTGGTTCAGCACGAACCGGTGCTAAAGGGCAACCATGTGGCATGAGCGAGCTTCGGGGGTAGGGAGCCCTTTAGTACCGGTTGGTGTCACCAATCGGTATTAAAATGTTGGGGGGTTTTGGGTTTATGATTTCTTTTTCATTTAATTTTGTGTTTTCCATTTAATTCTTTTTCGTTTGCTGGTATTTTACGATACTACATATTGTACATGTTATGCATATATATATATAAATAGAATTTCTAGTAGAACCGATCATAATATATATATATATATCATCGAATGTCTCACACAACCACCATTAATTAATTCACACATATATACACACATGTATATATATATATACAATTTCTCCTAATTGGTGCCTTCGGAGCCAGTGGCATTAGCCTAGCTAATTGGTGCCTTCGGAGCACGATAACACAATTGGAAGTGGTTCATGGGGGCGGTAGCGGGTAATAGTATTCTCCTTTGGGATCTATGACCTGGTCGAGCAAAAATCCCGCTATTTCCTCTTGAATTGCTTCTATGCGGTCCTGTGCTAGGAGCTTGTCCCGCACCTCTCCGAACTCTTAAGAAGGAGATCAATATGAATGTGTATTAGTTGTGTGACTAGATATCGATAATGGTGTAAAAATTGTGAATAGTGTTCTGACAATCGATATCGTACCCACTCCTGTCTTTGAGATTTGCTCCTTTCGGACGCCATCATGCGAATGTTCTCGCAAACATAGTATGCACATAGATCATTCCCCGGCGCCTGCTTCAGGGCCTTTACGAGAATGGGATTTGATCAGATAATAATTAATCAAGCATGATAATTAAAGAGATGGCAGCTAGCTAGTACTACTTAATTACTTACCTTGGGTCGATACCATTTCAGCTTTTCTTTCCATGGGCCTGGAGTGGCCCTGATGAACTTTGCCCAAGCCCTGCCCCGCCAACAAAGAAAATGAATAAATGGGTTATTAAATAGTTGTTATCAGGAAATGATGAACTAATTAAATAGGCCGAGATATAGTTAATAATGATTGAAATTACCTGTTGACTATCCCCTTCACGATGGTGTAGTCACTTGCTTTCTTAAGTAGCGAGTCTAGTACTTCAACTGTTCCTTCATCAACTTTAATGATTAACAAGATCCAGTGAAATCTGCATGCACACACGTTTGCATGTCTTAATTAAGCGGGCATATGTAAGAAAAAACATGTAGCTATAGCTAGTAGGGAAAAACAGAATTTGTAGTACAAGACAGTGTGACTCACTGGAAGTTGTAAGGAAGTAGTATATCTTCATTGTATTTGAGTTCCTTGAAGAACTGTAGCATGCTTTCCTCTACACATTTTTCGTGATATGGATCTATTTTCCATGTGTATTCATTAATGGTATTTGGGTCAACGAATCCAATGCCATAGCGTCCACCTTTTTTCATTTCATAAATCTTCATCCTGCATAATACCACAGAAAAGAATATAGTGAGGATAATTACACGTAATGATTGATCAAAATGATCACTACAGCTAGCTTGAGACTTAAATTACAGAAAGAAATCACTTACAGACAATAGCAACTGACGATAGATTTGTTGAGTGCGTCTTTATTGTATAGCTGAAATAGTTCTGAATACTCAACGGTCACAGCTTTCTTATGGTAGTAATGCTCCTCGTTGACATTCACCATGAGGGACTCTCGATTGGAAATCTTGGTAATGTCCATGTACCATTGATGCAATTCATACATTCTCGTTGGGAGCTTATTGACCTCCTCTGGCTCGACCAAAGGTTGGCTCCGGGCATATTTCCGTTTTATTTCCTCCTCTCTAGTCGGAGACATGGGCTTGATATTGAGGAGTTGTCCAACAGTGATCCCGATCGATTCAGCCTGCGCAATATGCTCGTCGGTTATTACCACATCGCCCACCCCGGGAACGTTAACGGTTTGCCCACAATAATATTGGGCGCGCCTACTCTCATTTGTTGTTGGCACAACAAGCGGGGGGATTGATTGCGCCGCCTGTTCTCCCAGCTGGGGAACGGTTTTATCGCTCCTTTTGCCAGCTGATTTTCTCGAGCTCGAGCTCGCCTCTTTCTGTAGACGTGCTTGATTTAACTTCCTGAGGTGGCGCACATAGTCTGTGTCAACAGGCTTGGGAGCTGGTGGTCTAGCCATACGAATGAAGTGGTCAATCTTTTCCATAGGCACTTTCTCCCTTGGCGGCGGTGGCGGTTTCGGTGCAAAATGGGCTTCCACCTCGGCCTTCGATATGGCTACGTTTTCCTCCTCGGACTTGTCGTAAGGCCTCTGATGAAGAGGAGCGAGGCTTGGACCATATTGAAATCGCTTGCCTCCGCCTGTACCTGCAGTACTACCTCGACTTGTACCGCTACGCACCATAGCTGAGGCGGCTCTCTTCCGTGATTGCTGAGGCGGCGAAGACGGCTGACATGGCTGAGTTGGAGGAGGAGGAGTGGCCTGAAGCTTTGCGGACTTGGAGGAGGAGTGGCCTGACGCTTTGCCGGACTTGGAGGAGGAGTGGCCTGAAGCTGTGCCGGACTTGGAGGAGGAGTGGCCTGACGCATTGGTGGACTTGGAGGAGCGGGGGTCTGCTGACTCGGTGGCGGACTGCGACGAGGAGTCGGATGATGCGGTGTCGGTGGCCTTCGAAAGATGATGCAATCCTTTCTCCATAGGATGATACGATGGTTGGCCTCACCTAGTGTGTGCTCATCGTCACCTCCAGGAATGTCAAGCTCTAGCCCCGAATATTGGTCCACCACCTCATCAACCAAGACACGAGCATAGCCCGCTGGAATCGGGTTGCAATGGAAGGTTGTCTCAGGGGGATTTGTAAAAGCAAGGGCGTCCGCCACCTTCATGGATATGTTCTTCATTTTGAAGTGTAGCTCGCAGTTAGTGTTCTCCATGATGTCATCCACTGGGTAGCTATCCAGCAATGCGTCGCCCGGGGAGGAACCCACGCTGCTTCTCGGCATGGATGGGACGGTGCTATCCATTGGTGGATCATCCGCTAGCTGCTGAGACCCCCTTTGCTGGCTAAGTGAGTCGATCTACTCCTGCTGCCGCTGGAATTTAATTGCCAAGTCCGCATGCGCTGATTCTAGGCCTTGAAGGCGTTCATAGTCTAGCTTCCTCTACTCCTCCTCCATCTTCCTCTTCTTCTCCTCTGCAATCTTCTTTCTCGCACGGGTTCTGTAGTCGGTGTTCCAGTCCGAAAACCCCTCATACCACGGAATAGCGCCCATGCCTCGTGTTCTTCCCGGGTGTTCAGGATTTCCCAGGGCACGCGTAAGCTCGTCGTTCTCTCTGTTGGGCTCGAACAACCCGGATCGAGCCTCTTCTATTGCAACAAGTAGCTTATCTTCGGCTCCGTCCAAACATGCCTTCTTCGAAACTTTGCCTGTCTTCGGGTCCAACTCCCCCCCATGCGCATAGAACCAAGTCCTGCACCTGGGGGGCAGCTCAATGTTTCTGGAGTGACACCTGCATCCAGCATCTCTTTCTCATACTTATCCCACTTAGGCATTCCCACCGCATAGCCACCTGGCCCCAGCTTATGAAACTTATCCTTTTTTGCAGCATTGGCCTTGTTTATTCTCGACCGTTCCTTAGATAATTCCGAATCCTTGAATTTCACGAAATCGTCCCAATGAGCACTTTGGTTCTCTAGTGTTCCCTCGAATACTGGAGTCTTCCTTCCTCCGTTGACGTACTTGGTCCATTCACGAATCTTGTGGTTCTTGAATGCAACCGCCATCTTCATAAGAGCAGCGTCCTTGACTTTCTCCACATATGCATCTGTGAAATGATCTGGTAGGGTGAAATGTTCCATGGGCATTTCCCAAAGCAAATGTTTTTGTCTGTCGTCGACAAAAGTAACTCCTGGACGTGGCTTTGCTGGCTCTCTCCATTCTTGAAGGGAGATCGGGAGTTGGTCCTTCACAAGAACTCCACACTGACGAACGAACTTGTCCGCAATCTTCTTAGGCGCGAATGGTTCACCATTAGGTCTGATTGCCTCGATATTGTACTTTACGCCCTCCTTCAACTTTTTGTTCGGGCCTCGTTTCGTCCTGTTGCCTGAAGATTTGCTCGATCCAGATGGCTGAAAGAAGAAAGATCGATTCGTTAATATATCTTCAAGTCATTTAAAACATGTGATGATCACCAGATGCCTGCTTATATAAATATATATACCTCGCCGGTCTTTGTTGTTTCAAGATCAACATTTTCTTCGTCATGTTCATAGTTCATGACTACATCAATTCGGTCGTCGCGATCGAATACCATATCACCCTCCCCGGTGTTGTTTAGATATTTGGAGCCGTCATAATCTTCTTCATTTTGATCATCATCTGGCCCGCGAGGATTGCGTATGATATTGAACAGGGCCTCTTCTCCCTCTCTGCCAGTATTGTCCGCCATAGGTTTTGTTTAACTAATCCAAAAGAAATATATTCAAATTACAATGCATGGATGCAATCAATTAATAAGGAAAAACTGAATCAATCATAGTACATAATAAGCATCATCGAATATAATCTCGAATACGTCGTCTCGAATAATAGATATAATTTCGAATACATCGTCTCGAATAATAGATATAATCTTGAATACATCGTCTCGAATAATAGATATAATCTCGAATACATCGTCGGATCATGCGGCGCGGGCGGTGGGCACCCAAAGAGAAGGAACCCTCACAGGATCATAGCTGAAGTGAGATCCCTGAAGAAACTGCTAGGTATTGGAGAACCTGCCGCCCTCTAACGCAACCATGTAGCGATGGACATGCTCGTCCTCCTCCCTGACACGGCGACGTACCACCTCCGGCGGGGCCGGTTCCCTCCGCACCAAAACTGGCCCACGCGAACGCCACCAAACGAGATTAGGGTCGACGACCGGGGCCGGGTTCCTCATCAAGCGGCGCGCCCCTCCAGGCAGCACCTCCCAGTGCCAGCCCAGCGGAGCCCAGTCCCGGACATGGGTCAGTCGGACGTCGTCGCGGATGGGTCAACGGCGAGGATGCGGGCCGGGCATCGTCAAGAACAAATATTAGCTATATGCCTGCAAAAAGTAACATTTTTTTAATGATTGGATTTTGATAACTAAAATTTCTAACATTTCTATATAACTAACATTCCTATAACATTTCTAACAATGCTATATAACTAACATTTCTATAACATTTCTAATATTTCTATAACTAAAAACAGAAAAAAAATTATAACATTTCTATATATATAACTAACATTTGTATAACATTTCTAATATTTCTATAACTAAAAAAAGAAAAAATTCTAACTTTTTTATAACTATTTCTATAACTAAAAAACAGAAAAATTCCTAACAATTCTATCTTTTCTATAACATTTCTAACAATGCTATATAACTAACTATTTCTATAACTAAAAAACAGAAAAATTCCTAACAATTCTAACTTTTCTATAACATTTCTAACAATGCTATATAACTAACTATTTCTATAACTAAAAAAAGAAAAATTTCTAACTTTTTTATAACTATTTCTATAACTAAAAAACAGAAAAATTCCTAACAATTCTAACTTTTCTATAACATTTCTTACAATGCTATATAACTAACTATTTCTATAAGTAAAAAAAGAAAAATTTCTAACATTTTTATAACTATTTCTATAACTAAAAAACTAAAAAAAAGGTATGTGTGTGTGTGTGCTCACCGGCGAGGCGAGAGGCGATGGGGGGCGGCGACGGGGACGGCCACGGGCGCGGCGACGACGGGGATGGCAACGGCGGGGATAGGGATGGGGCGGCGACGACGGGGACGGGCCGGGGCGGCGACGACGGGGACGGGCCAGGGCGGCGACGACGGGGATGGGGCGGCGATGATAGGGACGGGGACGACGCGGGACGGGCCGGGACGGCGCGGCGGTGAAGACGGGGACGACGGGGACGGGGACGACGGGGCGGCGATGATGGCCGGGGACGGGGCGACGACGGGGGCGGCGACGAGGGATATGGAGACGGCCGGGGGCGGCGGGCGACGGGGCAGAGGAGAAGAAGCAGATGAGAAATTGAAAATTTTGAAGTGTTTAGTTATATAGGATGGACCTTTAGTACCGGTTGGTGCCACCAACCGGTACTAAAGGCCTGTTTTGGCCAGGCCAAGCGGCGGGAACCGAACACCCTTTAGTACCGGGTGGTGGCTCCAACCGGTACTAAAGGGGGGGCCTTTAGTACCGGTTGGAGCCACCACCCGGTACTAAAGGGGGTGCGCTGGCAAGGTGTTGTGCGGCAAGTTTAGTCCCACCTCGCTAGCCGAGGGGCGTCCACACTGGTTTATAAACCCCCGTGCGGTAGCTCTCTCGAGCTCCTCTCCAAAGCAGGCCTACTGGGCCTACATGTTCTGTGCTGCCCTGTGGGCCTACTGGGCCTTTGCGGGCCTGCATCCTGGCCCAACAACAGGTTGGGTTTCTAGTCGTATGCAGGCTGCTCTGGCCCAGTAGGCGGGCTTTTTTATTTTTATTTTTGCTTTATTTATTTTTGAGTTGTTTTTTTGTGTATTTAGAGTTTCTTTGTGAATATTTTTGCTTTAGGTACAAAAAATTACAAACTTTCTGTTAGTGCACGTAGTTTTCAAATTTGAATAGTTTAAATTTTGAATTATTTGAAATTAGTGTCAATCACTAGTTTGTGAATAACTTAACTTTAAAAATCAGTAAAGGAATGAAAGAATTTGTTTGCACATAAAATTTCTTCGCGTTTCAAATGCCAAAACACATAACTACCCTAACTATTACAGAGATTCCCTCCTGGGTGTGAAACACAAAAGTAAGTGATGATAGTGAAGCCGATCACATCCCAGATCTTTGGGTGTGAAACTTTTTCTTCGCGTGTGTCCCTTTGCGCCGTAACCATGGAAAATCTTCATCATTTAACGGGATGCTCAGGTCAATATTCACTGTGAATGGAGCAATTTCATCAAACTTTTCATAATCTTCTGACATGTCTGTCTTGTCATCCACTCCCACGATGTTTCTCTTCCCAGAAAGAACTATGTGCCACTTTGGCTCATCGTATGATGCATTCACTTCCTTATCTTTTATTTTTCTTGGCTTGGTAGACATGTCCTTCACATAGAAAACCTGCGCCGCATCATTGGCTAGGACGAATGGTTCGTCTGCATATGCAAGATTGTTGAGATCCACTGTTGTCATTCCGTACTGTGGGTCTTCCGTTACCCTGCCTCGTGTCATATTGACGCATTTGCACCGAAACAAAGGGACCTTCAAACCACGTCGATAGTCAAGTTCCCATATGTCCTGTATATAACCATAATATGTTTCCTTTCCTGTCTTGGTTTCTGCATCAAAGCGGACACCACTGTTTTGGTTGGTGCTCTTCTTATCTTGGGCGATCGTGTAAAATGTATTACCATTTATCTCGTACCCTTTGAAAGTCATTATATTCGAATATGGTAACTCGGACAGCAAGTACAGGTCATCTTCAATAGAGGTGTCATGCATGGTATGTGTCTGCAACTAGCTGGCGAAACTCCTGGTTTGTTCACGTGTAATCCAGTCATCAGACCGCTCCGGGTGTTTGGAGCGTAGCAAATTCTTGTGTTCATCCATATACGGAGCCACCAAGGAGGAATTCTGTAGTACTGTGTAGTGTGCTTCAGTGAGAGAATGTTCGTCCATACATATTATTTGTTCCCCTCCTAGCGTGCCTTTTCCATCCAGTCTGCCCTTATGCCGCGATTCAGGAACACCAATCGGCTTAAGTTCAGGAATAAAGTCAATACAAAACTCAATGACCTCCTCATTTTCATGGCCCTTGGAGATGCTTCCTTCTGGCCTAGCACGGTTATGAACATATTTCTTTAAGACTCCCATGAACCTCTCAAAGGGGGACATATTGTGTAGAAATACAGGACCCAAAACGTTAATCTCTTCGCATAGGTGAACTAGGACGTGCGTCATGATGTTGAAGAATGATGGTGGGAACACCAACTCGAAACTGATAAGACATTGCACCAAATCATTCTCTAACCTTGGTATGATTTCTGGATCAATTACCTTCTGAGAGATTGCATTGAGAAATGCACATAGCTTCACAATGGCTAATCGAACGTTTTCTGGTAGAAGCCCCCTCAATGCAACCGGAAGCAGTTGCGTCATAATCACGTGGTCATGAGACTTTAGGTTCTGGAACTTTTTCTCTGCCATGTTTATTATTCCCTTTATATTCGACGAGAAGCCAGACGGTACCTTAATACTAAGCAGGCATTCAAAGAAGATTTCCTTCTCTTCTTTGGTAAGAGCATAGCTTGCATGACCCTGATGTATGCCGTCTTTTCCGTGCATACGTTGCTGGTCCTCCCGTGCCTCAGGTGTATCTTTTATCTTCCCATACACGCCCAAGAAGCCAAGCAGGGTCACACAAAGATTCTTCGTCACGTGCATCACGTCAATTGCGGAGCGGACCTCTAGGTCTTTCCAATAGGGCAGGTCCCAAAATATAGATTTCTTCTTCCACATGGGTGCGCGTCCGTCAGCGTCATTCGGAACAGGTTGTCCACCAGGACCCTTTCCAAAGACCACCTTCAAATCCTTGACCATATCATGTACTTCAGCACCAGTACGGTGGCGAGGCTTCGTCCGGTGATCCGCCTCACCTTTGAAATGCTTGCCATTCTTTCTTACGGGATGCCTGCTCGGAAGAAATCGACGATGTCCCAGGTACACATTCTTCTTACAATTAGCCAAATATATACTGTCGGTATCGTCCAAATAGTGCGTGCATGCGCGGTATCCCTTGTTTGTCTGTCCTGAAAGGTTACTGAGAGCAGGCCAATCATTGATGGTCACGAACAGCAACGCCTTTAGGTCAAATTCTTCCCCCATGTGCTCATCCCACGCACGTACACCTGTTCCATTCCATAGTTGTAAGAGTTCTTCAACTAATGGCCTTAGGTACACATCAATGTCGTTGTCGGGTTGCTTAGGGCCTTGGATGAGCACTGGCATCATAATGAACTTCCACTTCATGCACAACCAAGGAGGAAGGTTATACAAACATAGAGTCACAGGCCAGGTGCTATGGTTGCTGCTCTGCTCCCCAAAAGGATTAATGCCATCTGCGCTTAGACCAAACCATATGTCCCTTGCGTCATCTGCAAACTCCTTCCCGTACTTTCTTTCGATTTTTCTCCACTGCGACCCGTCAGCAGGTACTCTCAACTTTCCGTCTTTCTTACGATCTTCTCTGTGCCATCGCATCGCCTTGGCATGCTCTTTGTTTTGGAACAAACGTTTCAACCGTGGTATTATAGGAGCATACCACATCACCTTGGCAGGAATCTTCTTCCTGGGGCGCTCGCCCTCAACATCACCAGGGTCATCGCGGCTGATCTTATAGCGCAATGCACCGCATACCGGGCAAGTGTTCAAATCCTCGTACTCACCGCGGTAGAGGATGCAATCATTAGGGCATGCATGTATCTTCTGCACCTCTAACCCTAGAGGGCAGACAACCTTCTTTGCTTGGTACGTACTCTCGGGAAATTCTTTGTCCTTTGGAAGCATATCCTTTATCATTACCAGCAACTTTCCAAATCCCTTGTCAGATACACCATTCTCTGCCTTCCATTGCAGCAATTCCAGTGTGGTGCCCAGCTTTTTCTTGTCACCTACGCAATTCGGGTACAACAATTTTTTGTGATCCTCTAACATGCGCTGCAACTTCTTCTTCTCCAAATCACTTGCGCAGTTTCTCTTTGCATCGGCAATGGCCCGACCTAGATCATCAACGGGCTCATTCGATGCCTCTTCTTCAGCTTCTTCCCGCATTGCCGGCTCATCTTCTTCCCGCATTACCGACTCAGATTCTTCCCTCATTATTGTATCATCATATTCAGGGAACCCATGGCCAGGATAGCTGTCGTCGTCCTCTTCTTCTTCATTGTCTTCCATCATAACCCCTCTTTCTCCATGCTTGGTCCAAACATTATAGTGGGGCATGAAACCGGACTCAAACAGGTGGACGTGAATGGTTCTTGACGTAGAGTAATTGCGACCATTCTTACAGCCAGCACATGGACAATGCATAAAACCATCCGCTCTCTTGTTTGCCTCAGCCACAAGCAGAAAAGTACGCATGCCATTAATGAACTCGGGAGAGCATCGGTCATCGTACATCCATTGCCGGCTCATCTTCAATACACAGCACCGAAAACATCAAATTAATACAATACATAAAGTTCATACATAAAGATCATACAACACTTAAATGCAACAAACAAATAACTCTCTAGCTAAAGAATTTAAATGCAACAACAAATGCGATCAAGATCGCAACTAAGGTAACAATTGATCCAACAACATAATGATACCAAGCCTCACTATGAATGGCATATTTTCTAATCTTTCTAATCTTCAAGCACATTTTCTCCATCTTAATCTTGTGATCATCGACGACATCGGCAACATGCAACTCCAATTCCATCTTCTCCCGCTCAATTCTTTTCAATTTTTCCTTCAAATCCTCATTTTCTCTTTCAACTAAATTTAACCTCTCGACAATAGGGTCGGTTGGAATTTCGGGTTCAACTACCTCCTACATACAAATATCTATGTCAACTTGATGGGCATAATTTGTCATAAACACGAAATGCAATGAATAGTTTTAAAAGAGAATATACCACATCCGAATCATAACCCGGACGAGGGCCGATGGGGACGGATATCAAAACCATGGCACTATGCATAACAAACAACGTATGGGTAAGATAATTATATGAGTAACTATATATCCAAATCACACAAACATCAATTTTTTATATATAACTTCATGAACAAGAGGCTCACCACAAGGTGGTGCCGGCGACGGGACGTTGCGAGTGATCGACGGTGGTTACGGCGGAGATTTAGAAGGTACTAAGTAAACCACACCTACATATGCAAAACTAAGTGTTATTTTTGACCTCAAATTGCATATAAATCAAATACTACCACATATATATAATTCCTCCCAAATTACTAAACTCAAAAATCAATCACTATATAAAGCATTGCATGAGCTAATCTAGCAATGAGAGATGAAAGGAAAAAGTTGATAACCTTTGTGATCATTTGAATGGATGGGGGCCTTCAAATCTTGGGCAAAATGTGTGATGAGCTTGAGAGGAAGAGGGAAAAGAACAGAGAGGAGAGGGGAAAGGGGTGTTGGGGATCGTAGCAGAAATTTAAAATTTTCTACGCATCACCAAGATCAATCTATGGAGTAATCTAGCAACGAGGGGAAGGACAGTGCATCTACATACCCTTGTAGATCGCTAAGCGGAAGCGTTCAAGTGAACGGGGTTGATGGAGTCGTACTCGTCGTGATCCAAATCACCGATGATCCTAGCACCGAACGGACGGCACCTCCGCGTTCAACACACGTACGGAATGGAGGCGTCTCCCACGCCTTGATCTAGCAAGGAGGAGGGAGAGGTTGAGGAAGAGGGCTCCAACAGCAGCATGACAGCATGGTGGTGGTGGAGCTGCAGTACTCCGGCAGGGCTTTGCCAAGCTCTTGTAGAGGAGGAGAGGTGTTGGGGAGGGGAGGGGCTGCGCTAGGGATGTCGTATGCAGCCCTCCCCTTGCCCCTCTATTCATAGGGGAAGGAGGAAGGGGGCCGGCCCCCTCTAGATCTCATCTAGAGGGGGGCGGCGGCCAAGGGGAGGGGGCTTGCCCCCCAAGCAAGGGGGCGCCCCCTTTAGGGTTTCCCCCCCAACCCTAGGTGCATGGGCCCAAGGGGGGATGCGGCTAGCCCATGTAGGGCTGGTTCCCTTTCATCTACAGCCCATTTGGCCCTCCGAGAGAGGTGGCCCCTCCCGGTGGACCCCCGAAAACCCTCCGGTGGCCCCGGTACAATACCGATATGCCCCCGAACCTTTCCGGTGACCGTATGACAACTTCCTACATATAAATCTTCACCTCTGGACCATTCCTGAACTCCTCATGACGTCCGGGATCTCATCCGGGACTCCGACAACATTCGGTAATCACATACAAGTCTTCCTAACAACCCTAGCGTCACCGAACCTTAAGTGTATAGACCCTACGGGTTCGGGAGACATACAGACATGACCGAGATGACTCTCCGGTCAATAACCAACAGCGGGATCTAGATACCCATGTTGGCTCCCACATGTTCCACGATGATCTCATCGAATGAACCACGATGTCGAGGATTCAATCAATCCCGTATTCAATTCCCTTTGTCCAGCGGTATTGTACTTGCCCGAGATTCGATCGTCGGTATCCCGATACCTTGTTCAATCTCGTTACCGGCAAGTCTCTTTACTCGTTCCGTAACACATCATCCCGTGATCAACTCCTTGGTCACATTGTGCACATTATGATGATGTCCTACTGAGTGGGCCCAGAGATACCTCTCCGTTTACACGGAGTGACAAATCCCAGTCTCGATTCGTGCCAACCCAACAGACACTTTCGGAGATACCTGTAGTGTACCTTTATAGCCACCCAGTTATGTTGTGACGTTTGGCACACCCAAAGCACTCCTACGGTATCCGGGAGTTGCACAATCTCATGGTCTAAGGAAATGATACTTGACATTACAAAAGCTTTAGCATACGAACTACACAATCTTGTGCTAGGCTTAGCATTGGGTCTTGTCCATCACATCATTCTCCTAATGATGTGATCCCATTATCAACGACATCCAATGTCCATGGTCAGGAAACCGTAACCATCTATTGATCAACGAGCTAGTCAACTAGAGGCTTACTAGGGACATGGTGTTGTCGATGTATCCACACATGTATCTGAGTTTCCTATCAATACAATTCTAGCATGGATAATAAACGATTATCATGAACAATGAAATATAGTAATAATAACTTAATTTATTATTGCCTCTAGGGCATATTTCCAACAGTCTCCCACTTGCACTAGAGTCAATAATCTTGTTCACATCGCCATGTGATTAACACTCACAGGTCACATCGCCATGTGACCAACATCCAAGAGTCTACTAGACTCAATGATCTAGTTCACATCACTATGTGATAAACACTCAAAGAGTTCTGGGTTTGATCATGTTATTCTTGTGAGAGAGGTTGTAGTCAACGGGTCATGCCATATTCAGATCCCTATGTATTTTGCAAAACTTTATATAGTAGATGCTGCTACCACGTTCCACTTGGAGCTATTCCAAATTGTTGCTCCATTATACGTATCCGGTATCTCTACTCAGAGCTATCCGGATAGGTGTTAAGCTTGCATCGACGTAACTTTTTACGTCGAACTCTTTATCACCTCCATAACCGAGAAACGTTTCCTTATTCCTCTAAGGATAATTTTGACCGCTATCTGGTGATCCACTCCTAGATCACCTTTGTACCCTCTTGCCAGACATGTGGCAAGGCACACATCTGGTGCGGTACTCAGCATGGCATACCATATAGAGCCTATGACAAAAGCATAGGGGATGACCTTCGTCCTTCCTCTTTCTTTTGCCGTGGTCAATCTTCGAGTCTTACTCAACTTCACACCTTACAAATCAGGTAAGAACCCCTTCTTTGACTGATCTATTTTGAACTCCTTCAAAAACATGTCAACGTGTGCGTTCTTTAAAAGTGTCATCAGGCGTTTTGATCTATCTCTATAGATCTTGATGCCCAATACGTAAGCAGCTTTATCCAGGTCTTCCTTTGAAAATTACTCTTCAAACAACCGTTTATGCTTTCCAGAAATTCTACATTATTTCGGATCAACAATATGTCATCCACATATACTTATCAGAAATGTGTAGTTCTCCCACTCACTTTCTTGTAAATACAAGTTTCTATCAAACATTGTATAAACCTAAAAGCCTTGATCACTCCATCAAAGCATATATTCTGACTCCGAGATGCTTGCTCTAGTCCATAGAAGGATCGCTGGAGCTAGCATACCTTTTAGCATCCTTAGGATCGACAAAACCTTTTATTGTATCACATACAACTTTTTCTTACGAAAACTACTAAGAAAACTTGTTTTGACATCCATCTGTCAGATTTCATAATCGAAAAATACAGCTAATGCTAACATGATTCCGACGGACTTAAGCATCGCTACGGGTGAGAAATTCTCATCGTAGTCAACTCCTTGAACTTGTGAAAAGACTCTTTCCCACAAGTCGAGCTTCATAGACGGTAACATTACCGCCCACGTCCGTCTTCTTCTTAAAGATCCATTTATCTCAATGGTTCGCTGATCATTGGGCAATTCCACCAAAGTCCATACTTTGTTCTGATACATGGATCCTATCTCGGATTTCATGGCTTCTAACCATTTGTCGGAATATGGGCCCACCATCGCTTCTCCATGGCTCGTAGGTTCATTGTTGTCTAACAACATGATATCCAAGACAGGATTACCGTACCACTCAGGAGTAGTACATATCCTTGTCGACCTACGAGGTTCGATAGCAACTTGATCCGAAGCTTCATGATCACCATCATTAACTTCTTATTCAACAGACGTAGGCTCCACAGAAAACATCTTTCTGTGTTGCATTGCTCTCTGGTTGAAATAAAGGTTCGACAACCTCATCAAGTTCTATCTTCCTCCCACTCAATTCTTTCGAGAGAAACTCCTTCTCGAGAAAGGACCCGTTCTTAGCGACAAAAAATTTGCCCTCGGATCTGAGATAGAAGGTGTACCCAACCGTCACCCTTGGGTATCCTATGAAGATGTGTTTGTCCGCTTTGGGTTCGAGCTTCTTCGGCTGAAGCCTTAAGCATCGCGGCCCCAAACATTAAGAAATGGCAACTTTGGTTTCTTGCCAAACCAATGTTCACACAACGTCATCTCAACAGACTTAGATGGTGTCCTATCTAAAGTGAATGCAGCTGTCTCTAACGCATAACCTCAAAAAGAAAATGGTAGATTGGTAAGAGACATCATAGATCGCACCATATCTCATAGGGTTTGATTACAACGTCTGGACACACCATTACCTTGTGGTGCTCCAGGTGGCTTCAACTATGAAACAATTCCACAATGTCTTAAGTGTTTGCCAAACTCATAACTCAGATATTCTCATTGATCAGATTGTGGGAATTTGATCTTCTTGTTATGATGATTCTTAACTTCACTCTGAAATCGCTTGAACTTTTCAAACATTTCAGACTTGTGCTTCATTAAGTAAATATACCTATATCTACTCAAATCGTCAGTGAAGATGAGAAAATAGCGATATCCACCACACGCTTCAATTCTCATTGGATCACACGCATCAGCATGCATGATTTCCAACAAGTCACTTGCCTGTTTCATTGTACCTGAAAACGGGGTCTTAGTCATCCTGCCCATGAGGCATGGCTCGCATGTGTCTAGCGATTCAAAATCAAGTGACTCCAAACATCCATCGACATGGAGTTTCTTCATGCATCTTACGCCAACATGACCTAAGCGGCAGTGCCACGAGAAAGTGGTACTATCATTATTAACTCTACATCTTTTGGCGTGAACATGTGTATTACCATGACCGAGATTCAATGAACCATTCACATAGGGTGCATGACCATGAAAGGTATCATTCATGTAAATAGAATAATCATTATTCTCTAACTTAAATGAATGACCGTATTGCAATGAACATGATCTAATCATATTCATGCTCAACACAGACACCTGATAACATTTATCTAGGTTCAATACTAATCCCGAAGGCAGATGGAGCGTGCGATCGTGATCTCATCAACTCTGGAAACACTTTCAACACACATCATCACCTCGCCCTTAACCAGTCTCCGTTTAGTCGTAGCTTTTGCTTCAAGTCACCAATAATAGTAACTGAACCGGTATCCAATACCCAGGTGCTACCAGGAATACTAGTAAGGTACACATTAATAACACGTATATACTATGTTAAAGTTGCCAGCCTTCTTATCTACCATGCATTTGGGGTAATTCCGCTACCAGTGACCGTTCCCCTTACAATAGAAGCATTTAGTCTCGGGTTTGGGTTCAACCTTGGGTTCCTTCACTGGAGCGGCAACTGGTTTGCCATCCATATGAAGTTTCCCTTCTAGCCCTTGCCCTTCTTGAAACCAGTGGTCTTGTTAAACCATCAACACTTGATGCTCCTTCTTGATTTCTACCTTTTGCGGTCTTAAGCACCGCGAACAGCTCCGGAATCAACTCCATCCCTTGCATGTCATAGTTCATCATGAAGATCTAGTAGCTTAGTGATAGTGGCTAGAGAACTCTATCAATCACTATCTTATCTGGAAGTTTAACTCCCACTTGATTTAAATGATTGTAGCACCCAGACATTCTGAGCACATGCTCACTAGCTGAGCTATTCTCCTCCATCTTGTTGGCAAAAGAACTTGTCAGAGGTCTCACACCTCTCAACATGGGCATGAGCCTGAAATCCCAATTTCAGCTCTTGGAACATCTCATATGTTCTATGGCGTTCAAAACGTCATTGGAATCCCGATTCTAAGACGTAAAGTATGGTGCACTAAACT
Organism: Triticum urartu; assembly: GCF_003073215.2. Classification (NCBI taxonomy): domain Eukaryota; kingdom Viridiplantae; phylum Streptophyta; class Magnoliopsida; order Poales; family Poaceae; genus Triticum; species Triticum urartu. Next base: position 199,943,329 of record NC_053028.1, on the reverse strand, counting down.
ATCAAGTAGTCATCAGGATGTGTCTGTCAGGTGTTCACAACATCCACAGACGACGTTGTAGGGGTTTGCACATCGAGCGGTGCATCAAGGACGTAAGCCTTCTATGTAACAATGAGGACACTCCTCGGACTACGGACCTAGTCCGCATTATTGCTTACAATATCTTTCAACTTGGTCTTTCTCTAGGAACGTATTGAAATAGGGAGCTACAACATGAGCTATTCATCTACAACATATTTGCAAAGACAATTTAGACTATGTTCATGATAATTGAGTTCATCTAATCAAATTATTTAATGAACTCCCACTCAAATAGACATCCCTCTAGTCATCTAAGTGAAACATGATCCGAATCGACTAGGCCGTGTCCGATCATCACGTGAGACGGACTAGTCATCAACGGTGAACATCTCATGTTGATCGTATCTTCTATACGACTCATGTTCGACCTTTCGGTCTTCCGTGTTCCGAGGCCATGTCTGTACATGCTAGGCTCGTCAAGTCAACCTAAGTGTTTCGCATGTGTCCCGAGGCCATGTCTGTACATGCTAGGCTCGTCAACACCCGTTGTATTCGAACGTTAGAATCTATCACACCCGATCATCACGTGGTGCTTCGAAACAACGAACCTTCGCAATGGTGCACAGTTAGGGGGAACACTTTTCTTGAAATTTTAGTGAGGGATCATATTATTTAGGCTACCGTCGTTCTAAGCAAATAAGATGTAAAACATGATAAACATCACATGCAATCAAATAGTGACATGATATGGCCAATATCATTTTGCTCCTTTTGATCTCCATCTTCAGGGGTCCATGATCATTGTTGTCACCGGCTTGATACCATGATCTCCATCATCGTGTCTTCTTGAAGTTGTCTCGTCATCTATTACTTCTACTACTATGGTTAACGCTTTAGCAATAAAGTAAAGTAATTACATGACGTTTATGTTGACACACAGGTCATAAACAAATTAAGACAACTCCTATGGCTCCTGCCGGTTGTCATACTGATCGACATGCAAGTCGTGATTCCTATTACAAGAACATGATCAATCTCATACATCACATATATTATTCATCACATCCTTTTGGCCATATCACATCACAAGGCATATGCTGCAAAAACAAGTTAGACGTCCTCTAATTGTTGTTGCAAGTTTTTACGTGGCTGCTATAGGTTTCTAGCAAGAACGTTTCTTACCTACGCCAAAACCACAACGTGATATGCCAATTTCTATTTACCCTTCATAAGGACCCTTTTCATCGAATCCGATCCGACTAAAGTGGGAGAGACAGACACCCGCTAGCCACCTTATGCAACTAGTGCATGTCAGTCGGTGGAACCAGTCTCATGTAAGAGTACGTGTAAGGCCGGTCCGGGCCGCTTCATCCCACGATGCCGTCGAATCAAGATAAGACTAGTAACGGCAAGTAAATTGACAAAACCGACGCCCACAACTGTTTTGTGTTCTACTCGTGCATAGAAACTACGCATAGACCTAGCTCATGATGCCACTGTTGGGGATCGTAGCAGAAATTTAAAATTTTCTACGCATCACCAAGATCAATCTATGGAGTAATCTAGCAACGAGGGGAAGGATAGTGCATCTACATACCCTTGTAGATCACTAAGCGGAAGCATTCAAGTGAACAGGGTTGATGGAGTCATACTCGTCGTGATCCAAATCACCGATGATCCTAGAGCCGAACGGACGGCACCTCCGCGTTCAACACACGTATGGAACGGAGACGTCTCCCACGCCTTGATCCAGCAAGGAGGAGGGAGAGGTTGAGGAAGAGGGCTCCAACAGTAGCACGACGGCGTGGTGGTGGTGGAGCTGCAGTACTCCAGCAGGGCTTCGCCAAGCTCTTGCGGAGGAGGAGAGGTGTTGGGGAGGGGAGGGGCTGCGCCAGGGATGTCGTATGCAGCCCTCCCCTTGCCCCTCTATTTATAGGGGAAGGAGGAAGGGGGCCGGCCCCCTCTAGATATCATCTAGAGGGGGGCGGCCAAGGGGAGGTGGCTTGCCCCCCAAGCAAGGGGGGCGCCCCCTTTAGTGTTTCCCCCCCAACCCTAGGCGCATGGGCCCAAGGGGGGGATGCGGCCAGCCCATGTAGGTCTAGTTCCCTTTCCTCTACAGCCCATTAGGCCCTCCGAGAGAGGTGGCCCCTCCCGGTGGACCCTCGGAAACCCTTCGATGGCCCCGGTACAATACCGATATGCCCTCGAACCTTTCCAGTGACCGTATGACAACTTCCTACATATAAATCTTCACCTCCGGACCATTCTGGAACTCCTCGTGACGTCCGGTATCTCATCCGGGACTCCAAACAACATTTGGTAATCACATACAAGTCTTCCTAACAACCCTAGCATCACCGAACCTTAAGTGTGTAGACCCTACAGGTTCGGGAGACATGCAGACATGACCGAGATGACTCTCCGGTCAATAACCAACAGCGGGATCTAGATACCCATGTTGGCTCCCAGATGTTCCACGATGATCTCATCGGATGAACCATGATGTCGAGGATTCAATCAATCCCGTATTCAATTCCCTTTGTCCAGCGGTATTGTACTTGCCCGAGATCCGATCGTCGGTATCCCGATACCTTGTTCAATCTCGTTACCGGCAAGTCTCTTTACTCGTTCCATAACACATCATCCCATGATCAACTCCTTGGTCACATTGTGCACATTATGATGATGTCCTACCGAGTGGGCCCAGAGATACCTCTCTGTTTACATGGAGTGACAAATCCCAGCCTCGATTCGTGCCAACCCAACAGACACTTTCGGAGATACCTGTAGTGTACCTTTATAGCCACCCAGTTACGTTGTGACGTTTGGCACACCCAAAGCACTCCTACGGTATCCGGGAGTTGCACAATCTCATGGTCTAAGGAAATGATACTTGACATTAGAAAAGCTTTAGCATACGAACTACACGATCTTGTGCTAGGCTTAGGATTGGGTCTTGTCCATCACATCATTCTCCTAATGATGTGATCCCGTTATCAACGACATCCAATGTCCATGGTCAGGAAACCGTAACCATCTATTGATCAACGAGCTAGTCAACTAGAGGCTTACTAGGGACATGGTGTTGTCGATGTATCCACACATGTATCTGAGTTTCCTATCAATACAATTCTAGCATGGATAATAAACGATTATCATGAAAAATGAAATATAGTAATAATAACTTAATTTATTATTGCCTCTAGGGCATATTTCCAACAAGGGGAAGAATAGAGCGAGCTCGGGTGGACGAAGGGTCTATGTAGGACGACCTTAGTACCGGTTCGTGATACGACCCGGTACTAAAGGTGCTGGAGGGGCCCCGGACTGACAACATCCAGCCACCACTCACTTTAGTACCGGTTCGTGGCACGAACCGGTGCTAAAGGTTGGCCACGAACCGGTACTAATGAGAGCGGCCCGGCTAGCCATTGGAACCGGCACTAATGTACACATTAGTGCTAGCTCAAATTCAAACCGGCACTAATGTGTTTCACGTTTGACCCTTTTTCTACTAGTGTAATCTTCTTTTTGCGGTGTGTTTGTTGAGACTGATGAATTATGGGTTTATGATCAAGTCTATCTATGAATAATATTTGAATCTTATCTGAATTCTTTTATGTATGATTGGTTGTCTTTGCAAGTCTCTTCGAATTATCCATTTGGTTTGGCCAACTAGATTGGTAGTTCTTGCCATGGGAGAAGTGCTTAGCTTTGGGTTCGATCTTGCGGTGTCCTTACCCAGTGACAGAAGGGGCAGCAAGGCACGTATTGTATCGTTGCCATCGAGGATAACAAGATGGGGTTTATTTCATATTGCATGAATTTATCTCTCTACATCATGTCATCTTGCTTAAGGCGTTACTCTGTTTTTAACTTAATACTCTAGATGCATGCTGGATAGCGGTCGATGAGTGGAGTAATAGTAGTAGATGCAGAATCATTTTGATCTACTTGTCACGGACGTGATGCCTATATACATGATCATGCCTAGATATTCTCATAACTATGCTCAATTCTGTCAATTGCTCAACAGTAATTTGTTCACCCACCGTAGAATACGTATGCTCTTGAGAGAAGCCACTAGTGAAACCAATGGCCCCCGGGTCTATTCTCATCATATCAATCTCCATCACTTTAATCTTGCTTTACTTTTTACTTTGCTTTTACTTTTTACTTTGCATCTTTATACCAAAAATACCAAAATATTATATCTATCAGATCTCACTCTCGTAAGTGACCGTGAAGGGATTGACAACCCCTAATCGCGTTGGTTGCGAGTAGCTATTGCTTTGTGCAGGTACGAGGGACTTGAGCGTGGCCTCCTACTAGATTGATACCTTGGTTCTCAAAAACTGAGGGAAATACTTACGCTACTCTGCTGCATCATCCCTTCCTCTTTGGGGAAAACCAACGCAAGCTCAAGACGTAGCAAGAAGGATTTCTGGCACCGTTGCCGGGGAGTCTACGCAAAAAGTCAACATACCAAGTACCCATCACAATCCCTATCTCTCGCATTACATTATTTGCCATTTTCCTCTCGTTTTCCTCTCCCCCAATTCACCCTTGCCGTTTTATTCGCCCTCTCTCTCTCTATCCTCCCTCTCTATTTGCCTCTTGTTTGCTCGTGTGCTAGTTTGCTTGCTTGTCGTTATGTCTGAAATTGGGGAAGTTATCGCCAATATGGGCGATAACAATATCATGGAAAATTCTGATGCTCCTGCTAAAGAACCTACCATCTTTCATACAAAAAAAATTCCGTGTTGGTAGTGGTAATATTATTGGAAAAGGAGTTATTCAAGATTTCTTTACTTGTGCCGGTGCTTTACCTTCTATGGGTAGTTCTATCCTTCACAGAACTAGTAGTCTTGCGGACGCTATTGCCATGCTTGTAGTTGAACTTGAAAGACAATTCATGCACATGCATCCTTCCATACAAAGGATTTTTCTAGAATTTTCTAATATTGAGCATTCTTCTGTTAAGCGTGCCGCTACTATCTTTTTGGCTCATGAGTTTAGATTCATCATAAGAGAAGCCAAAGAAATCTTTGCGCATTATAGGGTGGATGCTTGCCGTCCTCCCATAGAAACTATCCTCTTTGATCAAGAAGAAATAATGCGTTTTCAATCTCTAGATTATGTTGCTTTCAATAAAAATCTTAGAAGAAGGGTTCCTACCAATGTGTTAGTTGATAGAATTTCTGAACTTAATGATGATTTGGCTATTCAAAATAATGAGCTAGGATATTCTCTTGAATATAGGCTTACAAAGTTCTGTCAAAAGAATGCTTATAATGATGAATTGGTTGTGCATTACGAAGGACCAAAGGAGGAACCTATACCTCCCAAGGTTGATCTTGGGGACTTTTGTCCCGTTAAATTTAGTCCTTTTGATTACTTTTGCTTGCCTCAAAGAAAGCTTTCTGCCGAACGTAGAGAATATGAAATGAGTTTTAATAATCTATCTTACTATTATGGCAATACCTAGATCTATCCTCGCTTTTATGCCTAGCTAGGGGCGTTAAACGATAGCGCTTGTTGGGAGGCAACCCAATTTTATTTTTATTCCTTGATTTTTGCTCCTGTTTAGTAATAAATAAATTATTTAGCCTCTGTTTTGGTTGTGTTTTTTGTGTTTAATTAGTGTTTGTGCCAAGTAGAACCGTTGGGAAGACTTGGGGAAAGTCTTGTTGAACTTGCTGTAAAAAAACAGAAACTTTAGCGCTCATGAGAACTGCTGTCATTTTTATTTGAAGAATTATATTTATTTAATTGTTTTTGCAGATGATTCATAGATAAATTCCTCACGTCCAGCAATTTATTTTAGAATTTTTGGGGTTCCAGATCTTGCGCTAGCTACAGATTACTACAGACTGTTCTGTTTTTGACAGATTCTGTTTTTCGTGTGTTGTTTGCTTATTTTGATGAATCTATGGCTAGTAAAATAGTTTATAATCCATATAGAAGTTGGAATACAGTAGTTTTAACACCAATATAAATAAATAATGAGTTCATTACAGTACCTTGAAGTGGTCTTTTGTTTTCTTTCGCTAACGGAGCTCATGAGTTTTCTATTTTGAGTTTTGTGTTGTGAAGTTTTCAAGTTTTGGGTGAATTCTTTTGATGGATCATGGAACAAAGAGTGGCAAGAGCCTAATCTTGGGTATGCCCATGGCACCCCCAATATAATCCAAGGACACAAAAATTCAAAGCTTGGGGCTCACTTATATCTTTTGAGCTAAGTAGTTTTGCTCTATGTGCTTCACTTATATCTTTTGAGCTAAGTAGTTTTGCTCTATGTGCTTTACTTATATCTTTTGAGCTAGATAATTTTGCTCTATGTGCTTTACTTATATCTTTTGAGCGTTATAATTTTGCTCTATGTTCTTCACTTAGATCTTTTAGAGCACGGTGGTGGATTCGTTTTAAAGAAACTATTGATCTCTCATGCTTCACTTAAATTATTTTGAGAGTCTCTTAATAGCATGGTAATTTGCTTAATAATAATATGCTTGGTATTCAAGATTTTTGAAACTTTCTTTTGAGTGTGTTGAATACTAAGAAAAGATTGAAGCATGATAATTGTTTTGAGATATGGAGGTGATAATATTAAAGTCATGCTAGTTGAGTAGTTGTGAATTTAAAGAATACTTGTGTTAAAGTTTGTGATTCCCGTAGCATGCACGTATGGTGAACCGTTATGTTACGAAGTCGGAGCATGATTTGTTTATTGATTGTCTTCCTTATGAGTGGCGGTCGGGGACGAGCGATGGTCTTTTCCTACCAATCTATCCCCCTAGGAGCATGCGCGTAATACTTTGCTTTGATAACTTCTAGATTTTTGCAATAAGTATATGAGTTCTTTATGACTAATGTTGAGTCCATGGATTATACGCACTCTCACCCTTCCACCTTTGCTAGCCTCTCTAATACCGCTCACTTTTCGCCGGTATCATACACCTACCATATACCTTCCTCAAAACAGCCACCATACCTACCTATTATGGCATTTCCATAGCCATTCCGAGATATATTGCCATGCAACTTTCCACCATCTAGTTCATCATGACACATTCATCATTGTCATATTGCTTAGCATGATCATGTAGTTGACATAGTATTTGTGGCAAAGCCACCGTTCATAATTTCTTCATACTTGTCACTCTTGATTCATTGCATATCCCGGTACACCGCCGGAGGCATCCATATAGAGTCATACTTTGTTTTAGAATCAAGTTGTAATCATTGAGTTGTAAATAAATAGAAGTGTGATGATCATCATTCAATATAGCATTGTCCCAATAAAAAAGAGAAAGGCCAAAGAAAAAAAAAGAATGCCCAAAAAAAGAAAATAAGTAAAAAGGGGCAATGCTACTATCCTTTTTTCCACACTTGTGCTTCAAAGTAGCACCATGATATAGCGAGTCTCATATATTGTGCTTCAAAGTAGCACCATGTTCTTCATATAGAGAGTCTCATATGTTGTCACTTTCATATACTAGTGGGAATATTTCATTATAGAACTTGGCTTGTATATTCCAATGATGGGCTTCCTCAAAATTCCCTAGGTATTCGTGAGCAAGTGAGTTGGATGCACACCCACTTAATTTCTTTTTGAGCTTTCATACACTTATAGCTCTAGTGCATCCGTTGCATGGCAATCCCTACTCACTCACATTGATATCTATTGATGGGCATCTCCATAGCCCGTTGATACACCTAGTTTATGTGAGACCATCTTCCCCTCCTTTTTGTCTTCTCCACAACCACCATTCTATTCCACCTATAGTGCTATATCCATGGCTCACGCTCATGTATTGCGTGAAGATTGAAAAAGTTTTGAAAAAGTTAGAGTATGAAACAATTGCTTGGCTTGTCATTGGGGTTGTGCATGATTTAAATACTTTGTGTGGTGAAGATGGAGCATAGCCAGACTATATGATTTTGTAGGGATAACTTTCTTTGGCCATGTTATTTTAAGAAGACATAATTGCTTTGTTAGTATGCTTGAAGTATTATTATTTTTATGTCAATATAAACTTTTGTCTTGAATCTTTCTAATCTGAATATTCATACCACAATTAAGAAGATTTGCATTGAAGTTATGCCAAGTAGCACTCCGCATCAAAAATTCTCTTTTTATCATTTACCTACTCGAGGATGAGAAGGAACTAAGCTTGGGGATGCCTGATACGTCTCCAGTGTATCTATAATTTTTGATTGCTCCATGCTATATTATCTACTATTTTGGACTATATTGGGCTTTATTTTCCACTTTTATATTATTTTTGGGACTAACCTATTAACCGGAGGCCCAGCCTAGAATTGTTGTTTTTTTGCCTATTTCCGTGTTTCGAAGAAACAGAATATCAAATGGAGTCCAAACGGAATAAAATCTTCGGGAACGTGATTTTCTCACCGAACGTGGTCCAGGAGACTTGGACCCTACTCCAAGGAACAAAAGAGGCGGTCACGAGGGTGGGGGGCGCGCCCCCTGCCTTGTGGGCCCCTCATTGCTCCTCCGGCGTACTTCTTCCTCCTATATATACACACATACCCCCAAACGATTAGAACGGGAGCCAAAAACCTAATTCCACCGCCGCAACTTTCTGTATCCACGAGATCCCATCTTGGGGCCTGTTCCGGAGCTCCGCCAGAAGAGGGCCGTCATCACGGAGGGCTTCTACATCATCCTAGCCTGTCCGATGAAGTGTGAGTAGTTTACCTCAGACCTTCGGGTCCATAGTTAGTAGCTAGATGGCTTCTTCTCTCTCTTTGAGTCTCAATACAAAGTTCTCCCCCTCTCTTGTGGAGATCTATTCGATGTAATCTTCTTTTTGCGGTGTGTTTGTTGAGACCGATGAATTGTGGGTTTATGATCAAGTCTATCTATGAATAATATTTGAATCTTCTCTAAATTCTTTTATGTATGATTGTGTATCTTTGCAAGTCTCTTCGAATTATCCGTTTGGTTTGGCCAACTAGATTGGTAGTTCTTGCCATGGGAGAAGTTCTTAGCTTTGGGTTCAATCTTGCGGTGTCCTTACCCAGTGACAGAAGGGGTAGCAAGGCACGTATTGTATCTTTGCCATCGAGGATAACAAGATGGGGTTTATTTCATATTGCATGAATTTATCTCTCTACATCATGTCGTCTTGCTTAAGGCGTTACTCTGTTTTTAACTTAATACTCTAGATGCATGCTGGATAGCGGTCGATGAGTGGAGTAATAGTAGTAGATGCAGAATTGTTTTGATCTACTTGTCACGGACGTGATGCCTATATACATGATCATGCCTAGATATTCTCATAACTATGCTCAATTCTGTCAATTGCTCAACAGTAATTTGTTCACCCACCATAGAATACTTATGCTCTTGAGAGAAGCCACTAGTGAAACCTATGGCCCCCGGGTCTATTCTCATCATATCAATCTCCATCACTTTAATCTTGCTTTACTTTTTACTTTGCTTTTACTTTTTACTTTGCATCTTTATACCAAAAATACCAAAAATATTATATCTATCAGATCTCACTCTTGTAAGTGACTGTGAAGGGATTGACAACCCCTAATCGCGTTGGTTGCGAGTAGCTATTGCTTTGTGCAGGTACGAGGGACTTGAGCGTGGCCTCCTACTGGATTGATACCTTGGTTCTCAAAAACTGAGGGAAATACTTACGCTACTCTTCTGCATCGTCCCTTCCTCTTCGGGGAAAACCAACGCAAGCTCAAGACGTAGTAGTAGGATAGGGTCAAAGGGCAAAGGTGAAACACCCATCTCTCGTGCTAAACGCGTGGCATATATTCCACCATAGAAATAGCCACTCTTAGCGTTATGATGACTACGTGCAACAACCGTTCCAAGGTTATAATTCCTTTCACCAGTGAGAGCGGTGTGTATGAGGCTCAAGTCTGGAGCACAAAGCATACTACAGTCTTGCTTGCCTACTATACATTTCCCGTTAAAACAATGCAAAGTACTGAATTGCGGGAAAATGAATGCTCTTTATTCTACCTTGTGTTACTCCCCTCCTTTCACCGTAGCAAAGGCTAGTCAAGAAAGTTTCGAACTCAGCCCTTGGTGGTTCGTCAAGCGAACCCCAAAATGGGAGTTTGCAATGATAAGCAAAATTCTCCAGCGAGATAGTGAATGGATTATCATAAAGCATAAAAGACACCCTAGACTCATGAGGGAAGAATTTAAATCCTTTGACAAATAATTCAGTGATAAGGTGGCGTTGTTTGCACTTATCTGAAATGTAGGGACCGAGACCGGCATTGTAAACATATTTCTCAAATTCCTCCTTAATGCCCACACGCATCATATATTAATCGCAAGGCCATAAGCATGTTTTGGTGGCGGCATCTCGTGTGGAACTATCACTTGATTCTACATAAGACCGGCGAGCAGAACTGTCACTACAAGATACCCCCGAGGATCGCCTGCTCAAAGAACTCCTTCCAAATAGGTTCATAATGTTCGCGTACAATTTTCTGAAAATTTTAAGGTGGCAAAAATTTGTCAACAAAACTTTATTACATTGATAGCAACCACTCATAGGGATACATAGTGGCCATAGCAAGCATTCAAACTACTTAGAATTCTAAGAATTCAACATGCAAGCTCATCTACAGCAGCACCAAGAGTAGCTAATTATTCAAAATATAAACCACTAAAACAAAAACTAATTGGACAAATGATGGAGTCACATACCAAGTAACAATCCCTCAAAACAGTTTCAGAAACGGAGCTTCGAGCAAAGAGATCGAAATCCGCGGGTTTGAGAACAAGAACACGGGAGACAGAGCAATGGAGATTTTTTCTGGAGGTAAGTGATGGTGTGGGATGAAGAGATAAGTGAGGGGGCCCACGTGGGGACCACAACCAAGCAGGGCGTGCCTGGGGTCCTGGCGCGCCCAGGTGGGTTATGCCCACCTGGTGCACCTCCCTCTGATATTATTTGCACCAAAAATTCAGAAATATTCAGAAAAAATCGTATTAAATTTTCAGAGCATTCTGAGAACTTTTATTTTTGGGTCATTTTTTTATTGCACGGAAATTCAGAAAATAGACAAAACATGGCATTTTATTTTATTTAACTAATAAAATAGAAAACCAAAAGTAGGGACAGAAGGTAGTGCTTACTAAATTCATCAACTTCATACCGTTCGAAAATGATCCATTAATAAGGTTGATCAAGTCTTATTAACAACCACTTTCGATTAGCATGAAACCGAAGAACTTCCGTAAATCACGAAGGTACCTCAACGGGGATATGAATGTCCCCAACAATAAGCATTTCATATTTCTTTTTGACAGTAGGTAGGGGAATTTGAAAACTTCCAATAGTGATTGTCGGAGATTTTTCAGTAACATTAATACCATTCACTTGGAATTGTTTCTTCGGAAAGTGCACCGTATGCTCATTACCATTGATATGAAAAGTGACCTTGCTTTTATTGCAATCAATAACAGCCCCTGTAGTATTCAAGAAGGGTCTACCGAGGATAATCGACATGTTGTTGTCCTCGGGCATCTCAAGTATAACAAAGTTAGTCAAAATAGTTACATTAGCAACAATAACGGGCACATCCTCACAGATACCGATAGGTATGGCAGTTGATTTTTCAACCATTTGCACAGATATTTCAGTAGGTGTGAGTTTATTCAAATCAAGTCTTTTATATAAAGAGAAAGACATAACACTAACACCAGCTCCTAAATCACACAAAGTAGTTTTCACATAATTCTTTTTAATAGAGCAAGGTATAGTTGGTATTCCCGGATCTCCAAGTTTTTTAGGTACTCCATCTTTGAAAGTATAATTAGCAAGCATAGTGGAGTTTTAGCTTCCGGTATTTTTCTCTTATTGGTGATGATGTCTTTCATATACTTTGCATAAGGAGGCATTTTAAGGATATCAGTCAAGCGAGTACGCAAAAAGACTGGCCTTAGCATTTCAGCAAAGTGTTCAAATTCTTCATCATATTTCTTTTTAGTTAACTTGGGTGGAAAGGGCATAGGTTTTTGTATCCATGGTTCTCTTTCTTTACCATGTTTTCTAGCCACAAAGTCTCTTTTGTCATATCTTTTATTCTTAGGTTGTGGGTTATCAAGATCAATAGGTGGTTCTATCTCAACATCATTATCTGGTTCTTTTTCATTATTTGGTTGAGTGTCTTCATGAACATTAACATTATCTTTTTCATTATCACTAGGTGGATGTTCATTACCAGACTGAGTTTCAACATCTGAGATAGAAGTTTCATTTTCATTATCAGGAGGTTTCTCTACTTCAGGTTCACTAGAAGCATGCAAAGTCCAATCATTTTTCTTCTTCCTTTTAGAAGGACTAGGTGCAGTGGTGTTGTTTCTTTGTGAATCCTGTTCTATTCTTTTTGGGTTTCCCTCAGGATAAAGTGGTTCCTGAGTCATTTTACCTCCCCTAGTTGCAACTCTAACAGCGAAGTCATGCATATTATTATTCATTTCATCAAGCAATTCTCTTTGTGATTTAGCAACTTATTCTAACTAGGTTTGAACTATAGAAGCATGTTTTCCAACACCTCTAACATCATTTGAGATTCTAAATAACAAGTCACTCAAGTGATCAATCATATCAGAGTTGTATTTCAATTGTTTCATAACATTTGCACTGAAGTGATCTTGTTTTCTAATATAATTCTCAAACTCATAAAGGCATTGACTAGGGTGCATATTGTGAGGATTGTCATTTTCACTGAATTTCATAAGGGAATTTACCTCTACCACCTTGGGTGGTGGTGGTGTATTAAGCCCATGTATTTCTTCAATAGGAGGTAAATTTTTAACATCCTCAGCTTTAATACCTTGTTCCTTCATAGATTTCTTTGCCTCTTGCATATCTTCAGGACTGAGATATAATATACCCCTCTTCTTCGGAGTGGGTTTAGGCGGTGGTTCAGGAATAATCCAATCATCATAATTTTTCAGTATGTTATTCAATAACTCTTTAGCTTGTCCAACAGTTCGTTCCCTGAAAACACAACCAGCACAACTATCTAGGAAGTCCCTAGAAGCATCGGGTTAGTCCATTATAGAAGATATCAAGTATTTCATTTTTCTTAAGAGGATGATCAGGCAAATAATTAAGTAATTGGAAAAGCCTCCCCGATGCTTGTGGGAGACTCTCTTCTTTAGTTTGCAAAAAGTTAAATATTTCCTGTAAGGCAGCTTGTTTCTTATGGGCAGGAAAATATTTTTCAGGGAAGTAATAAATCATATCCTGGGGACTACGCACATGACCAGGAGCAAGAGTATTATACCAGGTTTTAGCATCACCCTTTAATGAGAACATAAATAATTTGAGAATAAAGTAATAACGAGTCTTCTCATCATGAGTAAAAAGGGTGGCTATGTCATTCAACTTAGTAAGATGTGCCACAGTAGTTTTAGTTTCATAACCATAGAAAGGATCAGATTCAACCAAAGTAATTAACTCTGGGTCGACAGAGAATTCATAATCCTTATCATCAATAAAGATAGGTGAAGTAGCAAACTTAGGATCACATTTCATTCTAGCATTCAGAGATTTTCCTTATACTTGCATAATAATTTCTCTAGATCATCTCTATCCTTACAAGCAAGAATATCTCTAGTTGTCTCCTCATTCATAACATAACCTTCTGGTACCTTAGGCAATTAATATCTAGGAAGGCTAGTTCTAGCAGGTGTTTCATGAGTTTCAGTTTCAAGCTCATCATCAGACTCAACAACATCATGTTGTATAACTCTAGCAATTTGTTCATCAAGAAATTCACCAAGTGGCACGTCATCATTATCAAACAAGGTACTAGCATCATCATAAGCATCATTCATAGTATAAGTAGCATCATCAATAACTTGCGACATATCAGAATTAATAGCATGTGGTGTTGCAAGTTTACTTATAACAGAAGGTGAATCTAAAGCAGAACTGGATGGCAGTTCCTTACCTCCCCTCGTCTTAGAGGGATAAATCTTAGTCTTAGCATCCTTCAGATTCTTCATAGTGATAAATTGATAATAATCCCAAGTGACTCAAAAAATATTGCTATGGTCCCCGGCAACGGCGCCAGAAAAAGGTCTTGATAACCCACAAGTATAGGGGATCAGAACAGTTTTCGAAGGTAGAGTATTCAACCCAAATTTATAGATTCGACACAAGGGGAACCAAATAATATTTGAAGGTATTAGCAGCTGAGTTGTCAAATTCAACCACACCTGGAGATTAATGATCTGCAGCAAGTAATCAGTAGCACAATAATATGATAGTTTTGATAGTAGTGACAGCAGCAACGGTAACAGTAATAGTGATAGCAGTAATTTTGTAGCAAGTGTAACAATGACGATAGCAGTAGTAACTTAGCAGAAATAATATAAGATAAATTTGTAGGCATTGGATCGGTGACTTGTTGGATGATATTCATCATGCGTCAGTTAGAACCTAGGGCGATACGGCACTAGCTCCAGTTCATCAATATAATGTAGGCATGTATTCTGTAAATAGTCATACATGCTTATGGAAAAAACTTGCATGACATCTTTTGTCCTACCCTCCCGTGATAGCGGGGTCCATATTGGAAACTAAGGGATATTAAGGCCTCCTTTTAATAGAGCACCAGAATATTAATGCCTCCTTTTAACAGAGAACCGGAATAAAGCATTAACACATAGTGAATACATGTACTCCTAAAACTACGGTCATCACCGGGAGTGGGCCCGGCTATTGTGCACTCCAGGGTTGCTGGATCATAACACGTAGTAGGTGACTATAACTTGCAAGATCGGATCTAAACCATGGATATAATTATGATAACATAAATGGTTCAGATCTGAGTTCATGGCACCTGGGCCCAAAGTGACAAGCATTAAGCATAGCAAAGTCATAGCAACATCAATCTTAGAACATAGTGGATACTAGGGATCAATCCCTAACAAAACTAACTCGATTTCATGATGAATCTCATCCAAATCCTCACCGACCAGCGAGCCTACGAAGGAATTACTCACTCCCGGTGGGGAGCATAATGGAATTGGCAATGGAGAAGGGTTGATGATGACAAAGAACGAAGATCCCCCTCTCCGGAGCCCCAAACGGGCTCCAGATCTGGCCTCCCAATGAAGAACAGGAGGTGACGGCGGCTCCGTCTCGTGGAACGCGATAATTCTTTCTCCCTTCTTTTTTTCTAGAAAAATAGGATTTTATAGCATCGGTTTCGGTGTTCGCAAGGCCACCAGGTGGGGATAACCCACCTGGGCGCACCAGGAGAGTGGGGCGCACCCTGGTGGGTTGGGCCCACCCAGGGGCCCCTCTCTGGTAGGTCTTGGCTCCAGAAATTCTTATATATTATATAAAAATTCCTCGCAAAGTTTTGTTCCATTCCGAGAACTTTTATTTCTGCACAAAAACAACACCATGGTAGTTGTGCTAAAAACATCAACAGTTTAGGGTTAGTTTCATTCAGATCATGCAAATTAGAGTCCAAAACAAGAGGAAAAGCGTTAGGAAAAGTAGATACTTTGGAGACATATCAGGATCAAAGCATTAGGCCGAGGAAAATGAAGAATGCAAGTTTGCCTCCGGGGGTGGTAGTCCTGCGGTGTTGGTGTGGCGATCTTTGCAAGGTGAAGGTGGTGACGGATTTTTCAGATTGGTTGGGCATGAAGTTTTTCATGTGCGCCAATTATGAGGAAGATCCACCCAGAGCTAGTTCAGAGTACGACAAGCCTTCGGTATGCTTTAACCATCATGAATAGATATATTGTTTGTTTTTGTGGTTGATTCTTTATTAACATTCTTGTTCTTGTTGTAGTCTCCTCCGCCTCTGTGCATGTACTATCGTTGGATTGACACGAAGATGCCGACTTGGGCAGTCACTGAGATTCATGAAAGAAGTCGTCGTGCCTGGGATAGTTTCTACGTGGAATAGCGACACGAAAAGGTGGAAGCAAAGGGGAAAGCAGAGCAAGAGAGAGAGAGAGAGTTAAAAGCATACTGTGCCGAGCAAAAGGGTTACTTTCAGGATTTACTGAAGAAAAACAGGGAAGAGGCTCGTCGTATGGAGGAGCAGGAACGACAGCGAAAGGAGGCTCATGAGGCAGAGAGACAAAGAAAGAAAGAAAGAAAGGGCTCGTGAGGCCAAGGAAGCAGAAGAAGCTGGCGATGGAAAAGGAAAATATCCACGCCGGACTCGGTAGATACCTGGTGTAGTATATTAAATTTCACAATCGTTTGTGTCCTAATGTCGGTAGTTTAATGTAGCTTTATTTCACTAGTTAAATGTACCTTTATTTCAATAGTTCAATGTATCTTATTTCAGTTGTACCGTGTCGTAATGAATAAAAATATAGTTTTGGAATAAAATGTGGCATTTTCTTGCCGCATTTTTCTTTCCCGCCATAAATTATTTCCGTCATTTTCATTCCCGCTAACTTTTCCTTCTTTCCTTCTCTCCCCACCCGAAAACACTTCAATAATACAAACTAATTATCAAACATCGTGCACCAACTACAACATTTTAAGATAGAACATAATGCCCTACAATAAGATAGTACAAACTAATAATGCAAGTACATATGAATTAAACGGTAGAACTGAACTTAAAAACAAAAAATACAACTTAGAACCTACAAGAAGGCATCATCGTCATCCTCCGTCGATGAAGAACTCTTGCTCTTTGAGGATGAAGAACTCTTTCCCTTGGATGATGCAGAACTCTTGCCCTTCGGCGATGCATAACTCTTGCCCTTCGACGATGCGATAGTCTTGGCCTTGGTGCTGGGCAAGAAGATATCGTCTTCCTCCTCACTATCTGCAGTCCATAAAAAAGTATGTTTTGCTGCAAACCTCATGTGTGATTCACTCTTATGATGTATCTTCTTCCATCTTCCATGCAACTTGAGAAGTTCTTTTTGTATCTCCTCAAAGGTCCTGGAAGGCCACTCACACCTAGATAATGCGTGACTCAACTCATTCATGAGGGTGTCACTACTGATGAGTTCATCCCATGGAACTACTGTATTGTCTCTCTTGAAATTGGCGGCTAAACGCAAAAGACATTCGGACATATTAGGGTGAAAACTACGATCAAAAGGATAACCGGGCATCTTGATGAGACTAGGAGACTACACTAAAGTGCATACCCACCTTAGTGTGGAGGGGGTTTTATAGGTTCAGAAGAGAAGAATAGGCGGGAACTCAGAAGTGGGAAAGTATGGCAGGAGATATAGGTGGGAAAGGGCGGTGCAAGGTATACGCGGGAACTCGGAAGCGGGAAAGTATGGCGGGAGATATAGGCGGGAACATGATTGCCGACTGGTCCAGTAGTGGCAGGTGCCACGCGGGAACCGAGGGGGTCTTTTTTGTCATTCTGGTCCAGAGGTGATCCGATACAACACACTGCTGATGTTGTATTTATTTCTCTAATTTAATGTTAGAATTCAGGTGCATTTTTATTTCAGCATACATAGATGTTTCTTACATAAATCAGAAAGTCTGATACTAACATAGGTAGATACAATGGGTCACACACGTAGATAGATGAATCACCCTAGTCGATGACGGCCACCTGGCGTTTCCTTAGGACCGGAAAGCGACAAGCGATTAGGTAGTCGAGTTACACGGAGACTGCGACCGTACTCCACTTCGGCTTCATGTGTCTGCGACTCCTGCATAGGTGGTGGAGTCTGGAATCCTTGTTGCGAACCTGATGCGTAATTATAGGTGTATGGTTGTGACTCCTCAGGGATAAAAGATGGGCCAATAACGTCCCCTCCGAAGAAGTCTGTAACTAATGTTGTAACCATGTCGCCATGATCATGTGATGCTCCCCAGATGTGTTTGTTCATGCCACGTTGGGTATCCTCATCGTCCCATGTATGATCAAGTATGTCCTGCACATAGAAACATTATGAACAAACTGTTAGAGGATAATATATGTTATTATTGTAAATGCATTAAAATGTAAACATGACTACCTGCTCAGATCCCTCGCTTGTACTGTCTGGCCATTGTACGTGGTACTGGTTTATCTCTGGTACACGAGTCTCCTCAGGCATGGAGATCCCTCGCGTGGAGAGATACGGCTGAGATCCCTCACCTTGGGTGTATGCGCCATATGTTGTGTACGCATATGGGTTCGGGGAAAGAGTCTGCTCAGGCATCGAATCCAAGCCCGTGCCATGGTCCTGAGATGCCTGCCCCTCATGAAGCTGCACCGAAAAAGAGCAATGCAGTGGCAGAGATGAGTCATGTCGTGGCAATGTCGTTGTAGTACTCGGACCCTCCCCTCACTGCCCATGGCTCCTACGCGCCTCGCTTGGTCTGGATGATGTCGCCGCACTCGGTCTGGCTGACCTCGTTACCGGCATGTTGTACGCTCCAATGACAACGTCGTCACCCCTACCGCATCTGAACTTTGTTGCCATGTATTCTTGAAGACGTTTGTGGAATGACTTGCGAGCTGGGCCTCGGGCCTGCATGGCTTCCACCGCCATTTGCCCTACTTCGTTGCAAGTTTCAAGCTGAACAATATTTGGTTGTTATTTGGTTGAAATGGTTATGAAATGATGGACCTGAAAAAGTTACTTGTGATTACCACCTGGTCATGATAGTAAGCCGCATGCAGCTCAATCTGTCTCTACATCTGCTCCTCCTGTGTGAGATGTGTTGGTATCGTAGCTGGTTGACTGGTCAGGCTAGTATGTGTGTTGATGCAGTACCATTGCTTGTATGCTTGACCTGTACTTCCATCGTACGGTCTGCGAAATTAAATAATTACATCAACCATTGTGATGAAAGCAAATCATCTTCACGCATTGTATGGTCATCGTAATAAAATAATGTAAATAAAATGTACCTAAGTTGATGCACTATATCTGCTAGCGCTTCATTTTCCCACTTGTGTACCCATTGAATGTTGTGTTCCCTCCAATCATAATAACTCCAATCGCGACCCATATTGGTTAGCCTGTAAATTATGTAACAAAGTGTGAGTTTAGTAAATTAAAAAAGACACTAACTATTTAGGGAGGTCACATCTTACTTACGGGTTTCCTCATTGGTACATCTTGAAAAAGGTGGTGGAATCTCCTGATAGAGACCGAACTGTCTCATGACACACTCTGGGTTGTAAGGCTCAACACACCACATGAACAATAAGTTGCAGCGAGTCAGCCAGAATGCACTATTTCTCAAGATGCCTGCTGTGATGGGTCGTATATCAAAGACCATCTGTAACTGCTCCTGAGTCCACGGGTTCCATGTGACTAGTGACTCATCAAGTATCTCAAACTGCTGGTGGTATATAGGGTAACAATTTTTTGCAATATTTGGAGACCATTGTTTCCATGCCTTTGTCCACTTGTTGGCCATAGTTACACTACTGCCCTCGCTACAATCGTATGGGTGTATATATGGGATTTAGTATACGAGGTCGTCCTATAGGGAGGTATTCACAGGACCACAATGGTAGAAACTCATAGGCGACACAAAGTAACGGAGCTTTTTGTGTGAAAGAAGTTTTTTGTGTGGCATCACACAAGCCTCTATATGGATGACATAGCATGGCAGAACCGGAGCTATATTTTGGATGCTTAGCTAAAGATTCATCTACCATATTCTCTACAATGTAGATGAGACCAGGGGCAACTACGTCCCCATGTGAATTTGGAAATATAGTCCCGAGGAGCCACAAAAAATACGCAAACATATGTCCTTTCCTTGTCTCAGAATCAGCATAGCTAGATAAAATATGAAAGTTATCACAAAGCCAGGCGAGTGGGATGCCCCGAGGGCCACTAGAACATTGTGATTCTAGCATTGGCATCCCAAGATGGGCTGATATATTTAATGCACAAGATGAAGACAGTCGTGGAGAGACTAACGACTCACCTCCAATTGGTAGAGCAGTGATCATAGAAACATCTTCCAGTGTAGGTGCAAGCTCCCCAAAACAAAAGTGAAACGTGTGGGTTTCAGGTATCCACCTGTCAATGAGGGATGTTAAAAAGGATGGGTCCGAACGTAATTGGTCTTTGCATGATGTGAGCCTAACAAAACCATGTAGTCCATAACCATCAAGGTGAGGAATGAAAGAATTGTGTATTGGCCATGTTTTATTTACGGTTCAAAGTCTGAAAGTCCGATAATCATTATTATTATTTGGGTTCAAAAATAGATGGAAATGGTGGTAGGCATCATGGGGACCCTGCAAAAGCACTGGCACTTCAGCCATAACCTGCACACAAACATACAAATAAAAATAAATATCTGAAGACACAAAGACAGATGCAAATAAAAATTAACTTAAAAATACAAAGACATGCAATTTACATTAAGTATATGAAGTTAACATCATGAGTACAATAATACAAAGATATTCAATTTAAATTAAATATAAGTAGGCATAACGAGTACAAATATAAGTAGACATAACGAGTACAAATATAAGTAGACATAACGAGTACATAGATCATGCGGTGTTGTTGGCTCGATACGGGCATTCCCTACGTGAATGTCCAAGACACCTGCAAACGCGGAATCGCCTTGGTTCTCCCATCTGGCTATGGTCCATGTCATTGCGATGATGCCTAGACTGACGTCATCCCTTGGCGGTTCTCATCAAGTCGGCGTTCCGAACCCATTTCGGTGTTCCAAGTGTTATACAGATTGTACATGTTGAAGTACGGTGATATGTATGGCTCGACACTGATTTTTTGATCAGCAACCGCCTGGAGCACATGACTGCAAGGGTAGCCCTCAAGCTTGGGCTTGTTACAAGTGCACTCAGATGACGTTGGGCCGAGGGTGACAACTTTCTATTTTGATCCTCTGTGGTGACCCTTAACGTACTTGGCTCGCACATTGACCTCCCACTTATTCCTAAGTGCGTCCACTTTCCTGCAGCCATGACTTTGGCACTTCTTTGCTTTCTCGTCCAGGTGTCTTTGCATCTTCTCGGACCATGGCTTGTTCAATTCAACTTGTGCATTGGCGACGGTGACCCTGGTTGCAAAGTATGATAGGGTCTGGTTCCAAGTTTCTTCAATTAGGGTTGTGATAGGCAGTGCTCGCACCCCTTTAAGAACACCATTGTACACCTCTGGCATGTTGCAGTCATTATTCCATACTGAGCCCCGGTGTCGTGAGCCTACGCCCACTTGTACAAATGAGGGCAATTCTCGCCGATCCACTGGCTCAAATTTATGGGAGTCCTATGACCCCTCCGGTCCTCTCTCTGCGGCAAGGTCGCGAGCTCGATCTCACCATTGATACTTGCCCAGATCGCATTCCTTTTAGCTTCAGTTTTCTGCATGCACATCCTCTTGAATAACTTGAACCAATCCTTGTTTTTGAATTTGGAGTAAAAGTTTGCTGCCAAATGCCTCATGCACCATCTTCCCTCTAGATCCGGCCACCCCCACTCTTCTGACGACTCCTTAATTATGTCGGGAGCGCTTAATAATCTAGTGTTGCGATCAGAGATGATGCAAAAACCTTCACGCTCTTTCACGACACCCATCTTCAGGCAGCTCAGGAACCACAACCAACTATCTTTGTTCTCGCTCTCGACCAGTGCATATGCAATAGGAAGAAGCTGATTAAGTGCATCTACTGCAATCGCCGCCAATAGTGTGCCCCTGTACTTTCCAGTGAGAAAGGTACCATCAACTAATAATACTGGGCGACGGTGCCTGAAGGCTTGTATAGTCTGGGCGAATGCCCAGAATAAGCGGTTGTTGACACTAGATTTTGGCACGACAAAGAACTTAATTAAGATGGCCACAAATGGAGAAGTGCTCAAAGTAAGAAAGTTCCGTATCGTCAAAAGGAAAAACTTTGATATTTGGGCCATAGTAATCCGGTCTCATCTCTAAGGCCGAAGTTGTGTTCGAAGTACTTAGATTTTGTATTCAGAACACTATTCGGCTGATTACGCCCCCAAGACTACCCCATATTGAAAACTGATCTACATGAATTGTCTTTGTCTTGTCAAAATGATAAATTTTGATATAAAGATTGTCTCAATACGAGGTCATATGCAAAATTTAGAGCCCGCATAGCGCGACCCTCCAGTGAGCAAAAATATGACGCCTGGAACCAGACACATATGTGGGTATGTCTGATGTGCTGCGTGAATAATTAGCTGTCTTGCACGAGCAATTTGACCCTCGAGATGACCTCTGATGAAAAAACGTTCAACATGAAAGTTGTTCGTCTCGTCGAAATGGTCAAGATTGCTTTTGGGCTCATTTCCGTCCGAGGTCGTTTTTCACCACAAAAAGGACCCTCAAAGTACAGCCAGTTTAAACCGAACAGTTTTGGAAAGTTCGGATAAAACCAGTCCGAATTTGACTAGGGTTTTAGACGTGAATTGATGTAATTTTCTTTTAAGAAAAGCCTAGATAAATCATTTGCTTGTACGGGAAGTCCAGCCGCCTCTTATATATGTTGGGGGTGACGGCCGATTGAAACAACACACAAGCGATCAAATCATCTACCACTTTTTATCTTTTATCTTTTCTCCTTAACCCTAGTTCTTCTTCTTTCTCGTTCTTCGTTCGTTCTTCTTGTTGCAGGGCGGCAAACCTTGAGGCCCTAGGGGCGGTCATGCCGACCTAGGGCAGCCCATAGCCGCCGCGCGCCCTGACGGGGTCCTTCCCGGGTGTGTGGGGTTTCGGGTCTACAAAAGCACCCGCCGGATTGTCATGCGTACCGCGCTTCCGGCGGGTCTCCTTCGACGTGAGCTGTGGTGCATCACCCTCGGTGTTGGAGGTACACAGTGACGTGTTCGTGTGCGAACACACTTTTTGGCGACTCCGCTGGGGACGAAGCTTTGAACGGTCTCCAGCCCGTTCTTGCTACGAAGAGATCGTCATCAAGTTGCTGCAATCTACAAAGGTAATATGAATACCCAATTCCCCTTTGTAGATGCAAATAATCCATATGTTGTTGCTGGATCACCTAATGAGCATTATGTATTGGCTAGCCCTAGTTTTATCAATCATGCATCTAATTATGCGCAAGGGCCGATGCAAAACAATCTTCATGCTTCAAAATCTTATGATTTTAGCAACGTACAACATATGTATCCAAACTCTCGTGCATCGGCAATCCCACAAATTCATATGCGGATGAACAACATGATGGGTTTGGTTAATAAATTTGAAACACCTCATGTTAAAATTTCCAATGGCATACAAGAAAGTGTTTCACCTTTTTATTCATCGGCAACTAATTTGCAATATGTGAATCCAACCTTGCCTATGGATGGGAGAATTGGCCATGCTACTACTAGCTATTCGGCCAGTTACTCTCAACCATCATATGCTACAACTCATGTTAGTAAATTTTCAGCACCGTATGCAACTGTAGATGTTCATAATTCGGCCCCGCATCTTCATTGTCATAGCCAAATAAGTGAAAATTTTACAGGAACACATGTGCCGACATCAAATACTGTAGCATATAATGCATACTCTACGCAATTCAAGAATTTCGGCAACACTCATGAATCATTGCCGAAAGAATTTGAAAGCATTGTGGAGCAATCCCTTCCAGAAGCGGTTGTGGCTGCATTAAAAAAGAGGTTGGCACAAAACAAGAGGATTAGTGCTCTTTGACTTGAACAATATGAAAAGGGGTTGTTTCCTGATTATGTTGCAATAAAGGCTTGAGTTTTGCAAGAAGATAAATCTTTGCCAATTGATAAAATTGGTGAGCAAAAATATGGTTCTACAACAACGCATGTGCCTTCACCTAGTACTACATCATGTTATACACCCCCCACAAAATTGCAAAGTTTCGGCAACACCTATGTGCCATTGCCGAAAGAATCTAAATGCATTGGGGGGCAATCGTATCTGGAGTGGGATGAAATAGAGAAAAAGATTAAAGCCAATTTTTCCGCTCGTTGCCAAAAACAAAAAGAAACAGAATTGGCTCAAGTAAAAGAAACATTGCCAATTGATATAACTGGTGAAAAGAATGATGATTCAGAAACTAAAAGTGCTTCGGTTGAAAAAAGCCGAATCAAGTAGTATATATTCCGAATCCGTCAAATCCAAAGAGGCAAGCATTATTGAGAAAGGGCATGGCAAGCATAGCAAAATAACCATGCTTGATTTTTCTGAAGTTAATGGAACCTACTTCCTGCCCTATGAGTTTCGTGTCGTAGAAATTGACAAGCCTCAGGGACAAGAGCAAGTAGCCAAACAAAGTTCGGCTGATAAGGATCTTAAAGGTAATGATGCACGGAATAAAGAAAAATATGATGAAAAGGCGTTGGAGAGTCATCCAAAGACGAAGCTAGATATTGTTCAAGTCACACCACCATCATGCTCTCCCAACGTATTTGAAGAGGTATGCATAGCGAGTAATTTACCTATTTTCAGATTTGGTCAAAACTTTATTGTTGATGCATCTATTAGAAAAATCCTCATAAGTAATTTTGAAAGACCAATGAAGAAGGGTAATTTACTTGTTAGCAATAAAATTGTTTTAGAACATATCGGTCAACCAATTGTGCCATTTATAAAGACCGATAATGACTTATTATTGTAGCCAAAGCTTTCCCCGTTGCTTTATCTAAAGTTCATATCTATTTGGGTAGCTTTGCTTATTTCGTACTTGGCTTGCACTTGGTCTCAATTGAGACATGATGTTCTAACTATTTTTGTTTTAGAAATTTAAAGCCAAGGTTAAATTCTATTGAGAAAACCGATGCTAGTATAATATCTTACCCGAAGACATCGGAGATAGAGTGCAAAACACAATGCATAGTCGAATGGTGTGATGCAAAATCTGAACCATTCGTTTGCTTAACTCCAAAGCCGTTGTCACAACAAGATCGGCTAGAGAATGAAAAGTTTACCTTCAATTCAAGAATGTGTGATCAAATATTTGATTTGTTGTTGCGAAATAATTATATTACAATTCTTGATCACCATGTTGAACCATCTGTCCAGGGACGAATGTATTGTAAGTTGCATGATTCGTCCAAGCATAATTTTAAGGATTGCAACATGTTTCGGCAAATAGTTAAATCGGCCATTGATAAAGGACGATTGAAATTTGTTGAGACACCAATAGATGACCAGTCTGTTTCGATTGGTCCCGATGGCAGAAAGTTTTTGCATCGGCTGCTTCAAGTCGATCCATTTGAAGAGAAGGTAAAAACTGAGGTGATGGGATCAAGCTTTCAAGTAAACAAGTTGTCGAAGAGCATAATGAACATAATCTTGAGGGCGAGAATTCCATCGAAGCTACAATGGAGACACCAAGGACTAGGGGGCAGCAGGCAAATCCAATGATCGAAGAAAGCAATCCAAAAGAAAACAAAGGCTGAAATAAGCGCAAGTATAAAAGATCAAAAATCACCTTCGCTGAAATATTGCAGAAATATCAAAAGAAGAGTGAAGAGAAGAATGCTTATTGGCCCAATCATGCAAAGAAACCAAGATCACCCCCAAGGCGCAAATATGAGGATCGGTATTGGCAGAGTGAGAATTTTAATGCAACATATTCATATCCTTATTTGGGGCCGCCAATGCCAATGTCATGGATGCCTCCCTATGCTCATGTAGATCCATATTCATCATGGGACAGGTATGATACAAGGGCACATTCTCCATCTTATTTTAGACCATCTCACAAACATTATCCAGCTCCAAAAAGATCAACATTTGAACAATCACATGTCAAAGACCGTTTCAATCATAAGGAATCGGTCCGGAGCTCAAGGGACAAGAAAGAGGTGGTCAAACAAATTTATCGTGTTAAAAAAGATGGCCGTAAGAGTGCTACTTCAGATTTGATCTCAAATGAGAAGGAGCCAATTAAAGTATTGACATTGGCTACTAATGGCGATGAGGCAAGTCAATCAAGTACCAAATCTAAAGAGAAGAACTTGAGAGTGCACATGGTAAAACAAGAATTGCCATTGCTTCAAACAAAATCACAGCCAGGGTGCCCACTCGGCTTATCATATTGGCAAAAGAAGAAATTACAAAAACTTAGTGCACAAGAACTTGAAGAAAGGAATATGGCATGGGTTCCCAAAGGAAGTATTCAAAATAAGAATTATGTGCAAGCTTCCTTTACAAGGAGTGCGGCAAATGTGAAGAAGGAAAAGAGTGAAAACTATGAAGGACCAAGCCGAAGGTTTCAACATCTTCGGTCCACACATTATCCATTTTCTTCAACAATGTCGTTGATGCCTATGCCATGGAATTTCTCATCAGGTATGATTGGTTACCCTCAATGGGCTTATTTTAAACCATGGATGCAATATAATTTCTTACATCATGAAAGGGTATTACCAAATCATCATATGTTTGATTAGCTTTACTTTTGTTGCTAATCCAAATGGCCGATATATACTTATCGTCCTAAGCACATAAAATGGCTGATGGAGTGTTGACATCGTCCTTATGAAAAGCATCGTGCAAGTTATTTTTCGGCACACAAGTTTGCCGAAAAACAGGGGGGCATGTGTTGACACCAGATTTTGGCACGGCGAAGAACTTAATTAAGATGGCCTCAAATGGAGAAGTGCTCAAAGTGAGAAAGTTCTGTATTGTCAAAAGGAAAAACTTTGATATTTGGGCCATAGTCATACGGTCTCATCTCTAAGGCCGAAGTTGTGTTCGAAGTACTTAGATTTTGTATTCAAAACACTATTCGGTTGATTACGCCCCCAAGACTGCCCCATATCGAAAACTGATCTACATGAATTGACTTCGTCTCGTCAAAACGATCAATTTTGATATAAAGATCATCTCAATACAAGGTTATATGCAAAAGTTAGAGCCCGCACAGCGCGACCCTCCAGTAAGCAAAAATATGACGCCCGGAACCAGACACATATGTGGGCATGTCTGATGTGCTGCGTGAATAATTAGCTGTCTTGCATGAGCGATTTGACCCTCGAGATGACCTCTGATGAAAAAATGTTCAACATGAAAGTTGTTTGTCTCGTCGAAATGGTCAAGATTTCTTTTGGTCTCGTTTCCATCTGAGGTCGTTTGTCACCACAAAAAGGACCCTCAAAGTACAACCAGTTTAAACCGAACAGTTTTGGAAAGTTCGGATAAAACCAGTCCGAATTTGACTAGGGTTTTAGACGTGAATTGATGTAATTTTATTGTAAGGAAAGCCTAGATAAATCCTTTGCTTGTACGGGAAGTCCAGCCGCCTCTTATATATGTTGGGGGTGACGGCCGATTGAAACAACACACAATCGATCAAATCATCTACCACTTTTTATCTTTTATTTGTTCTTCTTCTTCCTCGTTCTTATTGTTGCAGGGCGGCGAACCTCGAGGCCCTAGGGGCGTTCAGGCCGACCTAGGGCAGCCCATAGCCGCCGCGCGCCCTGACGGGGTCCCTCCCGGGTGTGTGGGGTTTTGGGTCGACAAAAGCACCCGCCGGATTGTCTTGCGTACCGCGCTTCCGGCGGGTCTCCTTCGACGTGAGCTACTGTGCATCACCCTCGGTGTTGGAGGTACACGGTGACGTGTTCGTGTGCGAACAGCGGTCAAGGATTATCTCACCCGGATTCATTGGGTTTGGATGTTCTCTCCGCCAAACTTGAGTCCCCCTATTAGCACATGCTATCTGATGAAGCATTCTGGGGGAATAAGAATAGTCCTCCTCATAGGTTCCATACAAGTTCTGGAATATCTTTTCTTTGCATGCCTAGCCTTGTTGTAGCTGACAGGGAAGCCAATTTGATCTTTTGCAGCTTTTTGCAAAGCCCTAATACTAATGTTGAGACTTTCTTGCACAGCCGTTTCCATCTTCTGTGCCACATATCTTGCAGTCACATTGCAGTGATTTGAAAGAGTCCCAGTTTGCTCACAACTATGTTGCGCTATGTTTGTGATATGCCATGACTGACATACCCCAGGCTTCAGTCTAGCGAGAACTCTTCCGCGGCAACCATTCGTAGAGTGGATGCATATGACCTTCAACTCTTTTTTATCAGACTGCTTCACTCTATATGCTGGCGATGGAGGGCGATTGCATAGCTATCAATTGACTGGTAAGCAGACTTCTTGTCTGGGAAAACCTGCCCAACCTCCAGGCTGCCCGCTTCTAGGCCAGAAACAGAGTGAAATTCATTGGTGATGCTTATATCATGTAAAAACCCAGGTTGCAGTGCTGTAAGTGCATCTAGTGCCACCCCTAGTTGGTTTTGGAGTATTGACGACAAACCTAGTTGAGGGACTAATGTGTTTGTGAGAATTGCAGGATAAAACGGGTAGAAGTCCCTCATTGATTCGGTTTTCCTACCAGAGATGACCTCTAAAAATGTATGAAGACATTGAAGTCAAAGGTGGTATATGAAGATATTCACATTGAAGACTATGACAAGAGAAGACACCACATGAAGCCTATGGAGCTCGAAGACTTAGATCTTTCGTAGTTCTCTTTCTTCTGTGTTGAGTCATAGGAACCGCCGTACTGTTAAGTGGGG
The DNA here is from genome assembly GCF_003073215.2 of Triticum urartu. Lineage (NCBI taxonomy): Eukaryota > Viridiplantae > Streptophyta > Magnoliopsida > Poales > Poaceae > Triticum > Triticum urartu. The sequence goes on along the minus strand of NC_053028.1, from coordinate 199,914,808 downwards.
TCCAAGAGAACCAGTCAGAATGACTGAAGTGATGCTTAAACAAAACCTATGTCTTCGAGTGAAGACTTTGAGAGCGAATCTTGTCCAGAGTCGGGCAAGTCAGCTTTGCTTGAAGCCCAAGTAAAGTTGCCGTGTGAGTTTGAAATCTGACCGTTGGAACACGTGTCAGTTCCTTAGTGACACAGGGTCATTTCGGACAAATCAGGTCGGGTTGCCAAGTGGCTATAAATAGCCCACCCCCTACAACCATAAATGGTTGGCTGCTCAGATTCATAGTACGGCTTTTGTCGTTTGAGAGCAACCCACCTCGAAGCCTTTGAGAGAGAATTCCTTGCGAGGATAAAGCCCTAACCACCCAGAGCCAAAGAGAATTAGGCATCACTTAAGTCTTCTTGTCTGTGTGATCTGAAGACTTATTACACTTGAGGACTGTGCATCCTCCACCCGGTTAGGCGTCGCGTTCTAAGCATCCAAGAGACATTGTGGATTGCCGGTGAACAAAGTCTATGAAGGTTTGGGAGTCTACCTTGAAGACTTACCAGAGTGATTGGGTGAGGTCTGTGTGACCTTAGCTCAAGGGGAATACGATGAGGACTGGGTGTCCTGAGCTGCGTGTTCAGGACTAGGTGTCCGAGACTGTGTGTCCTAAGGTTTAAATACCTAGCCGCCCTAACCAGACGTACAGTTGTCACAGCAACTGGAACTGGTCCAACAAATCATTGTCTTCAGCGAGTCACTGGTTTCATCTTCCCTTCCCTTTACTTACTGTTACTCCTTGTGAAGTCATTGTATGTTCGCACTATCTTTTGTCTTCACTGAGTGACTGCGTGTTCTGTGTGGCTTCACAATATCTTCCTACCTGATCCTTACTACATTGCTGCTATTAGTCATTGTGCTTTCACTCTATTGAATACTTGACTATGGCTTGCCTAGTGTAGTCTACCTTCCGCTGCAGGGTAATAGGTTTATTTCTATCGTTTGTCTTCATAACTTCCACGTTTTGAAGACTTTCATAAAAATCGCCTATTCACCCCCCCTCTAGTCGATATAACGCACTTTCAATTGGTATCAGAGCAAGGTGCTCCCTTGTTCTGTGTGATTCGGTTTAACCACCTGGAGTTTTAGCTATGTCGACTGCAGGGATAATTAAAGTCTCCGCTGCGTGCCCCGTCTTCGATGGAACTGAATATCCCTACTGGAAGAATAAGATGCGCATGCATCTTGAAGCCATTGACGTCGACCTATGGTATGTCGTCAAGAACGGCGTTCCCAAGGCTGGAGAAGGTGTCACTGCTGCTGATGTCAAGAAGTTCGTTCAACTGGACTCTACTGCCAAGAATATCATCTGTGGTCATCTGACCAAAGGACAGTATGGCCGTGTGAGTGCTTTGGAAACATCTAAGCTGGTCTGGGACTGGCTCTCCAAGGTCAATGAAGGCGTCTCAACCCAGAGAGATCAGAGAATCAGTGTCCTTCGCAACCTCTTCAACCGCTTCAAGCGAAATGACAATGAGAATGTCCAGCTCACATTTGACCGACTCACTGACATCACAAATGAGCTTCAAGCCCTCGGCGCTACTGAGATCACCAAACATGAAGTCGTCAAGACACTACTGAGATCACTTGATAGTTTGTTTGACACCCTAGCCCTGATGATTCAAGAACGTCCTGATTTCAAGACACTCGATCCGTCTGACATACTTGAGAGGCTCAACACACATGAGTTTCAGCTTTCTGAGAAAAGAGATATCTACGGTCCAAACTATGGGCGAACTCGTGCCTTGAAGGCAAAAGCTGTCTCCTCATCTGAAGAAGAATCTGACAGGAGTTCGGATGATCCTGAAGACATTGGAAGGGAACTTGCTATGCTTGTAAAGAAGTTCCAAAAATTCACCAAGAAGAAAGGTTTCAGAAAGTCTTCCCGATCAAGCTCAAGGAATGATGAAGCTTCTGCTCACGACTACAAGAAGAAAACATGTCACAAGTGCAAGAAACCTGGCCACTTCATCTCTGAGTGTCCACAGTGGGACAATGAGAACAAAAAGAAGAAGAAGAGCAAGGAATATGACTCTGACGACAAGAAGAAGAAGAAATACTCAAAGTCTTCTTCCAAGTCTTCCTCAAAGTCTTCATCACACAAGAAGAGCTCATCTGGCAAGGCAGTGCGTTTGTTGCCAAGGAAATGGATTCAGAGGAGGAGTCCGCTTCTAAGGAGGCGGAGGTGGTCTGAGGAGGAGTCTGATTCAGGTGTCGCAAGTCTTGCTACAGCATACGTTGCCAAGTCCATCTTCAACACTGAAGACAATGACTTCATCACCGACACCGATGCAAATGACAAGGACTACTCCGCTTCTACCTACTGCTTCATGGCACGCGGTGCCAAGGTAAACACACGCACTACTCACTATCAAACATCTAGTGACGATGACTCTGATTGCGGTTCAAAACCCAGCTACAAAACACTTGCTAAAATTGCAACTGAACAACAGAAAGGTATGGAACATATTCAAAAACTGTTAGACAGAAGCGATGATCTGTTAGGTGCTGAAATGACTCAATCTGAATCCTTAATTGAAGACATAAAAAATCTTCACGTTAAGTATGAGGAATTTGAAAGTCGTCATGAAACTCTCTCAACAACTCATGAAAAGCTTCCTATGATTATCTTCAAAGGAAGCAAGATCTTGAGAAATTGAGAGCGGCTCATGAAGATCTTCAAAAGGAAAACGAGTCACTTCGCGCCAAACAGATCAGTTCCGCTCAGGAAGGATTTGAACCACCATGTCTTAAATGCATTGAGCGTGATAATGCTACTTCTGTTGCTGAATGTTCTACTGCTACTACTGTTGCAATATCTTCAACTGTTGATGTGGTAACTAACCCCTCTGCTGAGGATACCACTGCTATTGCTGATGAGAATGCTAGGTTGAAGACATTGCTTGAAACAGGGATGTACAAAAGTCTTAAAGGGCATCAGACACTATGTGATGTCCTCAAAAAGCAGATTCTGAACCGAAACCCGAGGAAAGAGGGTGTTGGGTTCGTAAGGAAAATGAATGCTGATGGCTCTTACTGGAAACCTGAGCAGTACCCCAAAACCACGTGGGTTGCTGCAAAGGAACCTTCAGCAGATCCATCCAATCTATCTGGCTTCACTTGTGCTAACCCCATTATCATTGATGAATCCCTTGATGCAAACTATAAACTGTTTAAGAATCAGAATGGTGAAGTGTTTGCCAGGTACATTGGTACTAACTGCAGGAATGGACCGCCTATGAAGAAGATCTGGGTTCCGAAAAGGTGTCTGGAGAATCTTCCTGTGAATGTCATCATGACACCTCACGTGAAGAAGACAAACCTCAGACCAAAGGCTTCATACGGTCCAAAGGCTTCATACAGACAGAGGACTCACCTGAGTCACACTAACGCAAATGTTTTGCAGGGAAACCATACTCAGGCATATGAATATGAGAGCGGTTCATCAAACCGCCATGTTCATAAGACCAAGAACTATTCTGCTTATTCTTATGAGTACTATTATCCGCCTGCAAGACTGTTTGCTAGGGCTCCAAAGCCAAAGTTCTCAGATGCTGCACTTAGACTTATTGCTTCTAAGCCACCCTTGAAGATGTGGGTGGCTAAGAAATCTTAACTCTCTTTTGCAGGGAAAGGTCTCCAGCAAAAAACCAAAATCGTCTGACGCTATTGCTGGGGACCTTAAACATCTTGTAGGGCGCAAGATCAAATGCCCAATGGTCTTACTATGTACTTCGTTCCTGAATCGCTTGCTACTCTCCCTATTAGTCCTAATCTGGATCTAAGCTTTCATAACCCACTGGTTCGTCAAATGTTTTTGCTTCACAATGCTCTTCGTGAAGCCTATCCCCCTAACTGCACTGTAGGGTATGACACCAGCGTCTTCAGAATGGATTATTGATAGTGGGTGTACAAATCACATGACTGGCAAAAGAAGCCTTCTTATGGACTCAACCTTACGTCCATCCGACAAGAGCCACATCACATTTGCTGACACTGGTAAAAGTAAGGTATTGGGTCTAGGTAGAGTTGCAATCTCAAGGGATCAACACATGGATAAAGTCATGCTTGTTGAATCCCTTGGCTTCAACTTAATGTCTGTCTCAATGCTTTGCGATTTAAACATGATCATAATATTTGGAAAATATCGTTGCCTTGTTCTAATGGAATCTGACAAGTCTCTAGTATTTGAAGGGTATCGAAAAGATGATTTGTACATGGTAGATTTCTCAGCAGGACCACAGCTTGCCGTATGTCTTCTAGCAAAAGCTTCAGAATGCTGGCTCTGGAATCGGAGGCTTGGGCATGCTGGCATGAGGAACCTCCACACCCTGGCAAAGAAGAAGCATGTCATAGGCATCGAGGCCGTCAAGTTCAAGAAAGATCACTTATGCGGTGCCTGTGAGGCAGGAAAGATGACGAGGGACAAACATCCCTCGAAGACAATCATGACCACTACTCGACCCTTCGAACTGCTTCACATGGATCTTTTCGGTCCCACTCATTACTCAACTCTTACTACTACTGCTTGTCTCTATGGCTTTGTCATTGTTGATGATTATTCTAGATATACTTGGGTGCACATAATCCTTTACAAGACTGAAGTGCTGGATGTCTTCAGACGCTTCGCCAATCGAGCAATGAACAACTATGGCGCCAAGATAAAGCATATCAGAAGTGACAATGGAACTGAATTCAAGAACACTGGCCTTGATACAAATCTTGATACCTTGGGCATCACACATGAATTCTCAGCCCCGTACACGCCACAGCAGAATGGGGTCGTGAACGCAAGAACAGAACACTCATTGAGATGGCCAGAACGATGCTAGATGAATACAGGACTCCAAGAAAATTCTGGCCTGAAGCCATTGATACTGCATGCCATACAACAATCGTGTTTATCTTCACAAGCTTTTGAACAAGACATCTTATGAGCTCCTTACTGGCAAGAAGCCAAATGTCAGTTACTTCAGAGTATTTGGGGCCAGGTGCTGGATCAAGGACCCACATCACACCTCAAAGTTTGCACCAAAAGCACATGAGGGTTTTATGCTTGGATATGGAAAGGATTCACACTCCTACAGAGTCTTCAATCTCTTTCATTACAAAGTGGTTGAAACAGTGGATGTGCGGTTCGATGAGACCAACGGTTCACAAAGAGAGCAACTGCCAAATGTGCTAGATGAAGTTCCATCCAGTGAATCAATCAAGCTAATGGGAACTGGAGAAATTATACCTTCTGAAGCTCATCCTGAAGAAGAACTTATCATCTCAGCACCTGATCTACATGAAGACAATGCTCAGCCTGAAGACATTCCTTCTAACAACGACAATAATCAGCAAGAGCAAAATCTTCGCCCCGTACATCCTCGCGTTGCCAATGAAGTGCAGATTGAAAGAATAATTGATAGCATCAATGCACCCGGTCCACTCACTCGTTCAAGGGCAACTCAGCTAGCAAATTTCTGTGGGCACTTCGCATTCGTCTCAATAACAGAACCCAAGAAAGTTGAAGAAGCCTTCATGGAACCTGAATGGATTCAAGCTATGCAAGACGAGCTTCAACAGTTTGAGCTGAATAATGTATGGGAACTGGTCAAGCGTCCCGATCCTCGGAAGCACAACATAATAGGCACCAAATGGATATACCGCAATAAGCAAGATGAGCATGGTCAAGTTGTCAGAAACAAAGCTCGTCTCGTTGCTCAAGGATATACTCAAGTGGAAGGCATTGACTTCGATGAAACATTTGCTCCTGTGGCTAGACTTGAAGCCATACGCATACTGCTGGCCTATGCAAATCATCACAACATACTTCTTTATCAAATGGATGTGAAGAGCGCCTTCCACAATGGCAAGATTGAAGAAGAAGTGTATGTTGCACAACCTCCTGGCTTTGAAGATCCAAAACATCCTGACATGGTATACAAGCTCAACAAGGCACTGTATGGCCTCAAACAAGCCCCTCGGGCCTGGTATGACACACTCAAATACTTCTTGAAGAGCAAAGGCTTCATACCTGGTTCTCTCGACCCCACTCTCTTCACGAAGACATATGATGGTGAACTGTTTGTATGCCAAATATATGTGGATGACATTATCTTCGGCTGCACCAATCAGAAGTATAGTGAAGAGTTTGGATATATGATGCAAGAGCAATATCAAATGTCTATGATGGGAGAGATGAAGTTCTTTCTCGGTCTTCAAATACGACAACAATGCAACGGCATCTTCATATCTCAAGAGAAGTATCTCAAAGATTGCCTGAAGAAGTTCGGTATGCAAGACTGCAAAGGCTTCACGACGCCAATGCCAGCCAAGCATCATCTGGGTCCTGACGACAATGGTAAAGAGTTCGATCAAAAGGTATACCGCTCCATGATTGGTTCTTTACTTTATCTATGTGCATCTAGGCCAGATATTATGCTTAGTGTTTGCATGTGTGCTCGATTTCAAGCGGCACCAAAGGAGTCGCATCACTTAGCTGTGAAGCGAATTCTTCGATATTTGACTCACACCCCAACTCTAGGATTGTGGTATCCAAAGGGCTCAGAGTTTGATCTGGTTGGATTCTCGGATGCTGATTATGCTGGTGACAAAGTTGATCGCAAGTCTACATCAGGCACATGTCACTTTCTGGGATGATCACTTGTATGTTGGTCTTCAAAGAAGCAGAACTGTGTATCTCTCTCCACTGCTGAATCTGAATACATTGCTGCTGGATCTTGCTGCGCTCAGCTTCTGTGGATGAAGCAAACGCTCAAAGACTATGGCATTCATCTGAAGCAAGTGCCACTCTACTGCGACAACGAAAGCGCCATCAAGATTGCCAACAACCCAGTTCACCACTCGAAGACAAAGCACATTGAAATTCGTCATCACTTTCTCAGAGATCATGTTGTGAAGGAAGATATTGATATCATACACGTCAACACTGAAGAGCAATTGGCAGATATCTTCACCAAGCCCTTGGATGAGAAGAGATTTTGCAAGTTACGGTGTGAGCTAAATATCCTGGAATCCTCAAATGTCCTGTGAACAGGCACACATCCTAACCCTTATGCATATTGATGACTTAGATGTGCAACACACGAAGTAAAGTATATCTTCAATCAATGAAGACATACATTCTAAGTGTGAATACATTAATGTGGAATTTGACTTCGGAGCGCCACGATAATTGTGCATCGTGTCTGGGTCTAATACTTCCTACACGGTGGGTAACGCCACCACCAAATGTTCTATTTTGAAGTGTTTCACTCATGGCGTTACCTTGCTATGTCTTCACATTTGGTTTGGCTTCAATCTCAACATGTCTTCATGATTATCTTCACTATGTTGATTATATATATATATACTAGTGTTCTGTCCTCTACAGCATTCACTTATAGCTATGTCTTCTTGTTGAATCTTTTGAACTAAGTGAATGTGATCGGACCCTAGCCTCTCTATGCTATCTATCTCAAACTCTATCTCTCCAAATCATATGCATTCTATTGAAACTGTCGAATGTCTTCTCTGCGTCCTTGTCAGCAGAAGATACAAAGACAAACTTTAAGTCCACTTTCAATGCTCATTCCTCCACATGAAACCCGGAGAAGTAGGAACGACCACCCGACAATCCAGGCGTGCGTGGGACGTGGAACAAACCCCAAAATTCTGCATAATGGCCACGTGTTCCTCAGATGCGAATCGCCAGGGGCACCTGTGTAATAACGTAGTGCCGCCCTTGTACCTATAAATACACACTTCACGGCGGTCATTATCTCTTCTTCCACTCTCGCACGAACCCTAGCGCCACCGCTAGCCCTCGACGACGCCGGCGACGAAGCGCTTCGCTGTCGCAACCTTTCCGACGCCGTCTTCACGCCGACCGCGGACATCGTCCTCTCCGCCGTCGCCGTAGGTGTCCTCCATCGCCAAGTTAGGGCACGGAAGATCGAACTGCTCGGCCTCATCTTCCACTCCGTCTAGCAGTTCTTAGTGTGGTAAATAAAACTTCCTTTTTACGGCACCATTGATCCTATGGCTTTGTCACTTTCTACCACAAGAAGCTTCTATTCACACAAGTTAGATCTCTCTCATACTGCATCTCATAACATGCCTAGTATATTCACTTATGCTTCACAAAATAGTTAGATTCCTCACTTGTACTGATCTCTAGATTCGTACAAATCTGGAACCAACTCCTTATCTATGAGTGAATGTCTTTGCACGATGAAGTCAATGTCTTCTAAACTGATTTATACGCCAGCTGGCGAAAGGGGGATGTGCTGCAAGGCGATTAAGTTGGGTAACGCCAGGGTTTTCCCAGTCACGACGTTGTAAAACGACGGCCAGTGAATTGTAATACGACTCACTATAGGGCGAATTCTTACAACATCATATAAATTCTCCCGAAGCAAGTTCCTGTTTGTCCAGCAAGCGAAAATCTTTGAAGCCTTTGAACGTGTTGAAGCCTTTCAGTTTAAAGTTCATGGCTTCAGAGAAATCAGCAAGGAAGGGTGGCAGAAAGCGTCGTGGAGAAACATCTAGAGATCTACCAGATGACCTCTCAGAACTGTACAAGACAGATCCTGAAGAGGATTACAATCAGTGCAAGACCCGAATCCAATGGATTCGAAGATATTGGGCAGAACAATGGTTCAAATACCGATTTGTAACCCAGGAATATGCTGAGAAAATGCCATCAAGAGACCGTGGGGAGACATCCTATACAAGAATCTTCAACCCAGGTCCAGAGATGAAGCCATTGAACAAGGCTTCTATCCCTGCATGGTCCGTGGGCCACAGCCTGTTGATGCACACCCATCGTCACTACTATGGTGTCGTGACGACATTCTGTTCAAGCGCAACTTCCAGTTTGCCCAGAACTCAGCAAAGCAAAACAAGAAGACATTGGGACTAGACTTCAACCCTGGTCCCTCAGCTCCAAGGGCTGATGGCACACGAGATGCAGAACCCAATGTCGTCGGTCCTTTATACAACCTTGAAGGCCTCATCACCCATATCTTGGTTCAAGGGACTGCAGTGAATGAGCCTGCAGCTGGCGCTGAATCAGATGAAGCGCCTGCAGTGCCGAAGCCAAAGAAGTTGAAGAAGCCTAAAGCTTCAAAGCCTGCCCCTTCACCAAAAATCTCACGGGCGAAGCCACTGGCAACTGCACCTCCTGAAGACAGTGTGCAGTCCGAAGATTTATCACGCATCTCCAAGCCCCAGAAGGTCAAGATGCCTCTGCCACACACCGGCCAAGAGCTAACAGCTGCTGCCATTCTGCGCAATGATGCCATTGATCTGTCAAGTGATGAAGATCTTGCAGATGACGCTCTTGAGCAACTCATCAAGAGCAAAGAAGAAGCAAAAATCTTCAATGATCTGCCTCTCTTTGATGTAACAATCATCCACAACTTCATTGATGAATGGTTTGACACGCCAAACATCAGCTTCGAAGATCTGCAACTACCCATTGGCCTCAGTGTCGCCTTCCATGGCGCCATTGCTTCAGAGTTAGCTATCGCCCAGCGCATTGTTGAACTGAAGCAAAAGATTGACTATGAAAAGGCTCAGTTCAAGAAGCATATGGCCAAGCTCAGCGTGCAAGAGGTAAAGAACTTCAAGATTATGCTGCACGAGCTCAAGGAAGCCTTTCTCAAGAAACATGCAGAAGCTCAAGGTTCTCGTGAGAGCATGAAGGTTCTGGCTGATAAATGTGTGCAGGCCTACAATGAGGCTGAGAAGCGCAAGGCCCTTGGGCATCCTGGCATCGACCCCAGGATGGCAGCAAAGAAGATGAAGAAGCCCGCTACGGTTGAACCTGACGCACCAAGGCAGGAAGCAGATCCCATTGTCTTCCCAACTAGAATGACTGGCTCGAAGCCAAAAAGCCGGTCAACCGCTTCAGAGCTCAAGAAGATGAGGACTGCTGATGCTGAAGCTAGGAAAAGGAAACATCCTGAAGCCTCTCCTATTGCCCCCTCCAAGAAGAAGAGGAAGACCAAGAAAGATCGGGCTGCTCCCACAGAGCCTTTGATAGTTGAACCCATTTCCATGGTTCGTCCTGATGCTGAACGCCAACTGACAATCCATGAGCCTGCTTTCATAGAGGCTCATGAAGCTGAAGACTTTCCAGCAACTGATCCCATCGCTGCTGAAGACATTAGTCAACATGACCATGTAGAAGATGGTGCAGTCCTTCCTCAGCTCAGGAACAGCGAACTCATCAGCATTGGTCGTCCTCTGACGCCAATCGCTCAGGATGCTTCATGGGCTGATCGCCCACAAGAGGAAGAAGACTTTGAGGCCCAGCCAACTCCAACTACACAGGCGTCGCCTGTGTTGCGCAGGCTTCGCAAAGGACCTAGGCCTCTAGTCTCTACGTCTGAAGCTGAAACTGCTGAAGACATTCCGGCTGCATCAGCCGATGAAGAAGAAGTCCCACAAGCTGCTACTCCCCTGTCCCACCAAGAAGCGGTTCTCAAGGAGAACGTGATTGTGACTGACCCTCCAGCTCGTCAAGTGGAGGTTGAAAATCTTGAGGCTGCCACCGCCACCACCAATGAAGCCACTGACGCTGTCATGGCTGAAGCTAATGTGGAGCCCTCCCCAACAAAAGCATCAGAAGTCAGCGAAGCCACTGATCCCGCCACTTCTGTTCCTGAGTCTGCTGCCGGTCCCCAGTTCGACTATCATGTTGAGCACAGGCCTCAGGTACAGAAGCCAATCCCAAGATTGCCAAGGTTCCCAGGTCCTGCATCAGCACCTGGCTCCTTCAATATCAATGGCTTCAGAGCAGACAACACATTCTTCAACAGCTCCAGGAACCCCTACTCCAGGGAAAGAATATCATCTGATCGGTTCTGGAGTTATCTGCAGCGAAGCTATTACTCATGCGTTCTTTACAACCAAGGTCGCATCTTCCCACACAAGCGCCTTGACATTGAAGCAATAGCTGGTCTGCCTTGTCTGGAAGAAGCTCTGGATTGCTTCAAAGAGGTTGGACTGCTGCCGTTCGTCACTGACCAAGAGCATTGGAATGAAGAGTTGCTGCTCCAATTCTATGCCACACTTCACATTCGCGGGTATAGCAGAGATCCGAAGACTTGGGTCCTGGAGTGGATGACAGGAAACGTTCATCACGAAGCCAAAGCCTTTGACATCATTGAGCTCACTGGTTTGCCCACTCCTGGCGATCTCTACGAGCATGGCTGTCAGCTTCATAGTGAAGCTATTGAGAGCATCTTTCAGAAGACTGAACATAATATGAGTCAGATGCTCAGTATGATGTAGCCATTGCCCCAAGATGCTGCTTATCCCACGGAGTTCTTCGTTGAAGACCTTGAGTATCTGCCAAGAACCATTTATCACATCATAAGGCGAACTCTCTGGCCAATCAAAGGACATTCTCCCCATGCCAAGCTGGAAGGTGCAATGAAGACTTTGGTCTTCTACATTCTTCATGGAAAATGCTTCAATACACATGATTTCTTCATTCGCCAACTTGCTGCATCTGGCTCTGATCTGTTTGGTTTGAATTTCTATGCCCCTTGGGTGATGCGGCTGATCAAACTTCACTCTGCTATCTCATATCAGCCCCCGGCCCGCAACCATCGGATCTTTTTGCCTAATGTGGATATGTCTATTGAAGCCATCTATCCTGAGCCTGCCAAGGAACCTCTCAGTCTTCAGAATGCAGAGCATCAAAGTTTCACTCAGAACGTTGAAGGCGTGGAAGCCGTAACTCGTGTGTATCCTTTGGTTGTCACTACACGTGCACCGCATCCTGCTCTCACTGAAGCCACTGACAGTAGAACTGCTCCGCGACCCAAGAAGCGCACTCGTGTTCTCAACAACCGAGAGCTTCTTGTGGCTCTTCATCAGAAACAGGATAGGCATCATGACTGGCTGAAGCATCAGATGCAAAGCCTCTTGGTGGATGTTAATCGCATTCGCAATCTTGCCACCAAGAATGCTTTTGTTTCCCATGAAACCTCTCACCGCACATGGAAAGGGCTAACGCTGATGTGTTCTGAAGATGATCTTCAAGAGGATGGCTTCACTGAGCGATTCAAGTTTGACTCCACACCTCCTCGAAGGGCAGTGCTGCGACGAACTCCATCCCTTGAAGACTCTGAGTTCTCTTCCTCTGCTGCAACTGTGAATGCCAGAGTGCTCGAGGATGAAGATGATGCTACTTCACCGCCACCTCCTTCAGCACGCTTCGACTCCGCTCCAAGCTCTTCAGCACCGCCAAACACCACCAACGACCCTTCTGCTTCACCTACTCCTCATGGGAATGAGTAGATGCTCTATGTCTTCAAACCTTTTTGGTCCTTACTGACAAAAGGGGGAGAAGCATATGAGGTTGATAGTCTTTAAGCGGGTCCATATGGGCGGGTGCTTTATATTTTTCTTCGAGCTTACAACTCTCGTTTTGCTACATTTGGTTCTTTGAGTTGTAACACTTAAACTCGATGGTCGTCTGCTACTTATTTGCCACCTTGTGTTGCGATGATAAATTCCGCACTTAGATCATTCTGCAGACGTCCATTTTCCATTATGCATGTCATTATCTTCATATACTTTCACATGCATAGTGGATTGTCATCATAAGTTGAAGTGGATCTCCACAAGTACAACCTGCCATGTGCATTTGCATTCCAAAAGCAAATTACTTATACGCACATCTTCAGGGGGAGCCCTTGCAACTTATGAAGACAATTCCTTATCCTTTACAATTTCATAGATTATATTCCCCGTTGAAAACTTCAACTAGTTTGTCATCAATCACCAAAAAGGGGGAGATTGTAAGTGCATCTAGTGCCAGCCCTAGTTGGTTTTGGAGTATTGACGACAAACCTAGTTGAGGGACTAATGTGTTTGTGAGAATTGCAGGATAAAACAGGTAGAAGTCCCTCATTGATTCGGTTTTCCTACCAAAGATGACCCCTAAAAATGTATGAAGACATTGAAGTCAAAGGTGGTATATGAAGATATTCACATTGAAGACTATGACAAGAGAAGACACCACATGAAGCCTATGGAGCTCGAAGACTTAGATCTTTCGTAGTTCTCTTTCTTCTGTGTTGAGTCATAGGAACCACCGTACTGTTAAGTGGGGTCCAAGAGAACCAGTCAGAATGACTGAAGTGATTCTTAAACAAAACCTATGTCTTCGAGTGAAGACTTTGACAGCGAATCTTGTCCAGAGTCGGGCACGTCAGCTTTACTTGAAGCCCAAGTAAAGTTGCCGTGTGAGTTTGAAATCTGACCGTTGGAACACGTGTCAGTTCCTTAGTGACCCAGGGTCATTTCGAACAAATCAGGCCGGGTTGCCAAGTGGCTATAAATAGCCCACCCCCTACAACCATAAACGGTTGGCTGCTCAGATTCAGAGTACGGCTTTTGTCGTTTGAGAGCAACCCACCTCGAAGCCTTTGAGAGAGAATTCCTTGCGAGGATAAAGCCCTAACCACCCAGAGCCAAAGAGAATTAGGCATCACTTAAGTCTTCTTGTCTGTGTGATCTGAAGACTTATTACACTTGAGGACTATGCATCCTCCACCCGGTTAGGCGTCGCGTTCTGAGCATCCAAGAGACATTGTGGATTGCCGGTGAACGAAGTCTATGAAGGTTTGGGAGTCTACCTTGAAGACTTACCAGAGTGATTGGGCGAGGTCTGTGTGACCTTAGCTCAAGGGGAATACGGTGAGGACTGGGTGTCCTGATCTGCGTGTTCAGGACTGGGTGTCCGGGACTGTGTGTCCTAAGGTTTAAATACCTAGCCGCCCTAACCAGACGTACAGTTGTCACAGCAACTGGAACTGGTCCAACAAATCATTGTCTTCAGCGAGTCACTGGTTTCATCTTCCCTTCCCTTTTTACTTACTGTTACTCCTTGTGAAGACATTGTATGTTCGCACTATCTTTTGTCTTCACTGAGTGACTGCGTGTTCTGTGTGGCTTCACAATATCTTCCTGCCTGATCCTTACTACATTGCTGCTATTAGTCATTGTGCTTTCACTCTATTGAATACTTGACTATGGCTTGCCTAGTGTAGTCTACCTTCCGCTGCAGGGTAATAGGTTTATTTCTATCGTTTGTCTTCATAACTTCCACGTTTTGAAGACTTTCATAAAAATCGCCTATTCACCCCCCCCTCTAGTCGATATAACGCACTTTCAAGTGCCCCCGCGGCCGCCCTCTGAGGAGGAACATCTTCTTCTTCGCTTGAGTCCGAAGACGCAGAAGAATGATCACCGTCATCTAGCGCCTTTGGCAATCCCTCCACATGTTCGCTCATGTCAACGGCAGGAGACCATATCATGTGTCATACATAGGCTGGCCGCCCGTCGGTTCCGATGGGCCGACGCTAGGGGCTGATGTGATAGCCAACTCGACCTCACCACCCCTGCTACTGCATCCGTCAACATAAGTGACTAAAATGAACTCCACATACACCATCTGTTGACCAAACATTGAGTTATTGGGATTGCTTGCAAACCTCGTGTACGACCCCCAAGACTGATCACCTGTGACAGGCCGCAAACCCCAACAGGAAACTGTCCCATCATTTCCTCCGCCAACGATGAAGGCCGCCATTGTCATTTTCCCCTTGCATCCCTAGGCCAAACACCACTCGGATGCACCTTCTTACTGTTGCGTAACCCACGTTCACCATGTCTCTCACTACAAGTGTAGTCGACCCGCACAAGGACACATCCACCCCGAAAGGACCGTCGCGTAAGACGTCCCCATATAGTACACTAACAAATTTTCCATAGTACCTAACCAACATCCATATTTACATTTCAAATAATTAGTAACTAAACATTTAGTAGTAGTAGGATGACAACAATTACATATCATACGACTAAAATAATAACCGTATTTTTGTTACAAATATTCAGTTTGTTTTTAGAATCATTTGCTTAGACTTTAAGGGGTTGTTTGGTTAAAGAGTATTTAGAGATCTACTTTTTTTTCAAACTCGTCTAGCAGCGTAACAAACTAAAACTCTGTTTGCTTTTCTCTAACTACCCCAAAAATATCCTAAACTGGTTCTCGTAACATGCAAAAACTGAGCTTTTGGAAAAACTGGTTATCTAAAAAATTTTCTTGCAACAGGTTTTGACAAAACCGAGGGTAATTACTCGCTATCCAAACAACCACTAAACATAATAGTACGATAATAACATTTTAATATCATATGAGTAAAACATTTAATATCTTATGGTTTTATATAATTTTTTCATATCATACGATAATAATCATTTATTTACAAATAATAATATTCGCAACGGCATGCACATTATTCACAACAGTACTGTAAGTGCATCTAGTGCCACCCCTAGTTTGGTTTTGGAGTATTGACGACAAACCTGATTGAGGGACTAATGTGTTTGTGAGAATTGCAGGATAACATAGGTAGAAGTCCCTCATTGATTCGGTTTTCCTACCAGAGATGACCCCTAAAAATGTATGAAGACATTGAAGTCAAAGGTGGTATGTGAAGACATTCACATTGAAGACTGTGACAAGAGAAGACATCACATGAAGACTTAGTTGTTTCGTCGTTCTTTTTCTTCTTTGTTGAGTCATAGGAACCACCGCACTGTTACGTGGGGTCCAAGAGAACCAGTCAGAATGACTGAAGTGATGCTTAACCAAAACCCTATGTCTTCGAGCGAAGACTATGAGAGCAAATCTTATCCAGAGTTGGATAAGTCAGCTTTGCTTGTAGCCCAAGTAAAGTTGTCGTGTGTGTTTGAAATCTGACCGTTGGAACACATGTCAGTTCCTTAGTGACCCAGGGTCATTTCGGACAAATCAGGTCGGGTTGCCTAGTGGCTATAAATAGCCCACCCCCTACAACCATAAACGGTTGGCTACTCAGAGTTAGTGTACGGCTTTTGTCATTTGAGAGCAACCCACCTCGAAGCCTTTGAGAGAGAATTCCTTGCGAGGATAAAGCCCTAAACACCCAGAGCCAAAGAGTGTTAGGCATGACTTAAGTCTTTCTGTCTGTGTGATCTGAAGACTTGTTATACTTGAGGACTGTGAATCCTCCAGTCGGTTAGGCGTCGCGTTCTGAGCATCCAAGAGTCATTGTGGATTGTCGGTGAACGAAGTCTGTGAAGGTTTGGAAGTCTGCCTTGAAGACTTACCAGAGTGATTGGGCGAGGACTGGGTGTCCTTAGCTCAAGGGGAATAAGGTGAAAACATGGTCTTCTGAGTTGAATCTCAGCCTCCCTGACCAGACGTACAATTGTCACAGCAACTGGAACTGGTCCAACAAATCATTGCCTTCAACGTGTCACTGGTTCTATCCTTCCCATCTCTTTATTTACAGTTGGTCCTTGTGAAGTCATTGTCTGTTTGCATTATCTTTTGTCTTCACTGAGTGACTGCTTGTTCTGATTGGCTTCATACTAGCTTCCTACCTGATCTATACTGCCTAGCTGCCATTAGTCATTGTGCTTTCACTTCATTGAATACTTGACTATGGCTTGCTTAGTGTAGTCTACCTTCCGTTGCATGGTAATAGGTTTATTTCTATCATTTGTCTTCGAAACTCCCATGTTTTGAAGACGTTCTTAAATATCGCCTATTCACCCCCCCTCTAGTCAATCACTAGCACTTTCAATTGGTATCAGAGCAAGGTACTCTCTTGTTCTGTGTGATTTGGTTTAACCACCCGGAGTTTTAGCTATGTCGACTGCAGGGATAATCAAAGTCTCCGCTTCATGCCCAGTCTTCGATGGAACTGAATATCCCTATTGGAAGAATAAGATGCGCATGCATCTTCAAGCCATTGATGTCGACCTCTGGTATGTCATCAAGAATGGCATCCCCAAGGCTGGTGAAGGTGTCACCGCTGCTGATGTCAAGAAGTTCATTCAACTGGACTCCACGGCCAAGAACATCATCTATGGTCATCTGACCAAAGGACAGTATGGCCGTGTGAGTGCTCTGGAAACATCTAAGCTAGTCTGGGACTGGCTCTCCAAGGTCAACGAAGGCATCTCAACCCAGAGAGATCAAAGAATCAGTGTCCTTCGCAACCTCTTCAACCGCTTCAAGAGAAACGACATCACAAATGAACTTCAAGTCCTTGGCGCTACTGAGATCACCAAGCATGAATTCATCAAGACACTCCTGAGATCACTTGACAGCTCGTTTGACACCCTAGCCCTGATGATTCAAGAATGTCCTAACTTCAAGACACTCGATCCGTCTGACATACTTGAAAGGATCAAAACACATGAGTTTCAGCTTTCTGAGAAAAGAGACATCTATGGTCCCAACTATGGGCGAACTCGTGCCCTGAAGGCAAAAGTTGTCTCCTCATCTGAAGAAGAATCTGACAGCAGTTCTGATGATCCTGAAGACATTGGAAAGGAGCTTGCTATGCTTGTGAAGAAGTTTCAAAAATTCACCAAGAAGAAAGGCTTCATAAAGTATTCACGATCAAGCTCAAGGAATGATGAAGCTTCTGCTCATGACTACAAGAAGAGAACATGCCACAAGTGCAAGAAACCTGGCCACTACATCTCTGAGTGTCCGCAGTGGGACAATGAGAACAAGAAGAAGAAGAAGAAGAAGAAGAAGAGCAAGGAGTATGATTCTGACGACAAGAAGAAGAAGAAATACTCAAAGTCATCTTCCAAGTCCTCCTCAAAGTCTTCATCACACAAGAAGAGCTCATCTGGCAAGGCTCGTGCGTTCGTTGGCAAGGAAATGGATTCAGAGGAGGAGTCCGCTTCTGAGGAGGCGGAGATGGAGTCTGAGGAGGAGTCCGATTCTGGTGTTGCAAGTCTGGCTACAGCATACGTTGCCAAGTCCATCTTCAACACTGAAGACAATGGCTTCATCGCCGACGCCGATGCAAATGACAAGGACTACTCCGCTCCCACCTATTGCTTCATGGCACGCGGTGCCAAGGTAAACACACGCACTACTCACTATCAAACATCCAGTG
The DNA here is from genome assembly GCF_003073215.2 of Triticum urartu. Lineage (NCBI taxonomy): Eukaryota > Viridiplantae > Streptophyta > Magnoliopsida > Poales > Poaceae > Triticum > Triticum urartu. Next base: position 199,896,791 of record NC_053028.1, on the reverse strand, counting down.
AAGATGACTCTGATTGTGGTTCCAAACCCAGCTAAAAAACACTTGCTAAAATTGCAACTGAACAACAGAAAGCTATGGAACATATTCAAAAACTGTTAGACAAAAGCGATGACCTGTTAGACGCTGAAATGACTCGATCTCTGTCCTTAATTGAAGACATAAAAAAATCTTCATGTTAAGTATGAGGAACTTGAAAGTCGTCATGAAACGCTCTCAAAACCTCATGAAAAGCTTTCCTATGATTATGTTCAAAGGAAGCAAGATCTTGAGAAATTGAGAGCGGCTCATGAAGATCTTCAAAAGGAAAACGAGTCACTTCGCGCCAAACAGATCAGTTTCGCTCAGGAAGCATTTGAACCACCATGTCTTAAATGCATTGAGCGTGACAACGCTACTTCTGTTGCTGGATGTTCTACTGCTGCTACTATTGCGATATCTTCAACTGTTGATGTGGTAACTAACCCCTCTACTGAGGATACCACTGCTATTGCTGATGAAAATGCTAGGTTGAAGACATTGCTTGAAACAGGGATGTACAAAAGTCTCAAAGGGCATCAGACACTATGTGATGTCCTCAAAAGGCAGATCCTGGACCGAAACCCTAGGAAAGAGGGTCTTGGGTTCGAAAGGAAAATGAATGCTGATGGCTCTTACCAGAAACCTGAGCAGTACCCCAAAACCACATGGGTTGTTGGAAAGGAACCTTCAGTGGATCCATCCACCCTGTCTGACTTCACTTGTGCTAATCCCATTGTTATTGATGAATCCTTTGATGCAAACTATAAACTATTTAAGAATCAGAATGGTGAAGTGTTTGCCAGGTATATTGGTACTAACTGCAGGAATGGGCCACCTATGAAGAAAGTCTGGGTGCCGAAAAAGTGGTTGGAGAATCTTCCTGTGAATGTCGTCATGACACCACAACTGAAGAAGACAAACCCCAGACCACAGGCTTCATATGGTCCAAAGGCTTCATACAGACAAAGGACTCACCTGAGTCGCACTAACGCGAATGTTTTGCAGGGAAACCATACTCAGACCTATGAATATGAGCGCGTTTCATCAAACCGCCATGTTCATAAGACCAAGAACTACTCTGCTTATTCTTATGAGTACTATTGTCCACCTGCAAGACTATTTGCTAGGGCTCCAAAGCCAAAGTTCTCAGATGCTGCACTTAGACTCATTGCTTCGAAGCCACCCTTGAAGATGTGGGTGGCTAAGAAAGCTTAACTCTCTTTTGCAGGGAAGGGTCTCCAGCCGAAAATCAAATTCGTCTGAACTATTGCTGGGGACCTTAAACATCTTGTAGGGCGCAAGATCAAATGCCCAAATGGTCTTATTATGTATTTTGTTCCTGAATCGCCTGCTACTTACCCTATCAGTCCTAACCTCGATCTAAGCTTTCATAATCCACTTGCTCGTCAAATGTTTATGCTTCACAATTCTCTTCGTGAAGCCTATCCCCCTAACTGCACTGTAGGGTATGACACCAGCTGCTTCAGAATGGATTATTGATAGTGGGTGTACCAATCACATGACTGGCAAGCGAAGTCTTCTCATGGACTCAACTTTACGTCCATCTAACAAGAGTCACATCACATTTGCTGATACTGGTAAAAGCAAGGTATTGGGTCTAGGTAGAGTTGCAATCTCAAGGGATCAACACATGGATAAAGTGATGCTTGTTGAATCTCTTGGTTTCAACTTAATGTCGGTCTCAATGATTTGCGATTTAAACATGATTGTGATATTTGGAAAATATTGTTGCCTTGTTCTAATGGAATCTGGCAAGTCTCTAGTTTTGAAGGGTATCGGAAAGATGATTTGTACGTGGTAGATTTCTCAGCAGGACCGCAGCTTGCCGTATGTCTTCTAGAAAAAGCTTCAGAATGCTGGCTCTGACATCGGAGGCTAGGGCATGCTGGCATGAGGAACTTACACACTCTTGCAAAGAAGAAACATGTCATAAGCATCGAGGACGTCAAGTTCAAGAAGGATCACTTATGCGGTGCCTGTGAAGCAGGAAAGATGACGAGGGCCAAGCATCCCTCGAAGACAATCAATGACAACGACTCAACCCTTCGAACTGCTCCACATGGACCTCTTCAGTCCCACTCACTACTCAACTCTTACTACTACTGCTTGTCTCCATGGCTTTGTCATTGTTGATGATTATTCAAGATATACTTGGGTGCATATAATCCTCTACAAGACTGAAGTGTAGGATGTCTTCAGACGCTTTGCCAGTCGAGCCATGAACAACTATGGCGTCAAGATCAAGCACATTAGAAGTGACAATGGCACTGAATTCAAGAACACTAGCCTCGACACTTATCTTGATACTTTGGGCATCACTCATGAATTCTCACCTCCATACACGCCGCAGCAGAATGGCCTCGTGGAACGCAAGAACAGAACACTTATTGAGATGGCCCGGACGATGCTCGATGAATACAAGACTCCAAGAAAGTTCTAGCCTGAAGCCATTGATACTGCATGCCATATCATCAACCGTGTTTATCTTCACAAGCTTCTGAACAAAACATCCTATGAGCTCCTCACTGCTAAGAAGCCAAATGTCAGTTACTTCAGAGTATTTGGTGCCAGGTGCTGGATCAAGGATCTACATCACACTTCAAAATTTGCACCGAAAGCACATGAAGGTTTTATGCTTGGATACAGAAAGGACTCGCACTCCTATAGAGTCTTCAACCTCTTTCACTATAAAGTGGTTGAAACTGTGGATGTGCGGTTTGATGAGACTAACGGCTCGCAAAGAGAGCACCTGCCAAATGTGCTAGATGAAGTTCCATCCAGTGAAACCATCAAGCTCATGGGAACTGGAGAAATCATACCGTCTGAAGCTCTGCCTGAAGAGGAACTCATCATCTCTGCACCTGATCAACCTGAAGACAATACTCAGCCTGAAGACAATCCTTCTAATGATGACAATGATCAGCAAGAGCAAAATCTTCGTCCTGTTCATCCTCGTGTTGCAAATGAAGTACAGATTGAGAGAATAATTGATAGCATCAATGCACCAGGTCCACTCACTCATTCAAGGGCAACACAGCTAGCAAATTTCTGTGGGCACTTCGCATTCGTCTCAATATCTGAACCCAAGAAAGTTGATGAAGCCTTCATGGAACCTGAATGGATTCAAGCTATGCAAGATGAGCTTCAACAGTTTGAGTTGAATAATGTATGGGAACTGGTCAAGCGTCCTGATCCTCGTAAGCACAATATCATAGGAAATAAATGGATATATCACAACAAGCAAGATGAGCATGGTCAAGTTGTCAGAAACAAAGCTCGTCTCGTTTCTCAAGGATACACTCAAGTTGAAGGAATTGACTTCGATGAAACATTTGCTCATGTGGCTAGGCTTGAAGCTATACGCATACTGCTGGCCTGTGCAAATCATCATAACATTCTTCTGTATCAAATGGATGTGAAGAGCGCCTTTCTCAATGGCAAGATTGAAGAAGAAGTGTATGTTGCACAACCGTCTGGCTTTGAAGATCCAAAACATCCTGACATGGTTTACAAGCTCAACAAGGCACTGTATGGCCTTAAACAAGCCCCTCGAGCTTGGTATGACACACTCAATGACTTCCTGAAGAGAAAAGGCTTCAAACCTGGTTCACTGGATCCCACTCTCTTCACTAAGACATATGCTGGTGAACTGTTTGTGTGCCAAATATATGTGGATGACATTATCTTCGGCTGCACTAACCAGAAATACAGTGAAGAGTTTGGATATATGATGCAAGAACAATATCAGATGTCCATGATGGGTGAGCTGAAGTTCTTCCTTGGTCTTCAAATACGACAGCAACGCAACGGCATCTTCATATCTCAAGAGAAATACCTCAAAGATTGCCTGAAGAAGTTTGGAATGCAAGATTGCAAAGGCTACACGACGCCAATGCCAGCTAAACGCCATCTGGGTCCCGACGACAATGGTAAAGAGTTCGATCAAAAGGTATACCGCTCCATGATTGGTTCTTTGCTTTATTTATGTGCATCTAGGCCAGATATCATGCTTAGTGTTTGCATGTGTGCCCGGTTCCAAGCAGCACCAAAGGAATCACATCACTTAGCTGTGAAGCGAATTCTTCGATATTTGGCTCACACCCCAACACTAGGATTATGGTATCCAAAGGGCTCAGAGTTTGATCTAGTTGGATTCTCGGATGCTGATTATGCTGGTGACAAAGTGGATCGCAAGTCTACATCAGGCACATGTCACTTTCTGGGACGATCACTTGTATGTTGGTCTTCAAAGAAGAAGAACTGTGTATCTCTCTCCACTGCTGAATCTGAATACATTGTTGCTGGATCTTGCTGCGCTCAGCTTCTATGGATGAAGCAAACACTCAAAGACTATGGCATTCATGTGAAGCAAGTGCCACTCTACTGTGGCAACGAGAGCGCCATCAAGATTGCTAACAACCCAGTGCAGCACTTGAAGGCAAAGCACATTGAAATTCGTCATCACTTTCTTAGAGATCATGTCATGAAGGAAGATATTGATATCATACACGTCAACACTGAAGAGCAATTGGCAGATATCTTCACAAAGCCCTTGGATGAGAAGAGGTTTTGCAAGTTACGGTGTGAGCTAAATATCTTGGAATCCTCAAATGTCATGTGATCAGGCACACATCCTAACACTTAAGCATGTTGATGACTTAGAAGTGCAACACACAAAGTAACGTATGTCTTCAATCAATGAAGACTTACATTCTGAGTGCGAATACATTAATGTGGAATTTGACTTCGGAGCGCCACGATAATTGTGCCCCGTGTCTGGGTCTAATACTTCCTATACAATGGGCAATGCCACCACCAAATTCTTCCCTAAGAAGTGTTTCTGACATGGTGTTACATTTGCAAAGTCTTCACTTTCTGTTTGTCTTCAGTGTTAACATGGCTTCATGTTTATCTTCAACGTACTGATTTGGTTTCTGTCCTCTACAGCATTCACTTATAGCTATGGCTTCTTGCTAAATCTTTTGAACTAAGTGAATGTGATTGGACCCTAACCCCTCTATGCTTCTTTCCTAAGTCTATCTATCCAAATCATATGCATTCTTTTGACACAGTCAAAATGTCTTCTCTGCGTCCTTGTCAGCAGAAGACACAGAGACAAACATTAATCTATTTCCAATGCTAAATCCTTCAACCTGAAACCCGGAGAAGTGGGAACGACCACCCGACAATCCAGGCGTGCGTGGGAACGTGGAACAACATCCAATGTGTTGCATGATCGCCACGTGTCCTTCAGATGTGAACCGCCAAGGGCACCTGTGTAATAACAATGTGCCATCCATGTCCCTATAAATACACGCCTCACCCCAGTCATTATCCTTTCTTCCACTCTCGCACAAACCCTAGTGCCACCGCATCCCTCGACGATGCCGGCGACGAAGCGCTTAGCTGCCGCGACCTCACCGATGCCGTCCTCACACCGGCCGCGGACATCGTCTTCTCCGCCATCGCCATAGGTGTCCTCCGTCGCCAAGTTAGGGCACGGAAGATCGAACTGCTCGGCCTCCTCTCCCACTCCGTCTAGCAGTTCCTCGTGTGGTAAATAAAACCTCCTTTTTACAGTCTCTTTGATCCGATAGATTCATCCTTTTCTACCACAAGCAGTTTCTGTTCACACAAGTTGGATCTATTTCATACTGCATCTCATAATATGCCTAGTATGTTCACTTATGCTTCACAAAGTAGTTAGATTCCTCACTTGTACTTATTCGTGGATTCGTACAAGTCTGGAACCAACTCTCTATCTATGAGTGAATGTCTTCGCACTATGAGGTCAATGTCTTCTAAACTGATTTATCTTCAAAATCTTCTGAGAATGCATATGACCTCTTCCCCTTCCCTCGCACCTTTAATGCTGTCACAGGTACATGTCCGTGGGAGAATCCCTTGGTTCTCATAGTCTGCATTCATTTGCAGAATTCTTACAGCATCATATAAATTCTCCTGAAGCCAGTTCTTGTCTGACCAGTAGACGGAAGACTTTGACAGCTTTGAAGCCTTTAAGTCTAAACTTCATGGCACCAGAAAAATCTGCAAGGAAGGGTGGCAGACAGCGCCGTGGTAACACCTCAAGAGATCTGCCTCCTGACCTCTATGAGCTGTACAAAACAGATCTGGAGGAGGACTACAATCAGCGGAAAACTCGAATCCAATGGATTCGAAGATATTGGGCAGAACAATGGTTCAAGTATAGGTTCGTGACCCAGGAGTATGCTAAGAAGAATGCCATCAAGCGACCGTGGGGAGACATCCTATAGAAAAATATTCAACCCAGGTCCAGAGCTGAAGGCATTGAACAAGGCTTCTATCCCTGCATGGTCCGTGGACCACAGCCTGCAGATGCAGACCCATCGTCATTGCTATGGTGTCGTGACGACAATCTGTTCAAGCGCAACCTTCAGTTTGCTAGGAACTCGGCCAAAGAAAACAAGAAGTCGCGGGGATTAGACTTCAATCCAGGTCCCTCTGCTCCTCGTGCCGATGGCTCACGCGAAGCTGAACCCAATCTTGTTGGGCCCTTCTACAACCTAGAAGGTCTCATCACTCATATTATGGTTCAAGGGACCGCCGTGGATGAACCTGCAGACAATGTTGATTCTGACGAAGCGCCTGCACCGCCAAAGCCAAAGAAGCTAAAGAGACCTAAAGCTTCGAAGCCTTCCTCAGCACCAAAGGTTTCACGGGCGAAGCCTCTGGACACTGCACCTCCTGAACTCAGTGTGCAGTCTGAAGATCTGTCACGCATCTCCAAGCCCTCCAAAGTGAAGATGCCCATGCAACCCACCAGCCAAGCACTGACCCCTGCTGCTGTTCTGCGCAATGAGAATGACGCCATTGATCTGTCCAGTGGCGACGATCTTGGCGATGACGCTCTTGAGCAATTGATCAAGAGCAAGCAAGAGGCAGAAATCTTCAATGACCTTCCTCTCTTTGATGTTGAAATCTTGAACAAGTTCATTGATGAGTGGTTTGACAGCCCAAACGTTAGCTTTGATGACCTTCAGCTTCCCATTGGCATCAACGTCGCCTTCCATGGAGCCATTGCTGCTGAGCTGCCTCTAGCTCAGAAAATTATCGAGCTGAAGCATAAGATAGATTATGAAAAAGCTCAGTTCAAGAAGCATATGGCCAAGCTCAATGTTGAAGACATTCAGAACTTCCAGACCATGATGCATGAGCTCAAGGAAGCATTCCGAATGAAACGCGAAGAAGCCAAAGGTTCTCGTGAGCGCATGAAGGATCTTGCTGCCAAATGTGTTCAGGGATACAATGAAGCTGAAAAGCGCAAGGCTTTGGGGCGACTAGGCATCGACCCCCGAATGGCGGCCAAAAAGAAGAAGAAGCCAGCTGTGGGAGAACCCGAAGCACCAAGGCAGGAAGTACATACAATTGTCTTCCCAGCCAGTATGACTGGCTCGAAGCCTAAGGTCCCCACAGTGGCTTCAGAACTGAAGAAAACAAGGGAAGCTGAAGCCGAAGCCAGGAAGCGCAAGACCAAGGTCACCACTGATGATGCTCCCCCAACCAAGAAACGAAAAACCAAGAAGAGAGTCCGGGCTGCTCCCACAGAGCCCCTTGAGGTCGAGCCAATCTCAGTGGCTTATCCTGCGTCTGAAACTCAAGAATGCCACGTGGTAGTTCATGAGCCTGCTTCCATAGAGGCTCATGAAGCTGAAGACAATCCAGCTATTGACCCCACCGCAGCTGAAGACATTGGTCCTCATGACAATGTTGAAGATGATGAAGTCCTTCCTCAGATCGAGCACCACTTGGTATCATCGCCTGTGCTCACGCACAGCGAACTCATCGGCATTGGTCATCCTCTGACGCCATCTGCTCAGGATGCATCATGGGCTGATCACCCACAACAACAAGATACCCCAAGTTCTCCCCAACCACAAGTCACCTCACCCGTGCAAGATGACGATGACTTTGAGGCCCAGCAAACTCCATCTCCGCAACCGTCGCCAGCATTACGCAGGCTTCGCAAAGGACCGAGGCCCCAAGTCAGTCCCACTGTGCATGTGTCAGAGTCTGAAGCCAAAACCGCTGAAGACATTCTGACTGCATCAGCCGATGAAAGAGAAGAACCAAGAGTTGAAGTCGAAAGAGTTGCTACACCCCCGTCCCACCAAGATGTTGTTCTCGAGGAGAACGTGTCCGACCCTCCAGCTTCTGAAGTGGAGGTTAACAATCCTGAGGTGGCCACCAACATCAACAATGAAGCCAATGATGTTGTCATGGCTGAAGCTAATGTGGTGCCTGAAGCTCACGCGGTACCAGAAGTGCAAGCGCCTGAAGCCACTACAACGCCCGAAGCCACTGCTGAAGCACCTGAGGTGCAAGCACCTGAAGCCAATGTGGCCCCTGAAGCCCATGTCAACGACAATGCCAATGCTCCTGTTCCCCCTCCAAGACCTCACACCATTGAGCTGGCATTTGATCGTGGTCAGCCTGTTATGGTCCGATGGCCCATTCTGACTCCTCCACCTGCGGCGGGTCCACAATTTGACTATCATGTCGACCACAGACCTCCCGTCCAGAAGCCCAAGCCAAGACTTCCACGATTCCCAGGCACTGCAACTTCACCTAGGGTCTTCAATGTGAATGGCTTCGTGGCACATAACACCTTCTTCAACAGCGCCAAGAACCCTTATACCAAACCTCGCATTTCATTAGATCGGTTCTGGAGCTATCAGCAGTGCAGCTACTATTCATGCGTCTTATACAATCAAGGGCGCATATTTCCACATATGCGTCTCGACACTAAAGCCATAGATGGCCTGCCCTGCCTTGAAGAAGCGTTGGATTGTTTCAGAGACGCTGGACTTCTGCAGTTTGTCATAGATAAGGAACACTGGAATGAAGAGCTTCTGCTACAGTTCTATGCAACTCTTCACATTCGAGGCTACAACAGGGATCCAAAGACTTGGGTCCTTGAGTGGATGACAGGCAATGTCCATCATGAAGCCAAAGCTCTTGATATCATTGAGCTCACAGGCCTGCCCACTCCTGGTGAATACTATGAACCAGGTTGTCAACAACACCAGAATGCTTTGGAGAGCATCTTTTAGAAGCCAGAACCCAACATGAGCCAAATGTTGAGCATGATGAAGCCTTTGCCTCACGACGCTGACTACCCATCTGAATTCTTTGTTGAAGACCTGGAGTATCTGCCTCCCACCATTTATCATATCATCAGAAAAACTCTATGGCCCGTCAAAGGACATTCATCTACAGCGAAGCTTGAAGGAGCAATGAAGACTTTAGTCTTCTATATCTTCAATGGCATCAGCTTCAATGCTCAAGACTTCTTCATCAGGCAGTTTGCTGCATCAGGCTCCAACATTTTTGGTCTGAAGTTCTATGCTCCATGGGTAATGCGACTTATCAAGCTTCACTCTGCCATTAACTATCAGCCGTCTGCGCGCAATCATCTTGTCTTCTTGCCAGAGGTTGATCTGTCTGTTGAAGCTATTTACCCAGAGCCTGCTAAGGATCCCATTTATCTTCACAATGTTGATCACCAAAGCTTCACCCAGCCCATTGAAGGAGTTCAGGCAGTCTCGCACGTTTATCCCTTGGCTGGCAACACACGTGCCCCTCGCGCTCAAACTGACGTCACTGGTAGCACCATTGCACAAAGGCCTCGAAGGCGATCTCGTGTTCTAAATGACCGAGAGCTTCTTGTCGCGCTACACCAGAAACAGGACAAACATCATGACTGGCTTAAGCGTCAGATGCAAAGCCTCTTGGTGGATGTCAACCGCATTCGCAATCTTGCCACCAAGAATGCCTTTGTCACTCATGAAACCTGTCAGAGGTCGTGGAAGAGTTTGACATTTCTTAGTGCTGAAGTTGATCTGCAAGACGATGGCTTCACCGAACAATTCAAGTTTGACTCAACTCCTCCCAGGAATGCTCACTTGCGTCGGACTCCCTCACTTGAAGACTCTGACTATTCATCCTCAGATAGTGAATGCCAGAGTCATTGATGACCAAGATGATCCAACTTCACCTCCTCCAACTTCAGCGCGTGTCGACACTGCACCAAGTTCTTCTGCACCACCGGACCTCAACGACGACCCTGCTGCCTCGCCTGCACCTCATGGGAACGAGTAGGCGCTCTATGTCTTCAACCCTTTTTGGTCCTTACTAACAAAAGGGGGAGAAGCATGTGAGTTGATAGTCTTCAAGCGGGTCCATATGGGTGGTTGCTTTACCTTTTGCTACTTTTGCCAAGTGCTTACAACTCTTGCTTTTCGATACATTTGGTTCTTTGAGTTGTAACACTTAAACTCGATGGTCGTCTGCTACTTATTTGCTATTCTGTGATGCGACGATAAATTCCGCATGTGTGATGATAACTTCCGCACTTAGGTCATTTTGCAGACGTCCATTTTCCCTTATGCATGTCATTATCTTCGTTACATCCAATCATGCATGATGAATTGTCATCATAAGTTGAAGAGGATCTCCACAAGTACAACCTGTCATGTGCATTTGCATTCCAAGAGCAAATTACTTATATGCACATCTTCAGGGGGGAGCCTTTGCCACTTATGAAGACAATACCGTATCCTTTACAATTTCACATATTTTATTCCCCGTTGAAAACTTCAACCAGTTTGTCATCAATCACCAAAAAGGGGGAGATTGTAAGTGCATCTAGTGCCACCCCTAGTTTGGTTTTGGAGCATTGACGACAAACCTGATTGAGGGACTAATGTGTTTGTGAGAATTGCAGGATAACATAGGTAGAAGTCCCTCATTGATTCGGTTTTCCTACCAGAGATGACCCCTAAAAATGTATGAAGACATTGAAGTCAAAGGTGGTATGTGAAGACATTCACATTGAAGACTATGACAAGAGAAGACATCGCGTGAAGACTATGGAGCGCGAAGACTTAGTTGTTTCGTCGTTCTTTTTCTTATTTGTTGAGTCATAGGAACCACCGTACTGTTACGTGGGGTCCAAGAGAACCAGTCAGAATGACTGAAGTAATGCTTAACCAAAATCCTATGTCTTCGAGCAAAGACTATGAGAGCAAATCTTATCTAGAGTTGGATAAGTCAGCTTTGCTTGTAGCCCAAGTAAAGTTGATGTGTGTGCTTGAAATCTGACCATTTGAACACGTGTCAGTTCCTTAGTGACCCAGGGTCATTTCACACAAATCAGGTCGGGTTGCCTAGTGGCTATAAATAGCCCACCCCCTACAACCATAAACGGTTGGCTGCTCAGAGTTAGTGTACGGCTTTTGTCGTTTGAGAGCAACCCACCTCGAAGCCTTTGAGAGAGAATTCCTTGCGAGGATAAAGCCCTAAACACCCAGAGCCAAAGAGTGTTAGGCATCACTTAAGTCTTCCTGTATGTGTGATCTGAAGACTTATTATACTTGAGGACTATGAATCCTCCAGCCGATTAGGCATCGCGTTCTGAGCATCCAAGAGTCATTGTGGATTGTCGGTGAACGAAGTCTGTGAAGGTTTGGAAGTCTGCCTTGAAGACTTACCAGAGTGATTGGGCGAGGATTGGGTGTCCATAGCTCAAGGGGAATAAGATGAAGACACGGTCTTCTGAGTTGAATCTCAGCCTCCCTAACCAGACGTACAGTTGTCACAGCAACTGGAACTGGTCCAACAAATCATTGCCTTCAACGAGTCACTGGTTCTATCCTTCCCATCTCTTTATTTACAGTTGGTCCTTGTGAAGTCATTGTCTGTTTGCATTATCTTTTGTCTTCACTGAGTGACTGCTTGTTCTGATTGGCTTCATACTATCTTCCTACCTGATCTATACTGCCTAGCTGCCATTAGTCGTTGTGCTTTCACTTCATTGAATACTTGACTATGGCTTGCTTAGTGTAGTCTACCTTCCGCTGCATGGTAATAGATTTATTTCTATCATTTGTCTTCGAAACTCCCATGTTTTGAAGACTTTCTTAAAAATCGCCTATTCACCCCCCCCTTTAGTCGATCACTAGCACTTTCAAGTACATCAATTTAAAAAATATTAACAAAATTACGACATCATTTATACCTCAGCTCCAATATGAATGTGCTTGTGAATGCAATTAAGCATCAAAATAGTTTGAAAAATTATCTGTCACTAGTATTATATGAACAGAGTCAACCTATTATCACATGAGCATCAATATTACACAAGGATTCCCAGGCGTGGAGGTGGAGAGGTGGCCGGTGGTGCGTGGTAGGGAGATGGGATGGGAGGACGAACACTTCCATACTCCCACACATTTGACAGATTCCAAGCCGTGTTCATGCATCACGAAAAAGGTTAGTAGAAGGAGGGATGATATGTATACCTGACCGGCGTCATTGATGATGCCGATGCCAGCAGCGAGGCCCGGGAATTGACACCAAGATATGTAAACAACACATTTTTTCTCGAATACGCACGAGTGTGCGTACTATATATTAAAGGAAGAGGATGGGGAAAGAGCCCCTCCACTTGGCGTTTACATGTTACAAAGATACATGGGAACCAACTCCACCGGCATAGTCAAACACTATTCTAGCCTAACTTCTCCCCTCAGCCCACCTAAGTAGCCCTTCGAGGAGAGGCTCTACATTTCCTTTTAGGATACCAGCTTGCTTCCATGCTCGTCCTTCGGTGTCAATTCTGGTCACGAGTGCCCTGAAGGAGAGGGAGGCGCCCTCGAAGACAATCGCATTTCGGTGTTTTCAAATTTCCCAGAGCACTAAAAGTAAGATTGCACGTGTTTCCTTTGCACCTTGGCCTTGAGTAGCTATGACGGCATACCAGTCACGCAGCCTCGAGTCCTAACTCGGCGTCCACTATGGCCTATTAAGCGCTCCACATATGACAGCCCAAACTTCTCTGACAAAGACGCGGCCCAGTAGAAGATGATCAATGGTCTACTCATGCTGATCGTAGAAGGGGCACGTGCCCTGATGATCCAGCCCGCGCCTAGCAAGTCTGTCCGAGGTCCAGCATCTAATGTGCATCGCGAGCCAAAGGAAGAAGAAGCATCGTAGTGGGGCCTTGGATTGCCAAGTGAATTGTGCTGTCGGCTCCACTTCCCGTCCCACAAACCAGGCATCATATGCAGAGCTCATTGAGTATTTCCCATTCGCCTCCCAGCTCCAAATGATACGATCAGCCTCATCCAGCATAAGCATTGTCCTGGTCACCTGGTCCCATAGGAGCATATATCCGTTTAACTGCTAGCCAGTGAGGTCGGGCCCGATGTCTAAGGCCCAATCGCCCGTTGAAACCGCCTGATGGACCGTCCGTGATGCTCGCGCGCCAGGTGCAACAATGGCGTAAATGGACGGAACCACGTCCTGGACTGTAAAGCCAGCAAGCCACCGGTCTTCCTAGGAGAAAGCCCTCAAGCCGTTGCCAACCACTGTTTTTGCCGTGGCCCTGAATAGCTACCTTGACTCCTCTGAAACTTCTATCTGAAATTCAGCCCACAGTCTAGATTGATCAGTATGTTGGAGCCATAGCCATCTAGATTGAATGGCAATGTTCAACCACCGGAGGTTGCGCAAACCCAGACCTCCCGCCCACTTAGGCGCACACACAGCCTCCCAGGCCACTCTACATCGACCACCATTTGCGCTCTCGCGTGCACACCAAAGGAACCCTCTACAGATTTTCACCATGGTCGTGATCACTTTCTGAGGGATGTCAAGCACCATCATCGCATGAATCGGTATGGCACAAAGGACCGATTTGATCAGCAGTAAGTGTCCGCTCTTAGGCATAGAGGCAGCCCTCCAAGTTGGTAGCTTGCGCGCAAGGCAGACCACAAGACCCGTGAGCTGGGCCGACGTTTGCTTTCTTATTGATAGCAGGAGGCCGAGGTACTTGCATGAATATGTGTCCGCCGGGCATCCCAGGAATTGGTCCACCCTTTCCATATCAGCTGTAGTGCATCGGATCAGCAAAGTTGTACTCTTGGAGAGGTTCACTATAAGGCCCGATGCCTCGCCAAAGCACTGAAGGATCCAGGAACTGGCATGTAGATCCGCTTCGTTCGGTTTGATAAAAGGAATCACCTTGTCAGCAAACATAGAAACTCGTTGTTGCATCCCTACTCTGGCCAGCGGAGTCAGGAGATCACGGGAGGCCGCCAGTTGGAACATTTTGTGCAGCGGCTCCATAGCCAAGATGAAGAGCATCAGCGAGAGAGGTGCACCTTGTCTCATGCCCCTTGCATTGTATATGGGCCTTCCAAGGTATCCTTTTACCATAATTCACGTAGATGAGGTGGCCAGGAGTCCACAAACCCAGTCTATACACCGCGCACCAAAACCCATCGTCCGCATCACCTGAAGGAGAAAAGGCCATGAGACTGTGTCGAAGGCCTTCATGATGTCAAGCTTGAGCATGACCGTGGGTTCTCAAAGGGCATGGAGCCGGCGTGCCATGTATTGAACCAACATGAAGTTGTCGTGGATCGACCGTCCTCGGATAAAAGCACTCTGGTGTATGCCAACAAGCATGGGCAAATCGGAAGCCAACCTGACGGCCATTTCCCTGTCGAAAATCTTAATCGCCCCATGCATGAGGCTGACCGGACGGAAGTCTTTTAGATCGACCTCACCATCGATCTTGGGAAGTAGTGTAACAATGGCTTTGTTGATCGCCGGTAGTCCCCGCATGTCACCTTGGTGGAAGAGGTCCATGGTGTGCATGATGTCGTCTTTGATTATGTGCCATCAGGAAGCATAGAACCTACCGATGAAGCCGTCCGGCCCCGGCGCCTTGTCCATGGGCATAGATTTGATTACCTGCTCAATCTCCTCCTCCGTGAAAGGAACCTCGAGTTGTGCCAGGTCTCTATGAGGTAGGTTCAGGACTTCCAGATTAAGTGCCTGCGTCCATAGTGGGGCCTCCCCCAACAAACGATCATAGAATCCATCCAACATGCATGAAAGCTCGTCCTGGCCCATGGCAACAACCTCTCCCTGCCTGAGTACGGTGATCATGTTACGTCGCTGGCGGTGACGGGCGTGGTTGTGGAAGAACTTGGTGTTCGCGTCCCCTTCACGAAGGAAGAGGAGGCAAGAGCACAATCTGGCAATCGTGCGCTCAAGGGAGGACATTCCAAGCAGCTTCCTCTTCAAAATCTTGCGCAGTTACCGCTCTTGAGAGGAAAGATCTCTTGTGTCCATGGCAGTATCAAGCCGAAGAATGACCTCTAGCGCTATTGCGATTTGCATCCTAACGTTGCCGACCCACCGGTCACTCCACTTCTTCAAAGCCTTGGTCGTGGCCCTAAGCTTTTGATCAAGAACGACATAAGGGTTTCCACACTGCAGGACCGAATCCCATGCGTCCCTTACTATGTCAAAGAACTCGCCCGCCTTCATCCAAAAGGATTCAAACTTGAACCTCCAACCCATGTTCAATTCCGCGTCGAGATTCAGCAGCATAGGGCTGTGATCGGACACCACGGTACTCGGCGCCGCGAGAAGGTTATTTGGGTATAAATCCTCCCAAGAATTGGTGCAGAAGACATGATCAATTTACTCCATGGTTACTCGTGCCCTCTCATTTGACCACGTATACCGTCTACTGTTGAGATATAGCTCTTTGAGCTCGAGCATGTTAGGCCGCCTGCGAAACCGGGCCATCATCCGTCTGTTGATCAACTCATTGCTCTTGTCCTCGGGGTTTACTAGCAAGTTGAAATCCCCCACGACCACCCAGGGTCCCACGTGAAGCTCACGGATGTTGATGAGTTCTTGCATGAAGTCAATCTTCTCATGGTCAAGTTGTGGACCGTAAACTCCCATTAGCCACCATTCCTGGCCTTCGCAAGGCCGCACAAGCGCGGTCAGAGTGTTATTGGTGTAGTGGGGGTTGGATACCGCCACGAGTGAGGCATCCCAAGCGAGTAGGACCCCGCCCCGTGTACCAATAGTCGACAGGTAGAAGTGATCGAATTTATTCCCTAGGCACTGCCTCACAATGTCAAGCGTTACAACTTCAAGTTTAGTCTCCTGGAAGCAAACCACCGCTGGATTGGCCGCGAACACCACCTGGCTAATAGCACATGTACAAGCCAGGCTATTCAAGCCACGGACGTTCCACATAAGAACCTTGGACGGTTGCGTACTCATTGCAAAAGCCTACCGAGAACTCCACGGAGCGGGCACTAGCGCGTGCCATCCACCACCTCATCATGCTCGAGCAAGGGGAGGATTGATGGCTCACAACCAAAAAGAGCCAGAATGGCCTTGATGTGCCCGTCGTTTAGTGGTTGCTGGAACAATTGCGCGTAAGCAAGCAGCGCTTCATCCGAAATCTGGTCCCCTTCATTAGCCAGGCAAAGTTTCCTAATTAGCACTCCTTGCTACTTTGAAGTGTGCGAGACCCGTCCCACACCATGTGCGATCCTCACGCTTCACCTGGGGTTCGAAACTGGTTGTCTCCTCTGTCTGGGGCGCCTTTTGGCAGTCGGTGGCTCTCTAACATGCGGCCTAGCAAGAAGCGGGGAGGGGGCAGCCACCAGCTCAGCATGTAGTGTCTCCAACGGGTCCGTGCAGCTGCATGGCGTGCATGGTGCGTCCCACGACATGCTGGATAGGTGGCAGATCCGGGCTGCAGCGCAGAGATACTGATCTGCACCATCTCCCAGGCTTGGTCCGGCCTGTCACGGATTGGCGCGTCAGGCATGCAGAACTCACCATCCAATTGGGCATCATCTTCCAGTGGCTCAAGCAACAAGGCTGGGTTGTCGACAGCAAGTGGGCGTTGCCGCAGGTGCCAGACAGGGGAAGCACCATGGACCCAATCAGCATGGGGGGTGGGCTAGCATATGCACCCAGCACAGCTGGGCCACGTGACTCACAAGCCCGCACCGATCCCAAGGGGGGCATGCCCACAGATGGTGGGGACGCCACATCCCGGGCCCCAGCAATCAGCGCCACAGACTGGCTGCCCAATCCAGCGCACGATGCAGAACTCTCCAGAGCCTGGTTGTCCACCACCCTGGCGACCGTTGAAGACCCGGTCTGCCTGGTCAAAAGATCCACCTGACCCACCACCTGCTTTGCCTCCTTATCCTCGACGTCAGCCCGGGCTCGACGGCTGATGCAAGGCAGGTCCACCGCGAGTGGGTCCGAGGGAGCCAAACACGACACCACCGATGGCGCGGCCACCATCGCCTGGATCACCGCACCCCTCGCCGGAGGAGCCGAGGCCACCGAAGACACATCAGAGCCCCCACACACCGAATCGTCAGACCAGCCGACCGGACCCTACCGCGCCGACGGGCCGCGTGCAGGGCCACCACCAGCAGAAGAGTCATTCGTCCCAATGCCTCCCCTGTGCGACGACGGCGGAGATAGCGGCGACGGCGGCCCCGCATCGCTAGGCGCATCCACCCGAACCGGCGGCGCAAGCTGCGAAATGGAGATGGGGTACCAGAACACAGACAGAGTGTCAGAGATGAGGCCATGGCGGCCGTGCACCGGCTCCTTGATGAATAATCTGCGCCGGTGCGGAATCCTCTCCAGATCATCAGTGTGAAGCCAAACATGGAACGCCAACATGTCGTAGCGCCTAGCAGTGCGCTCCGCGATCTGTTCCACAAAGCCAAATCCACGTAGAATCACCTCCGCGGTCTTCATAGTCCACGCGTGCGCCGGCACGCCGACGAGCTTGAGCGGCACCAAGAACGGTAGGTGAACACATGTTGCCTGACCTTACCGGAGCCAAGGACGGAGCGATAGCTCAAAGTTTCCCGCAGAACCAGGGCCCGTCGCACGGCTGCGGTCGACCATGAGTTGACGGATGATCGGGTGCACACAGATGACCAAAAATCCTCCGGGAAGAAGGGCCGGATAGACATGTCGTCTAGGCCAATGCCAAACTCAGTGTGGAGTGCAGTAGCCGCCTCGGCCAAGTCCACAGCCGGCCTCGTGCCGATGATGGTGACGACCACCGCCAGGGCCAGGTTGGCATCCATCTGCCTCAGGTCCACGGAGTCGTCCAAGAAGAAGCGATCGTCCTCCACCGTGGCGGCCGCCGCCACCGGCGGGGTAGGCCGCCAGTTCACTCCACTACCGGCGAACGGCACCAAGAAGTCCGGACCACGCACGCTGCCCACAGACTCTGTCCGCTCCAGCGGGCGCCAGGGACTCACCAAGCGGACCGCTCCAACCGGAGGAGGGCCCGGTGGCGGCGGCGGCAGCGGCGACATGGACCTCTGACCCTGAACAAGGGGCGGCTACAGGGAGGAAAGGCCTCAGCTTGGTGGGCCAGCACAGCCGGCATGGCCCCACCAGAATGTCAAGGCGCAGGCGCCGAGCCAGAGCGGGGCGCCGACGGCCCCCGAACCAGGTCGCCCGACGCTGAGGCGCTCCCCTGTAGGTGGCACTCCCTGGCGATGTGGTCGCTGCCACCGCAGCGAACGCACCGGGTCTCGTTCGTGTAGTCACGGGAGATGTGGCGGTCGTCCCCGCAATTGTAGTAGCAGCCGTGCAGGGCAGAAGGGATGCGGGTCTGCGGGGGCTTGTTGGTGGGGAGGGTGGGCGAGATGCGACGATGCATCGCCGGAGGCCGAGGAGGGGATCCAGGGCTACAGGGGCGGCGCGGGCGATGAGAGACCTTGGTCTGCCATGCCGGGGCCGCGGGCAGCGCGGGAGGGGGGATGGCCGCTGGATCCACCCTGCAGGATCGGGCCGAAGGCGGTGCCAAGCACCTCAGGGATGACGACGATGGAGCGGAGGGTCTGCCAGGAAGGGGGGGGTCCCAACGAGGAGGAGGCGGAGAGGGAGACCCGAGAGGCCATCGGGCGGGTCTTGGTGGACACCGGCACCGGAGTGGTGGCCGGCGAGGGAGGGGGCTGCCGGGCAGGGAAGCGGCCGGCGCACTAGGCGGAGGAGAGGGGGAGGACCACTAGGCGGTGTGTGTGTGTGTGTGTGTGTGTGTTCAGCCGTAAACAACACATAAACCATACAATGTCCAGGAGAAGATCATCCAAAAGAAAAATCAAAGGAGGGGAAGACAAAGAAAGTGAACGGCTAAATTCCAAGAACCAAACACTCAACAAACAGCGAGAATATCCCAACAAAATTCCAAAGGAGTAGCAAAAGCAAGAACATGAAATCAAAAGAGAAAACAGGAGATGTCAATCATATAATGGGTATGAAAGAAATTAGCCAACTACTTGCAACCAATCTCACCCTTGGCCCAAGATCCTATCGGGTTACCATGAGTCGTTCTTCCACCCCACATCATGATGGTCCGCCACGAGAAGCTGCAGCAGCCCTCATTCGCAGAGACCCACACGTGGTGCGTGGATACGCGGGATGAAGGGGGGTCCGGGCGCGGGTCGCCTCGCTGGCGGCGGAGGCAACCATGGCGACGTGACACGAGGCGGAGGCGCATCGCCGGAGTGGGCAGGCTAGCCCTCGTGCGGTGGATTTGGCGGAGGAATAGGCGGCGGCGACAGTGGAACAACAGGGAAGGGGGCGAGGGGTCACGTGTGTGCGGCTAAGGAGGTGAAACCAGCGAGGGGAGGTCCCGTGTGTGGGTTCTTCATCGAGGCACGTTAACGAGCAGAGGATCGACGCATTTTCACCCTCTTTTCTCTTCCTATCGCCACAGTAAAAATCGACGTGTACTCAACGAGAGATCGCCCTTTCAGCGACGGTTATTGTGTTTGATACTATGTCCAGCAGAGGACAAGGACTAAGGTGAGTTTTGGTGTGGATGGAAAACGGAAGAACACATATCCTCATCCACGGAGCTCGCACGTGCTTTGCATGGTTGTTGATCATACATTTCATCATCGGATGTGGCGATCAGTCATGCATTTTGAGCTTCAAATCGATCCTTAAATTCTTGTGATTTATTCATATCGAGAAAGAGTAATAGAACATATACCTTGCCAACTTTCGTCTGCAGAACTATATGTTTTATGATTGTACAAGTTCTAGTTGTGATTTAGTACATCAGCATGTACCCCCAACTAACTAATTCATGCAGACTTTCATGTTGTATATGATTATGTGCTTCCACATCTGATTAAATCTACTAGTGTCATTACCAAGATTTCCCTGATAATGCACCTTGTGTGCCACTATGTAACGCCCCGGACACACCCGCCGGTGGTCATTACTCCTGGTGGGATCTAGACTAGCCCCACAGATCAATACTAGTCTTTTCTGCGCACTTTGTCCTCACTCATGCGCACCCAGGAGCAACTTCCCGGTCTGTCACCCATCCTGACACTACTCCAAGCTGAGCACGCTTAACTTTGGAGTTCTGTCTGAATGGGCTCTTGGGAAAAAAGGAATTCCTTATTGATATGAGTAGTCTATCATCCCTAATAAGCCAGGCCATCACATACACCCCCACTCAGAGGAACCGACGTCCTCGTCGGGCCACAGGAACGTTCCCTCTTGGCACATACGTCTATGCTTCTAGTCCAGTACATGTGCCATGTCGTGTGCCACGAAGGGTCACAAACGTCAAGAACAACATGACCACACACATGTCCGCAACCATCCGTGTAACCGCGAGGGTCGGCTCTGATACCAACTTGTCACGCCCTCGATGCGGCTATATCTCCCATGTGTCGAAGCACGACTTAGAGGCATAACCGCATTGAAAGCAATGTCGCAAGTGAGGTAATCTTCACACAATCCATGTAATACATAAGGGAAAGAGATACATAGTTGGCTTACAATCGCCACTTCACACAATTACATGAATAAAGCATTACATCAACCAGATACAATCAAGGTCCGACTATGGAACCCAAAATAAAAGAAGATTACCCCAAATGCTACACAGATCCCCAGTCGACCCCAACTGGGCTCCACTACTGATCAACTAGAACGAAACAACACAAAGGACAAGATCTTCATCGAGCTCCTCCTTGAGCTTGTTGCGTCACCGGTACGGTTTCATCGGCACCTGCAAACTGGTTTTTGGAAGTATCTGTGAGTCACGGGGACTCAGCAATCTCACACCCTCGTGATCAAGACTATTTAAGCTTATAGGAAGGGTAAAAGGTATGAGGTGGAGCTGCAGCAAGCGACTAGCATATATGGTGGCTAACATACGCAAGAGAGCGAGAAGAGAAGGCAAAGCACGATCGAACAACTATGATCAACAAGTGATCCTAGAACAACCTACGTCAAGCATTACTCCAACACCGTGTTCACTTCCTGGACTCCACCGGAAAGAGACCATCACGGTTACACACGCGGTGGATGTATTTAAATTAAGATCAACTTCATGTTTTCTACAACCGGACATTAACAAATTCCCATCTGCCCATAACCGCGGGCACGGCTTTCGAAAGTTCAAATCCCTGCAGGGGTGTCCCAACTTAGCCCATCACAAGCTCTCACGGTCAACGAAGGATATTCCTTCTCCCAAGACAATCCGATCAGACTTGGCATCCCGGTTACAAGACATCCTCGACAATGGTAAAACAAGTCCAGCAGCATCGCCCGAATGTGCCGACAAATCCCGATAGGAGCTGCACATATCTCGTTCTCAAGGCACACTCAGATGAGCGCTCCATACAACTAAAACCAAACCTCGAGTTTCCACGAGGGGGCGCTGCACAGGGCTCTAGTTTGGACCAACACTCAGAGGAGCACTGGCCCAGGGGGGTTTAAATAAAGATGACCCTTGAGTCTGCAGAACCCAAGGGAAAGAAAAGTCTAGGTGGCGAATGGTAAAACCAATGTTGGGCCTTGTTGGAGGAGTTTTATTCAAGGCGAACTGTCAAGGGGTTCCCATTATAACCCCACCATGTAAGGAACGCAAAATCCGGGAACATAACAACGATATGACGGAAACTAGGGCGGCAAGAGTGGAACAAAACACTAGGCATAAGGCCGAGCCTTCCACCCTTTACCAAGTATATAGATGCATTAATTAAATAAGAGATATTGTGATATCCCAACAAAATATCCATGTTCCAACAAGGAACAAACTCCAATCTTCACCTGCAACTAGCAACGCTATAAGAGGGGCTGAGCAAAGCGGTAACATAGCCAAACAATGGTTTGCTAGGACAAGGTGGGTTAGAGGCTTGGCTTAACAATATGGGAGGCATGATAAGCAAGTGGTAGGTATTGCAGCATAGGCATAGCAAAAGAGCGAGCAACTAGCAAGGAAAGATAGAAGTGATTTCGAAGGTATGGTCATCTTGCCTGAAATCCCGCAAGGAAGAAGAACGAGTCCATGAAGAAGACAAACGGACGTAGTCAAACGGTTCCTCACAAACGCGACATTATCGGAACCATCCCGAAGAAGCAACACCGGAAAGAAGCACACAACATAGTAAACAACCAACACATGAACATGGCATGATATGCGGGATGCGGTATGTGATGCATATGCATGATTTGGAAAAGAATGATTGAACCTGGCCTCAACTTGGAAATCCAAGAGTGCCACTGGAAAGGTGAGTTGATTTCGATTGAAATCGATATAAAGATCACCGGAATCGGATGCACAGTTTGGAAATGGCAAGCAAAACAAATATGGCACCGGTCTGCGATTAACAGCAAGTAGCCACCTAAATGCATCAAGTTAAATATGCTACATCACTCAAACATGGCAACAAAATACACGGCAGGGATTCACTCATGATGCTTGACAAAAGATGAACACTGAGCTACGGCTAATTCACTCAATAGCAAGATCAAACAGGCATTGCAAAAATGCTAAAGATAACAGGTTTCAGACTTTGTGAAATTAACAGCATGTCAGGAATTAATCATCAGGAAGCAAACTTTAGAGCATGAAAACTATATGCTATAGGAACATATCATGGCAAAGTAAGGCATGGCATGAAGCTACTCTAAGCATATAACAAAAGTCCCTTAGTGACCATGAGCCAAAAGGGGATTAGAAAATACAATTGCAAGCATGTGAACATAGCAAAAATATAAACAGATTTAGACTTTGTGAAAAACTGGAGCATGCAAAACAGTTAACGAGTAGGCATGTTTACAAGCCCGATGCACTCACTATAGAGCATGGAATGACAAACTAAGCATACACCCATCAAGAAGACATGGCATAGAAGCTAGACATGGCAAGAACAACAACATAGCATGCATGGATCAACAACAATAAGCTCGGCAAAATTGCTAAACATGTTAACAATCTGCAAGGAACATTTTATAGCAAAAGTAGAGCTTGATTGACTCAAGCTAGGGTGCTCCATAAATGCAAACAAAGGCATGGATGGATAGAGCACCACAATATTAACAAAACATCCTTACTGATCATCCTCAAAAGAGGCACGGATCACTAGGAAACAACATGAACATATGTCATAAAAAGGACAGGGCAAGGACTTAGTGAAATTCTAAGTCCCTGAAATCAGCATCATTGAGTAAGCTACTTTGCATGCTTGTGCTAGTCACCACAAAGATCACAAAAATACATGACATACACCCCTGTAAAGATGGCATGTCATTTAACAAAACACATGTAGAGCTCGGGATCATAGCATGCACGCATTAATCATGGCAAAAATGACAAAAGGCCATTTGCTGAAACAGACCTGACATATTCATCACATAGCCCTTTTCCAATGATATTTCGGGCCCCAAGATGAGCTCAAATGAACATGATGCAATGAGATGAAATGATGTACTCGTCGAGATGAACATTTTGATATGCTACACGCATGAATCGGAGCAACGGGTGCAAAGTTATGCTGCGATGAAAATGCCCAAAAATACTGGAATCTGGGGGACTTAGTGAAATTTGGACCTCTCGGGAAAAGTCAACCCGGGACGAAGCGGTGCGGGATGGAGGGATCCGGATCTGGACGGAGGCCGTTTGGTTGAAAGGAGTGGTGGATCTGATCCATCTTCCTCGGATCCGACCGGAGAAACTCCGGTGAGGGGCGATGATTCCGGCGATGGCCGGCGGCGGGCTCTGGCGAACACCGGCAAGAGGCGGGCACCACGGGGAGGATCGGTGGCGGAGGACGCGTCATCCCTGGTGAGGAGGGGGCTGGCCGAAGCAGGGAAGGTCGGGCAGCGGAGGACGGCCTGGCCGGCCGGCGGACGGGCGGCGGAGGGTCGCCGGTGGGAGGCGCGACGCGCTCGGCGGCGGAGGAGCTCGGCCGGAGTGGGAGGCGAGGCATGGGCGGCGATGGTCGCCGGCGGGGAGGCGCTAGGCGGCGGGGAGCATCGGGCGAGCGGGATCGGCGGCGCGCGGCGACCGGGCCGGGCGGGTCCGCGATGGGCCCGGTGGGCCGGCGTGGTGGAGACGAGGCGCAAGACACATGGCGGCGCGCGAGTGGAGGAGGGAGGTGGCGGTGCTGAGGTGGCGGCTCCCGATTGGCCGGAGTGATGTGGCGGCGGGGTGGACATGTCCGGCCGGCGCGGGAGGAAGTGTCCGGCGGCGCGGGGAGGAGTTTTTAGGGTTTCATCTGCGCGAATTTCGGAGGGGATCACATATATATATATGTAGAGGGAGCTAGGAGAGTCCAAATGAGGTGCGGTTTTTGGCCACGCGATCGTGATCGAACGACCGAGATGATAGAGGGGGTTTTGGTGGGTTTTGGGCCACTTTGAAGGGGTGTTGGGCTGCAACACACATGAGGCCTTTTCAGTCCCTCGGTTAACCGTTGGAGTATCAAACGAAGTCCAAATGGCACGAAACTTGACCGGCGGTCTACCGGTAGTAAACCAAGGCCGCATGACAAGTCTAGCTCCAATCCGAAAATGTTTAACACCCGCACACGAAAAGAGGTAGAAAGGGACACCGGATGACATAGGAGCGCCGGATTGCAAAACGGACAATGGGGAAAATGCTCGGACGCATGAGACGAACACGTATGCAAATGAAATGCACATGATGACATGATATGCAATGCATGACATGCAAGCAATGAAAAGGAAACAACAATGAATAACTGGAGGACACCTGTCACATCGGTCTCGGGGCGTCACATCAACCATCACCGAGCGCACAACCCTCGTCGCCGCCCGGGATCACTCGCCACCGGTTAGTCCCTTTTTTGTGATTTTTGCGAGCTGTGTAGTAGATGGACGCACCGATGTGCGTGTAGATGGAGTTGACCCCGTGCGAGAAGTTCTTGCTATCCGATTCGTCCGATTCGGACGACTCGGATGTGGAGACCATGCTTGCGACCTTTCGGCAGCAAACATTGGTCATGGCGCTTGCCGTGAAGGAGCATGAAGATGAGTACCGGAAGAGGAGGCGAGGATCTACTGTCGGGCGTTTGTGCATTCCGCGGAATTTCCATCTTGGAAATGAGATGTTGATGCAAGATTATTTTTCGGAGAATCCTACATATCCTGCACACCTCTTCCACAGAAGGTACCGCATGCGCCGATCCCTTTTTGTGAAAATTGTTGAAGCTTGCGAGGCAAATTGCCAGTATTTCACTCAAAAAAGGAATGCCGCGGGCTTAAAGGGATTTAGTGCATATCAAAAAATCTCCATAGCTACTAGTAAGTGTGCACGTGCTATGCACGTCACCATCAATTCAATCAAGTACTATATGTGATCATACCAAAAGAGTGGTTCATCCATCTAAAACAATAGTTTTTAGAGGAAGGTTTTCATTTATTGATCATCAAAATTACTTATCACATAGATAAGAAAAAGGCTGCCCGGTGCATGTAGCTCCCGATTGTGCAGGGTTAGGGGAATGATCCGACCATTTTGGGTCTTTTGTATGCAGTCTTCCCTGCAATTTTTGTAATAAATGAAAATAAAATAACTGAACCAATGAGTTCACAAAAATAAAATGACATGTAGTAAGCTTCAGATTTCTTTTGACCCTAAAAAATTCAGTTTTTTTCTTGTATGCTTCACACATTTAGTTTTTTTTTTCTATTCGACGCAAGAAAAAAAATAAAAACTCCTAGTTGTTTTTTGAGATGCTTCAACTCATCATGCCACTAAACCAGACACACACGTAGCCCATGTTCGCGTAGCCCAACCCAACAGGCAAAAAAAAGGCAGGCACCCATCTCTCGCATTCGTCTTCACCCGATCCACTTTCCTCCTCTATTTCTCGATCAGGGTTGAGTTCTCGCCCTCTCTCAGATCGGATCGACGCAAGTTCATCAGTGTTTATATTCAAAACACCACCAGCAGCAATAACCAGCGTCACCGCCTCCTTGACTACCACCTCCGCCACCCTCGTCTGCAGCGCCTTCCCTCCCGGGCTGTACTGCTATGGGCGAATCCTATCTCGCCGCCGGTCTACACCTCTGGGCGAGAAGCCGCTGCTCGCCCTTCGGTCGGCTGCTCAGGGACAACGCCCCCCTCACGTGGACTTGGACGACAACCGAGGGTCATGTGACCTCTTCGTGTGAGGCATGGTATTGTTCTGAAAGTAATTTAACATTCTAAATTTCAGGTTGTTAAAGGTTGCAGGAACTGTTTGCACTTTTTACTACCGCGTCGCGCCACCTGCCATCCCGAAGCCAAGCAGAGCGCAAGAAGTAGTACCTCTAGCTGGCTCATTCTGAAGCACCTTGAGTGTGGAGATCGGACCACCACACTGTCGGATGATACAACAGAGGGCAAGGGGTTTTGAAGCTTACAGAGTTACAGAAGTGCTCCTTATAGCTGAAGTTTTAACGTTTCTTTTGTGTGTGTGGGTTGTTTCTGCGTCATGTGGAGAATTACTCCAAATATGCAATGAAAGAGAACTGTCATATGCACTACTCGCAATGAAGAAAATGGTAATAATTTACAAGTGTGGTTGATGAGTCATTAACGTCATCCTACTCTGTAATGTGCACTGAAAATACCAGTGATTCTGCCTATGCGTGCAATGTGCTTGGTGTGTATTGTTCATATTCAGTGGAACATGACACAAGAAAGTTTGCCCAGTTTGGGATTTCACTCACATAAAGTAGTTTGACCAGCATGGCAATGCCACTCAATAATAAGAGCAGAAGGTTAACTAATTTTTTACACAAAGGAGAAAGCTTTACTACAACACACTGCTAAACATATTACAATCTTCAAAGACAATCCACCTGGTGCCATCAGGGATGTCATCTAGTACAAGAAAAAAATGGCACATACAGAGCTAAACTATTCCTAGCTCCAAAAAGCACGAAAAAGTGTCAAGTGCTATTTAGGAAGAACCTATTGCTTTGCATTGGTTCACGTTACCCTCACCAAGACTCCGGCTACACTAAAGATCATACTGTACAGGTTCACACACGCTGCATCATTTATTATCCTAAAAATACATCTCTTCCTGCAAATCCATGGTTCACACACGCCCAAGTACCTGAAGCGCCACCCAGTCCAAGATCAGCTACTCTGCAATTTGCAAAAACATTCAGAAGTAATATCATGTTAAAAAATTGAATGGAAAATGAATAGAATGCTTCCTCCTAGTCCAAAGTTAAATGGTGATCAACATACCTATGCACGTTAACAATAGGGTGTAATGAAACAAAGAAAACCATGCTCGTGTACTTGGAGCACTTTGTGGATTTAACATAACAAAACATCCTTATAGACAATATTTTTTGTACTTTTCCCTGATGGGTCGATGTCCTTGCTTGGCTTGGCAAGTATTCTTGTTGTATGCCTTGATACTCCTCTAGACAAAGCAACATACAGTTGGCCATGAGAGAACACAAGTTCTGGAAGGTAGATGCCAACATTTGGAATGGTTTGACCCTGTGCTTTATTGATTGTCATTGCAAAGCTAAGGCGGATAGGAAATTGCTTTCTTTTAAACTTAAAGGGAAGCACATCATCTTCAGAGGGGTAGAGAGGAATTCGGGGAAGAAATACTCGCTTTCCAGCATGGTGTCCTCCTATAATTTCTGCATCAATAGCATTATCTTGAAATGCCTTAATAATAAGCCTCGTGCCATTGCATAGCCCATTAGATGGATCCAAATTGCAAATCAATATCACAGGACAATTGATCTTCAATCTGAGTACATGTGGAGACAGGCCATTAGGTGTGAGAGAATTCAAGAATTCAGGTGGGTAGTGATTTTGTGTGTCATCCACTGCTGAATCAAAGCTATAGTAGACTTTTTCTTCCCCGGGAAACCGCTTTATAAGCATCCCGTTTAATTCATCGACATACTCATTTTTAGTGGAAAGAATAGCACGGGAACTAATATAAGAAGTTAATCCTCCATTCTGGTAAAGTGAAGGAAAGATATCATCGATTAAGTTGTTGATGGAGGTTTTTGAATCTGTATATCTCACAACTATTTCTTCTGGTAGACGCACATAATCTTCACCAATCGATTCTTCAATGCCATTTCCAATTCTCATAAGAAAATCTGAGAACCATGGATCAGACTGTGCTCTCATATTGCGGCGGAGTTTTATTTGTTTTATATCCTTCCAGAGATAAGACTTTTGGAGTGTAGCATTTATAATCTGCGCTTTAGTGCCATGCCTAACAACAGGAAGGACTTGTCTGAAATCTCCTCCAAACACTAATACTTTTCCTCCAAATGGTGATGTACAACCTGTAATATCCTGGAGGGATCTATCAAGTGCCTCGACAGCTTGTCGTTTTGTCATAAAAACTTCATCCCAAACTATTAGAGATGCTCTTCGAAGTAATTCTGCAGTCCCACTTTGCTTACTAAAGTTGCAAAAAGTATCTTCTTGAATATTTATTGGTACTTTAAATCTGGAATGGGCAGTTCTACCACCGGGCAAAATAGAAGCTGCAATACCAGACGTTGCTGTTGCGATGGCTATTAGTCCCATAGAGCGCACTTTAGCCAATAAAGCTTTATATAAATATGTCTTTCCTGTACCTCCTGGACCATCGATAAAGAATACTTTACACTTGTTGTGCAATACATGGTCCATTATCTCATCAAAAGCAAGTCGTTGCTCACTATTTAGGCTTGTGTACAACTCTAAGTCCTCTTTAGCAACTGTAATAGATAGTTCCTCGGATAATTCTCTCCTATTTAAGCTCTCCAAATCATCAGTATCCACTAATTCTGGAAGGTCAAATATCCTGATGTCCTTCCCCATAGAATATAGCAAATCACCAATATCTCTAAGGACCATTTGTTCAATTGATTCATTAGTTATGCCCTCTTTTTGAAAATCATCACACATCGCCTCAAAGTGTTTTTCCCATAATGCACGAACATTTGTCACCTCACAGAAAACCAAAATGGTTGCAAAGAGTCTTCTAAGTGCAGATGGCATCTGAAATGTTGCAGCTTCAGTGAGACAGTCAGAAATACTTTCATCTGCTTCAATAAGGCCTCTCTTTTCTGCAGCCTCTCTGAATGTTGAGAAAACAATACCTCCAACAGTACACAAATCCTCAAATGACGTAGGCCCCCTCACATGATTTAGCAACACTCTCAAGTAATAACGCTCTCCTTCTGCGGGGTGAGCAGCCACAAGCCTACCTACTTGAGTTCTCTTCACACGACGTTTCCATCTCTTATGGGCTTTGTCCCATACATAGAACTCGGGGAATTCCTTATATAAAAAATTTCTAGCATAATTATCAATTGTATTCATCCTGAAAAACTCAGTAAGCATGGTCTTAGAAGATGATTCCCGCCTTATCACACTCTCTAAGTTATCAGAACCCATATAACACAACACATGCATGTTTGGCAAATGCACCTGTAATTGTAAAACAGAAGGATGCATCTCACTGAGATTGAAGGAATAAATCCTCCATATTGCCTCCGGAGGTGATATAAATCTTGCATCTCTATACTCATGAATTTCATCAATAACTACATCTCCTGCAGCTTGTACGATAAAAGAGGCACGGTCATGACCCTTATAGATGTACTTGAATAAATATTTTACAGCCTTGATGCTGGAGCAAACTTCAAGATTTATATGGCAATTGTATCTCATAAGTAGGTACGGATTGTATGGCACAACCCATCTATTATCCAAAAGAGCACCCCTGATATGAACTCGATGACCATCATCCCTACGTCTATAGACTGGATATGAGTCCTCTCCCTGGAATGTAGCCTTTGAGAACGGACGGGGATAATGGTATCTACACTTTCCATCTTGCATGCAGAGGTTTTTACTGTTGAGAACACCACATGGTCCATGGAGCATGCGTTTAATAACTAAATCATGTAACAAAGGGTACTTATCTCTATCAGGGATCTCAGCTGAAATAATCTGATCATACTGGTCAGGGTTATTTAGTTTGTAAGACGACTTTAGAATTATTAAAAAATGTGCGTGTGGTAGCCCTCTCTTCTGAAACTCAATCACATGAACATGAGCGGCAACTTCACCAAAAAAATTCTTCTTGAATATAAGGTCCTTAAGATCCTCTAGTTTAGCCTTAAAGACTCGTGCCACTAAATCTGGTCGATCTTGTGGTAATTGGCCTGGTTCCAACTCTTTTATTATCTCTTCCCAATTTGGATTGCATGTCATTGTAAGAAATATATCTGGTTTTCCAAATCGTTGGACCAAAGCCATGGCGTCTAGATACCTCCGACGCATGTCCTGTGGACCCCCAATGAAAGTGGGAGGAAGCACAATGCGCTTGCCTATCATGCATGCACGTGTCTCGCCAGCTACAACACTATCAACCAGTCCTTGATACAAATCTGCTCGTATGAGTCTCTGATTTGATGGCTTCAAATAAAATGCTAATCTTATGGATTCAATCTTAATGTACATATCAACAATATATTGTTGCGTAAGTCGCTTTCCATAGAGTAAGACATTAAATTCCCCATCCCGAATTTGCAGTTTATAACAATAATATTCCCTTGGTGAAACACATGGACCAAAATTGCAATCCAGCCCTATATATAGGGAAAAAAGAATATTTATATTAGATACATTATTTTAAAACATTAATTTTAGAATGACTACTCGATTATCATAAGAAAATGCATTTTACCTTCTTCGCTCAATTCTTTTTCTTCATGACTAATATTAATAACAGAATGTGCTCCCACTTTTGGAATACTCAAGTTCCACCCAACTTCCCCGTTAGGGAAAAATAGTGGGTAAGATAGTGGATCATAACAACCATGGTACCCTCTTATGTATTGTGGATTATCTGATTTTCCATATACCATAATGCTCCTGTCAAAATGGCATTGGGGGTCATTTCCCTCTACCCAGATTGCTGCTACTTGTGACGCGGTAGGTGCATTATATACCCGCTGATCTAAAGAAATGCTTGTGTTCAGCTCAATTTTTTACTCATCAAGACTTGACACTGAACCAAGGCTTCAAAATGTTTGGGCGTATGGATTTGATGAAAGTATACGCACCCATTTTTTAATAAGAGCCCTATCAAGATTAGGCGAGTGACGAAACCTATGCTGCAAATCTGCATCTGTGTCATAAAAGTATAACTGTAAATGCTTGGGCCCATCTTCCATTGGAACCAATTGGTCGATTCGGTGATAATTTGTCCTTGTGCATGGAAAGTGTATACACCAGACCTTTTATTGCAATATCGTTGGTCCAAAATAACACCAAGTGAGGTAAAAGAGAAGTGAGAATTGAAGTACCGTATGTTATCTTGGAAGTACTTTGCTTCTGGATCTTGGCTCGTGTACAGTCGACGCATTTCAGCAGGAACATGGGGTATTACTATCTTGACCCTTCCGCCCATGCAACAAAATGTTGGTTTCTCAAACTGGAACCTTTTAGCATTGCAATGAATGCAATTAGGAATTGGCTTCAGAACATGATGACCAGCGGGTAAATTTTGATATATACGGTCGTACAGGTCAACTTGTGTTCCACAAATATCATGGTTTAGTTCTCGATATGAAAGATATTCAAAACCTGCCATTGTTTTAAAAATAAAATATTAATAAAGTGATGATAAATATATTATATTGTTTTTATCAAATAATATACACATACTTATTTTTTTACCTTGTCCAAGGAATACATTTCCTTCTTCATCTTCATCACTGTTTTCAGCCATATCTTCATCTTGCCTAGTTTCATCTATAATATCATTTCACGGAAATTAGACGTGTTAGTTTATATAAAAACAGAATCAGAAATATACAATATATCAAAGATAGATACAGAAACCAAAATTGTTGTTCCATAGCTTAGAAGTTACTTACCCTGTACAGCAGGAAAATTATCCCTTGGCATGTAAATGGTGTTGTCATGGTCTTCTTGTTCTCTGGTGACATGGTGTTGCATTTGCACAGGAACATATTGGTCAAACAAGTCACATGTATATCCATTTTCCTTTTGTGCAGTGATACAACATGCAGTACCACACGAAAATTGTGAAGCACTGCTATAACCCCCATTAGACAGTCTTCTTCTCTTATAATCATTTCCCATGTCCAAGTATGTTGCTGCCTGCTTATCTTTACCAACAATTGTCGACACATGACCACATCTCCTTTTTCTATACATAGAAGATTGTGTAGCAGTGCTACAACTCGCACCATCAGGCGATCTTCTTATATTGTCCTCACCACTATCAATCAAGTATGTTGTCGGTATCTGCTTTTGCGAAACAGTAGTTTCAGAAGTGCAATGTGATGTCGATAAGACAGATGGATTTAACATGATCTGCCTTCCAATAACTGGGTTGACTAAACTTTCTTGAAAGATAATTTTATCAGATGGAGGCATGCTTGGATCTCCAGTTGCGGCCACTGTATTGATGTAAAAAAAAAGTTGCATGGTGAGAGAAGGATTAAATATTGAAGCATACATGTTTTGAAAGTTTTCTTGGACATAATTATCATTTATTAACCCGTTAAACTGTACCCAGGAAACATCGGATTACACCATTTACAATGATATTATCAACAAAGAAATAATACCAATTAAATTAAAAAAATACCTTTTGTTTTTTACTTGTTTGAGTTGATGAGTTTGTTCCACCATTGCTACTTCTACTGGTATGGCTAACTGCAGATTGCATACCATCGCTATATGTATCATGATTTTGCCTCCTACTCCGTTTGTACTCGCGATTTCTTTGCAGATAGACATCACGCTGTTCTGGAGTCATACGCAAGTATCTTTCCTGATTATTATAACGCTTTTTCTCAAGAGCATTTGTTGGCCCAGCACCTCTACACTCAATTGAGGAAGTATTATGATCACTATATACAGCAAATGGATTTACCGAATGCTGAGTTCTAGCAACAGAATCGCCCACAGACTGAACAAAACCTTGTGCTGAAGAGGATGCTTGGACACAACCTGTGAACACTAATTTACTAAGTTATAATTGTTCATGTGTACATACTTTCAGAAAAAAAAAGTATCATATGAGACAAACTCCATACCAGATTTATCTTCCAATGATTGTCGGCAATCAGCCACATTAGTGATATCTCTAAATGGATCATGTGCTTGTAATCCAAGCGACCTTGGTAATTGATTGTTTAAGTTTTCCTTGCCTGCCCTCATATATGAGTTCTGATCTTACACAAATTAAATCGAGTCGCTGCATGACAAAGTATACCATCAAAAAATTGTTCAATGTGAGATTCTCATAGTTTTATCTTGTATGGCAACATATAAGATCAGACTTAAAAAACCGAAAAGCTTATAGACATAAACACAAACACTTGAAGGTTGAAATTTAGGATATTTGCATTATTTGATATCCCCTTGACTGGATTGTACAAATCATCAATGTAGAAAAACAAAAGGCTTTGTGCACATAAACACAAACAGTTGGTGGTCAAAAATTATAATGCGAAACATTATTTGATTTAAGTAGGATCAGAAGACACAAATCAATAAGTCAAGAAAAACTGGCTATAATACCAGAATTATTATACGATACCTGTTCCTCAACTTGGTGAAATTGAATGATATATGGCCAGTACGGCAGTGCGTGGTCCAAATTCCAGTAGCACCCGTGCAGCTCTCCAACGATCCCTCCTATATCCACGGGATATTGTAGTGGGCGAGAAGACACCCAGCACACCGGATTTGTGTTCGAGAATAAACGCCTAGAGCAACTCAATGATGACAGGAGGTTAGCGCGAATTGATGCCCCGGCTGGAGTGGCGAGGTAGAGGGAGGAGCGTAGCGCGATCTGCTGACCGGATCCAAGGATCGGATTGGTGAGGGAGAGGGAGAGGGAAAGGAGAAGCGATTGGAAGGGTGGGGATTAAGGTGTGATGGATGTGCGATTGATGGGGTGGTTTGATTCGGTTTAGGAAACGTGGATCGACAAAGGGGATGAGCTTGGCGGTGGTATGAGCAGTCACGCGGCGGAACAGTCGAGGTAATTTTGTTGGTGGAGCTTCCAGTTGGTTCCAGATTACAGTTGCGCGCCTTGGAGTCCCTATAAAGCGCGCGTGTGGCGAATTCAACTTTTCACTCATGTCCACGTGGAAGGATCTTGTGCAGCACATGACTTGATCTGACGGCCAGCAGCTCCTGGATTTGCCAATTCACAGTCGTCGGATTGAGCACATCCAGCGGCTGATAGCAAAAGTTATTCCCACACTATATAGGGGTGTAGATGTGGGTGATTGCATATGGCGTTTCGGCTGACTATGCCGATGAGTATCTTCGCATTGGTGAAGATAGCACAATTGAGTCTGTGCATAGATTTGCGAAAGTGATTGTCCGTGTCTTTGGTCCCGAGTATCTTCGGGCACCAAATGAAGATGACACAAAGAAATTGATGGTAGCTAATGACAGGAGAGGTTGGCCTGGGATGCTAGGTAGCGTTGATTGTATGCATTGGAATTAGAAAAATTGCCCCAAGGCTTGGCAAGGAATGTATTGTGGCAAGTCTCGTGATGCAACAATTGTGCTAGAGGCCGTAGCATCCAAGGATTTATGGATTTGGAAAAAAAAAATTGGTATGCCCAGCACACTTAATGATAGCAATATGTTGCAACGCTCTCATTTGTTTGCTAGGCTTGCTAGTGGTGATTCTCCTGCTTGCAACTACACTATCAATGGGCATGAATACACAAAGGGGTACTATCTTGCAGATGGTATATATCCTCCTTGGTGCACATTTGTCAAGAGCATCAAAGAACCCAAAACAAAAAAACAATGTGAATTTGCAAGGGTTCAAGGGTTCAAGAGGCAGAGGCATCAAAGAGCATTTGGTGTTTTGCAATCTAGGTTTGCAATTGTCCGTGGTCCTGCTCATTTTGGGGATAAGAAAACCTTGAAGAACATCATGACTTGCTGTGTTATCCTGCACAATACGATTCTTGAAGATGAGAGAGGAATGAACTTAGAATTCTTTTACGACAATGTGGGTAGCCGTGTCAAACCAGCTAGAGACCCAAACCGCATTAGAGCTTTTCTTCAGACATACAAGGAGATTGAAAATGCAGACACACACTTTCAACTTCAGGAAGATCTCATTGAGCACCATTAGCAAAGGGCTGGACAGTGACTAATTTTTGTATTCATTTGTATTTGTATTCATGACAAGTTTTGTATTGCATTATTTTAAGTTTGCTACGGTGATTTGAATAATTATTTATAATACGGATGATTATTGTTTTATGTTTGATTTGAATAATTCAGTTTGTTTTCGATTGTTGGAATTATGTTGGAGTTGAGATTTGCGGGCTGATGATATGCGGGGATGCAGCGGTGCAAAGAGCAGAACCCGCATAGCCGACCCGTAAAAAAGCATATTCCGCGAATATACTTTTTTACGGATCCGTTTGGGAGGGCTGCATCTGTGCCAGCCCGCAAAAGCTGTTTTGCACGAACTACAAACGTGTTTTGCGGGCCGGCGTTTTGCAGGGTCTGCTAGAGGTTCTCTTAGTGATGCCCCCAACCTAAAACATATTATGGGATGCGATATAGCAGAGGTTATCAAATTTATGAGGAGTTGGTAGTGGTACTTCATCAAGTAGGTTTCTCAAACTGAAATTGCTTAATCTGACAACCTCATATTTGTAAAGATGGGTTGTGGGAAGAAAATTAGTTTCATAGCATCTTAGCCATGCAACAATATGGTAGTGTGTGATGGCCTAGCTTATTAGGGATGATAGACTACTCATATCAATAAGGAATTCCTTCTTTTCCGGGAGCCCATTCGGACAGAACTCCAAAGTTAAGCGTGCTCAGCTTGGAATAGTGTCAGGATGGGTGACCGACTGGGAAGTTGCTCCCGGGTGCGCATGAGTGAGGACAAAGTGCGCAGAAAAGACTAGTATTGATCTGTGGGGCCAGTCTAGATCCCGTAGGAGTAACGACCACCGGCGGGTGTGTCCGGGCCGTTACAAGTTGGTATCAGAGCCTTCCCCGACTTAGGAGCCCCCTGCTTGATCGAATCGCTGGCGTTGTTGAGTCTAGATAAATGTTTTGAGTCTTTTAGGGTTATATATATCGGAGAGCGGGATTCTTTTTACTCCTCAGTCCCTTCGTCGCTCTGGTGAGGCATCCTGACGTAGAGTTTTGACTCTTCTCTTCTCAGATTTCACTAAAAAAAATTAGGATCACGCGGGTATCTTGGAATCGTTCCGATGGTTTTGTGACGAGAACATTGTTCTTGGTGCCTCCTGACATTTAGGGGTTGTGGCAGTGTCCCGGGGAGTTGAGCTCCGAGGTGTTGTCGTCACAATTTTATCATTGCAGTTCTGGAATACCTGAGTTTCGCCGACATCGAAAATCTCTTTTATGCAGTTGTTGGTGAGATAACCTCGACGCCACCCAATATTGGGGCGGGAGTTCGGGAGTATTGCCATAACTTGTATAACGGATGCTTTTAGAAGGTTGAGGTAAACGATTTCCGAAGGTTTCTTGGTTATGTGTTGAAGGATGGATATAGCTGGATGTAGGATTCGCTAGATTTGGGTGAGATATTATGCTTCCCCTGTATCCCCTACACCTGATTGCATAACTGGAAAGTTTTGGGAGTTTATAAGTGGGAATTCAAGTAGCTCTTAGGATATCTTTCCGACAGATGTATGATATGAAATTGGGGTTCGACGTCTAGTGGTCCGCCTATCCACGGTTGGTTTTACAGTGGTCTCGTTGTGTCTTAAAGAGTCCTTGGCTATGCCGACTCGGGGACGCTTCGTATGTCATGTGCACTGCCTTGTACATGATGGTGCTGTACAATCGAGCCCGTGTAGGCCCCACCATGAAAACTTCAGATGAAATCTCTATCATATGTTTGTTCCGGCTTATTTTGCAAGCCAATCCTTTGTTTTGTTTTGATTGTGGTATTCAAGTTGCTTCGAAGTCAAATGTTGATTCCATACCTTTCCCAAGCAGTGTTCTCATATATCTATGTAGACGCTAATCTTTCTTGTTTATCGAGAATGTCATGTAAATCCTTTTTCAACCGGTGTGTTTCTCTTCAAGTGGATCCGATCATTTCAACATCCGCAAGATCATTTATCACTTCTTCTCAACGATGTTTTGCTTCATCCGTCCCAAGTTGCCTTTGTTTTTCCCGCCCTCCCACCCTTTTTCTTGAAGGACTTAGATTTCTTAATCGAGTATCCATCTTACGGATGTGAAGTCTCTCCATTCTTTTCCGTCAATATCCTTATCCGGTGATTCTCATGAAGATGCTCTACAAGTTCGTCATTCTTCGTTTCTTTTATCTTCTCCGGTGGATTCAATTCAAACTCTGTTGATCATATCCTTTCCTCGTTTCAATGTTTTTTTCCATGCCGGTGCACCTCATAATCATTCACCTCTCGCTATTCATTTGTTCCGGAGTGCTGAGCATATCTCAGAAGATGCTACCGCTTATTCTCATTCATTCAAGCTCTTTCAAGGTTGTTACCTCATTCAAGCCATTTTTTCAACCGGTGCTATCTCTTTTTCAAGTAATCATTCGACGGTGTTTCTTTTGAGTGGGCCCTAACCCACAGGTCTTTTACCAGGATCTTACCTGACTCTTTTCTTTTCCCAGAGCTATCCTCAAATTTTTCTCAAAGTTTGACGTAAGAATGAGTTATCATCAGTCAAATGCCTTTCTCCAAGATCGGTTAAATTCTTTTCATTGTTGGCTCAATCTCTTTGCTTTTGATTATTTCGGAGTGCCTCAATAATTCATAGTGGTGTTTCTCGTCGTAATTCTCAGATTTTGAAGACCGAAGAAGATTTTTCTCTCAATTTTGCTCCATTCTCTTCAAGATTCGTGATTCCAGCTTGTTGCCATCCTCTCATAATTGTATTCGATTGTGAGAATTCTTTTCACCCATCCGGAGTAATTCAGGAGTCTTTTTCAGTTTGATTCTCCGGAGCCATCTTCTCAGAACTATTCATTCCAGCTTTCAGCTCGCTTTCTCCAAATCTTACCGGTGCATCGATCAAATATCCTCTAATCAGCTCGGGATCTCTTCGTTCTCATGTATCTAAATTCTCTCAAGTATCTTCATTCATTTTTCTAATTCTTACCGGTGTTTTCCTTATCTTTTCTTCGTTCATTTTCAATTCTTACGGTGTTTTGCTCACGATTCTCTTCCATGGTTATCATATTTATTCATTCGTTGTTCCAATCCTACCGGTGGTTCGTTGAAGACCTTCTCAAGTTTGTGTTATATCTATCTTAATCCTTTCTACGAGAATAAGTAGTACACCAAATCCATTGCTTGTCATCAATCTAATTTGGTGAAGGATACGCATAACATAATTCTTATTCGTGTTTCATCTAAGTGATTAATTCCTTATTCCGGAGGCTCATCAAATTCTTGGTTTCAAGTGCTCATTTTTCTTTCGGGAGTTCCAAGCTTTTCCGCATTATCTCGTCGTGAAGCTCCATTTAATCATTGCAAGGCTTCAACCTTATTCTTTCATCCTTCATTTCGTTTCATCATTCTTTTCTTACCGGAGTTCTTCATGGAGGATCTGCATGATGGATCATAAAGGATTTAATTCCTTCTCCAAGTTTGTCATCAAGATTCTTTTGAAGGAGCTCAAGCATTCTTCATCTTGTAATCCGGAGTGCAATTCTTTCTACTGTATCATTAGAGGTGGTATTATGTCATTCTTGATAATTTGAGTTCATGTTTCATGATTCACATGTTGTTAAGAATGAGGTATTTTAAATCCACCAATCTCTTCATTGGCATTATCTTGGGTTATGTTTCACCTAAAGCCTTCCCTAAGGATTGTTGCTATCTACGGTGTTTATAAATGATCCAAGTTATTCTGTTATCCTCCCGGTGATATAGTTTCTTGTCTCCTTGTTAATATCTATCCAATCTATCGTTTCCGTTAGTGGCAGAATTTCACCTCTTGGTTTTGAGATGTTTTCTATAAGTCCGCTACAACCTTGTTCTTTTCGTTGTTGGTTTTCCAACAACTCCGTAAGACCCTTCTCCTATGGATGCCTTTTTCAAGCTCTTTTGGTGGCAGAAGTTGGCATTTTCTTCTCCATTCTTTTATTTCAATTATATATCTTCTATTCTTTCATTCCGGAGGCATTGTGATGTTTCTCTCTTCACTCATCATCTCGAATTATGAAGATCATGATCTTTTCATGCTTGTCCATTTAACCGGAGTGTCGTGCCCTCTTTTCAAGTTCTCTCATCTTATCAAGTTTTACCTCCCTTCTCAACCGGAGTGCTGTCTGAGATCTTTCTTACCCCTTGTTCCATTTTTTTAATAGTTCCGGAGGCAGTGTGTTGTGATTTCATCAAGTATCTTCTCATTTTATCAAGTTCTTATTCAATTCCTTCCATTTGCAGTTGGAGTGCTGTCCAAATTTACATCAGTCTTATTCCTTCTCTATCTTGTTTTAATCGGAGTGTTATCGTAATTCATCCTTGTCGTTCCTTGTACATCTCGTTTCTACCGGAGTGCTTGCATATACTTCTTGTCCATTGTAACCCTTTTCTTATGTCTTTCAACCTCAAGGTTTTTCGCAATGTACCTTGTTCCTCTTTTCTAACAGAGTGTTTCCAACTTTGTTCATCTCTATTGTATTCTTTCTTTCAAGTAGTTCAACCTTTCAAGGTTCTTTGGTTTCACTCGTTTGTCAAAGAAGCAACTTAGTTTTACCTTTTCTTTTCCTCTTTCGTTTTCCCTCCGGTGCCATTCTAGATCTCGGGACGAGATCCTCTCGTAGTGGTGGAGTGTTGTGACGCCCCGAGACCGATGTGCCAGGTGTCCTCCAGTTATTCGTTGTTGTTGCCTTGTCATTGCTTGCATGTCATGCATTGCGTATCATGTCATCATGTGCATTTCATTTGCATACGTGTTCGTCTCATGCATCCAAGCTTTTTCCCCGTTGTCCGTTTTGCAATCCGGCGCTCCTATGTCATCCGGTGTCCCTTTCTAGCTCCCTCTACCTATATATATGTGATCCCCTCCGAAATTCGCGCACATGAAACCCTAAAAACTCCTCCCCGCGCCGTCAAACACTTCCTCCCGCGCCAGCCGGACATGTCCACCCCGCCGCCACATCACTCCGGCCAATCGGGAGCCGCCACCTTAGCACCACCGCCTCCCTCCTCCACTCGCGCGTCGCCATGTGTCCCGTGCCTCGTCTCCACCGCGCCGGCCCGCCGGGCCCATCACGGACCCGCCCGGCGACCATCGCCGCCCGCGCCTCCCCGCTCACCCGATGCTCCCCGCCGGCGACCATCGCCGCCCGCGCCTCGCCTCCCGCTCCGTCCGAGCTCCTCCGCCGCCGAGCGCATCGCGCCTCCCGCCGGCAACCCTCCGCCGCCCGACCTTCCCTGCTGCGGCCGGCCCCCTCCTCACCGGGGATGACGTGCCCTCCGCCACCGATCCTCCCCGCGGCGCCCGCCTCTTGTCGGTGTTTGCCGGAGCCTGCCGCCGGCCATCGCCGGAATCGTCGCCCCTCACCGGAGTTTCTCCGGTCGGATCCGAGGAAGATGGATCAGATCCACCACTCCTTTCAACCAAACGGCCTCCGTCCAGATCCGGATCCCTCCATCCCACACCGCTTCATCCCGGGTTGACTTTTCCCGAGAGGTCCAAATTTCACTAAGTCCCCCAGATTCCAGTATTTTTGGGCATTTTCATCGCATCATAACTTTGCACCCGTTGCTCCGATTCGTGCGTGTAGCATATCAAAATGTTCGTCTCGACAAGTACATCATTTCATCTCATTGCATCATTTTCATTTGAGCTCATCTTGGTGCCCGAAATGTCATTGAAAAAGGGCTATGTGATGAATATGTCAGATCTGTTTCAGCAAATGGCCTTTTGTCATTTTTGCCATGATTAATGTGAGCATGCTATGATCCTGAGCTCTACATGTGTTTTGTTAAATGCCATGCCATCTTTACAGGGGTGTATGTCATGTATTTTTGTGATCTTTGTGGTGACTAGCACAAGCATGCAAAGTAGCTTACTCAATGATGCTGATTTCAGGGACTTAGAATTTCACTAAGTCCTTGCCCTGTCCTTTTTATGCCATATGTTCATGTTGTTTCCTAGTGATCCGTGCCTCTTTTGAGGATGATCAGTAAGGATGTTTTGTTAATATTGTGGTGCTCTATCCATCCATGCCTTTCTTTGAATTTATGGAGCACCGTAGCTTGAGTCAATCAAGCTCTACTTTTGCTATAAAATGTTCCTCGCGGATTGTTAACATGTTTAGCAATTTTGCCGAGCTTATTGTTGTTGATCCATGCATGCTATGTTGTTGTTCTTGCCATGTCTAGCTTCTATGCCATGTCTTCTTGATGGGTGTATGCTTAGTTTGTCATGCCATGCTCTGTAGTGAGTGCATCGAGCTCGTAAACATGCCTACTCATTAACTGTTTTGCATGCTCCAGTTTTTCACAAAGTCTGAATCTGTTTATGTTTTTGCTATGTTCACATGCTTGCAATTGTATTTTCTGATCCCTTTTGGCTCATGGTCACTAAGGGACTTTTGTTATATGCTTAGAGTAGCTTCATGCCATGCCTTGCTTTGCCATGATATGTTCCTGTAGCATATAGTTTTCATGCTCTAAAGTTTGCTTCCTGATGATTAATTCCTGACATGCTGTTAATTTCACTAAGTCTAAAACATGTTATCTTTAGCATTTTTGCAATGCCTGTTTGATCTTGCTATTGAGTGAATTAGCCGTAGCTCAGTGTTCATCTTTTGTCAAGCATCATGAGTGAATCCCTGCCGTGTATTTTGTTGCCATGTTTGAGTGATGTAGCATATTTAACTTGATGCATTTAGGTGGCTACTTGCTGTTAATCGCAGACCGGTGTCATATTTGTTTTGCTTGCCATTTCCAAACCGTGCATCCGATTCCGGTGATCTTTATATCGATTTCAACCGAAATCAACTCACCTTTCCAGTGGCACTCTTGGATTTCCATGTTGAGGCCAGGTTCAATCATTCTTTTCCAAATCATGCATATGCATCACATACCGCATCCCGCATATCATGCCATGTTCATGTGTTGGTTGTTTACTATGTTGTGTGCTTCTTT
This sequence comes from Triticum urartu, assembly GCF_003073215.2. Taxonomy (NCBI): domain Eukaryota; kingdom Viridiplantae; phylum Streptophyta; class Magnoliopsida; order Poales; family Poaceae; genus Triticum; species Triticum urartu. The sequence goes on along the minus strand of NC_053028.1, from coordinate 199,854,392 downwards.
CCGGTGTTGCTTCTTCGGGATGGTTCCGATAACGTCGCGTTTGTGAGGAACCGTTCGACTACGTCCGTTTGTCTTCTTCATGGACTCGTTCTTCTTCCTTGCGGGATTTCAGGCAAGATGACCATACCTTCGAAATCACTTCTATCTTTGCTTGCTAGTTGCTCACTCTTTTGCTATGCATATGCTGCAATACCTACCACTTGATTGTCATGCCTCCCATATTGTTAAGCAAAGCCTCTAACCCACCTTGTCCTAGCAAACCATTGTTTGGCTATGTTACCGCTTTTCTCAACCCCTCTTATAGCGTTGCTAGTTGCAGGTGAAGATTGGAGTTTGTTCCTTGTTGGAACATGGATATTTTGTTGGGATATCACAATATATCTTATTTAATTAATGCATCTATATACTTGGTAAAGGGTGGAAGGCTCGGCCTTATGCCTGGTGTTTTGTTCCACTCTTGGCGCCCTAGTTTTCGTCATATCGTTGTTATGTTCCTGGATTTTGCGTTCCTTACACGGTTGGGTTATAATGGGAACCCCTTGACAGTTTGCCTTGAATAAAACTCCTCCAGCAAGGCCCAACATTGGTTTTACCATTCACCACCTAGCCTTTTCTTTCCCTTGGGTTCTGCAGACTCAAGGGTCATCTTTATTTAAACCCCCCTAGGCCAGTGCTCCTCTGAGTGTTGGTCCAAACTAGAGCCCTGTGGAGCGCCCCCTCGTGGAAACTCGAGGTTTGGTTTTAGTTGTATGGAGCGCTCATCTGAGTGTTCCCTGAGAACGAGATATGTGCAGCTCCTATCGGGATTTGTCGGCACATTCGGGCGGTGCTGCTGGACTTGTTTTACATTGTCGAGGATGTCTTATAACCGGGATGCCGAGTCTGATCGGATTGTCTTGGGAGAAGGAATATCCTTCGTTGACCGTGAGAGCTTGTGATGGGCTAAGTTGGGACACCCCTGCAGGGATTTGAACTTTCAAAAGCCGTGCCCGCGGTTATGGGCAGATGGGAATTTGTTAATGTCCGATTGTAGAAAACCTGAAGTTGATCTTAATTAAAATACATCCACCGCGTGTGTAACCGTGATGGTCTCTTTCCGGCGGAGTCCGGGAAGTGAACACGGTGTTGGAGTAATGCTTGACGTAGGTTGTTCTAGGATCACTTGTTGATCATAGTTGTTCGATCGTGCTTTGCCTTCTCTTCTCGCTCTCTTTTGCGTATGTTAGCCACCATATATGCTAGTCGCTTGCTGCAGCTCCACCTCATACCTTTTACCCTTCCTATAAGCTTAAATAGTCTTGATCGCGAGGGTGTGAGATTGCTGAGTCCCCGTGACTCACAGATACTTCCAAAAACCAGTTTGCAGGTGTCGATGAAACCGTACCGGTGACGCAACCAAGATCAAGGAGGAGCTCGATGAATATCTTGTCCTTTGTGTTGTTTCGTTCTATTTGATAAGTAGTGGAGCCCAGTTGGGGTCGATCAAGGATCTGTGTAGCATTTGGGGTAGTCTTCTTTTATTTTGTGTTCCGTAGTCGGACCTTGATTTTATCTGGTTGATGTAATGCTTTATTCATGTAATTGTGTGAAGTGACGATTGTAAGCCAACTATGTATCTCTTTCCCTTATGTATTACATGGATTGTGTGAAGATTACCTCACTTGTGACATTGCTTTCAATGCGGTTATGCCTCTAAGTTGTGCTTCGACACGTGGGAGATATAGCCGCATCGAGGGTGTGACAGTTGATCCCAGCGGCGGCGGCGACTGGGGGGCGGCTCTTCTCGCCGGATCCGGAGGGCAGTGTAGCGGCTCGGCGCGGGAGGGTGTAGGGTGGCCCCGTGGAGCGATTCTGCCCACAGATATGGCCGGAATCACCAACGGCGGGCGGGCGGAAGCAAGGGCGGGCGGCGACGGAAGGAGGGGGAAAAGAGCGCGGGCTGAAATATCCCTCCCGCCAACTGCTTCTATGTGATGCAGGGCACCGCAACCGCGAGGGGGAAACCCGCGTTTTCCCGGGTTGGGGTCGGGAATTTGCCGTGCCCCCTAAAAAATTTTGCGGGCCGGGCGGGATGCGGCGTCTGGTTGGGTAGGCCTTCCGGCTCGTACCCGCATTTTGGCGGTTATTTTGCGGGACAGGGGCGGATGCGGGGTCTGCTAGAGTTGCTCTAATCCATTAGAACAAGCTGTTATAGGAAAGGGTCGCAATGTTCTTTTTCTTATGGATAGTGCATAGCAAAGAAACTGAAAATTGTTACAAGTCTTAACACCAAATTCAAATCCGTGTAATGAAGGACACTCACAATTACTTATATAGTTATGTTTCCCCTTAAAATATATTCTCGGATATGTTATTGATATCTTAGTTTCTTTGCTGCCACTTTCCCATAGCAAAACATGAGTAATAGCGGGCAGAGGCGCCGCATGCATTCCTAATGACATGCTTATGTTGACGTCGTCAAAAAATATGGCTGCTGCTATTGATTATGTGTATGATTCTTTTTTCTTCAACTATTCTGAGGCTAGCCATAGTGAGGGTAACATAACCAATATCATGCGCTTGAGACTAGCAAACATGCTTATGTGGCAGATAATTAAATAAGAGAGAGAGATAATTAGAGTAACATAGGTAGATACCATATCATGTTAAATTCTATGCTACTTTGTGTCATGCATGACAATAAATATGATAATCTATGATACTACTATATGATACTATGCACCATAGAGATAGTATCATACACTAGTACACTACTAGGGAAAAGCCTAGCAGCAGCGCGGGTTTTAGGTACATTAGTAGCGCGGGGACCGGCGCTACTAATAAGGTGCTATAGCTAACACTTAGCAGCAGCGCGTGGGCGCCCGTGCTACTGGTATACAAGTGTAGCAGCAGCGTGCTTCGTGCAAGCTCGCTACTGCTAATAGCTCTAGCGTGCTTGGGCTGGACGCGCTACTGCTACTGTCACGCTGCTGCTAACTTTCTCCACTCACTACTGCTAATTTTAGTAGTTTCTGTTTTTTCTGCATATTTGTTTTGTATTTGAACATGCTTTATACAAGAATCTTTAGCAGATACAAATGTCATCATGATACACATACAAGTGGCTGCGAGGCCATAAATGTAATCATAGCATATACATACAAATAGTCTCATCATAATCATCATCCAACACAAAGTGGTATCTCGTCATCATCTCGAAAATAGCGATACAAGTCATGATTACTTGCAACTACATCGTCATCCATCTAAACAATGATATACGCGAGAAGAGCTATCACTTTGAGTGAGAGCGGAACTATGCAGTACATGAGTTCGTATCCCTCTCTCGCATTAGCGTGAACCTAAACTAACTACTGCCTATCGCTCGGAAACCGAAAACCGGTACACCTGGGCCTGACACTCCGACCACTCTTTGTATATATACTCCTGGCGTAGCACTTCTTTGCCATCGATGATCTATGGACCTGCATCGTCACATGACTCGATGATATGCAACATATATAGTTGAGAAACAGAAAGAGACAGACTTGGCAAAAATAGAAGCAACATATCATAAGCATAAATAACAAAGTTGATCGTACCCAAAATTCCCTAACTAGAGTGATTGTCGCTAGTCGAGGAGGACGGTTTAATTACATCACAAATAAAGTTTCATCGTGCATAACTCAAAGTTTCGTCATACAGAAAGTATGGACTAAACAGACACATTATCATATATCGACAATCACTCCAAAATGTCGTGTCATCCATCCAAGTCAGGGAGATAGTCCCCGAGCCTAGTGAAAGGCTTCAGGTCGAGACGCTGAGAGGCTACCTGTGTTCGGACGTCTTCCGCGACATTTGTCCTTCTTCGTAGAACATCCCTGTTTTTCTGACGACCTCCTTGATGATGATTTGGGCAAGTTCGCGCTGGATGTGATAGAACTCGGCTCGAAGTCGATGATCCTCGATATCTCCTACGTTCTTTGCCCATTGCAGAATATGGGCATTGCCAGATGTAGGTGACATGCGAAGGTTCTGGTGATCCCGTCTGTACTCCAGCATGTAGTGTAGGACATAGAATCCATCATTAAGAGAACCACTCGGTTGCTGGATGCAGCAGAAGTCGGTTTTATGGCCGAAGGCGAGCCTACCGCCCCTTCTCTTCTTGTCCGTGACCTCTCCATCCCGTGCTTCGTAGTAAAACATAGCACTGTCGAGAACATCCTTGATGTGGGTGTAATCCTTTTTGTGAATGTTCTTCGACGAGTCCAAGTAAAGAGCGTGGGAGTATCGGGGGTAGAGGATGATGAGTACGGCGCGCCCGCCGCTGCGCAAAATAAGTACACCTCAAATTAATTAGCCTCCACCGTGCAAATGAATGATTGAAATCGAAGGAAGGATATCTACGCGGATGACTTACAGGGGATGATAAGGCACGAGAATCGCCTCCTCGTCCTTATTGGCGAGCATGAAATTGATGATGTATTCCCTCGTGTATTCACGGTGCTTTGCGCAGACTCCTAAGAAGCTCTCGTGCATGAAGTACATGTCAGCGACACAGATATGAGGTATCTGCTGAACCTTGATGATGTAGATCATGTGCAAGGTGATGACCCACAAGTATAGGGGATCTATCGTAGTCCTTTCGATAAGTAAGAGTGTCGAACCCAACGAGGATCAGAAGGAAATGATAAGCGGTTTTCAGCAAGGTATTCTCTGCAAGTACTGAAATAAGTGGTAAGAGATAGTTTTGTGATAAGATAAATTGTAACGAGCAACAAGTAACAGAAGTAAATAAAGTGCAGCAAGATGGCCCAATCCTTTTTGTAGCAAAGGACAAGCCGGAACAAACTCTTATAATAGGAAAAGCACTCCCGAGGACACATGGGAATATCGTCAAGCTAGTTTTCATCACGTTCATATGATTCGCGTTCGATACTTTGATAATTTGCTATGTGGGTGGACCGGTGCTTGGGTGTTGTTCTTACTTGAACAAGCATCCCACTTATGATTAACCTCTATTGCAAGCATCCACAACTACAACAAAAGTATTAAGGTAAACCTAACCATAGCATGAAACATGTGGATCCAAATCAGCCCCTTACGAAGCAACGCATAAACTAGGGTTTAAGCTTCTGTCACTCTAGCAACCCATCATCTACTTATTACTTCCCAATGCCTTCCTCTAGGCCCAAATAATGGTGAAGTGTTATGTAGTCGACGTTCACATAACACCACTAGAGGCTAGACAACATACATCTTATCAAAATATCAAATGAATACCAAATTCACATGACTACTAATAGCAAGACTTCTCCCTTGTCCTTAGGAACAAACGTAATTAATCACAAAGCATATTCATGTTCATAATCAGAGGATTAATAATATGCATATAGGATCTAAACATATGATCTTCCACCAAATAAACCATGTAGCATCAACTACAAGGAGTAATCAACACTGCTAGCAACCTACTAGCACCAATCCCGGACTTTGAGACAAGAATTGGATACAAGAGATGAACTAGGGTTTGGAGATGAGATGGTGCTGGTGAAGATGTTGATGGAGATTGCCCTCTCCTGATGAGAGGAGCGTTGGTGATGACGGTGGTGATGATTTCCCCCTCCCGGAGGGAAGTATCCCCGGCAGAACAGCTCTGCCGGAGCTCTAGATTGGTTTCGCCAAGGTTCCGCCTCGTGGCGACAGAGTCTCGTCCCAAAAAGTTCCTCCTGATTTTTTTCTCATCGAAAGACTTCATATAGGAGAAGATGGACGTCGGAGAGCCACTAGGGGGCCCACGAGGTAGGGGGCGCGCCCCCCACCATCGTGAGCAGGGTGTGGGCCCCCTGGCCTTCATCTTTGGCAAGGATTTTTCTTTATTTATATTAAGATGTTCCGTGGAGTTTCAGGACTTTTGGAGTTGCGCAGAATAGGTCTCTAATATTTGCTCCTTTTCTAGCCCAGAATTCCAACTGCCGGCATTGTCCCTCCTTATGTAAACCTTGTAAAATAAGAGAGAATAGCCATAAGTATTGTGACATAAAGTGAAATAATAGTCCATAATGCAATAAATATCGATATAAAAGCATGATGCAAAATGGACGTATCAACTCCCCCAAGCTTAGACCTCGCTTGTCCTCAAGCGAAAAGCCGATAACAATAAATATGTCCTCATGTTTAGAGGTAGAGGCGTCGATAAAAAATAAAATACGAACATGAAGGCATCATGATTGTTCTCATAACAGCAACATATATAGATTTTGTCATATGATTACTTATGTTCAAGTGATGATCTATTCACAATGCAAAACTATAAATCATAAACCTTATTGGGCTCCGACAAACTATAATATCAGTCATTGAAGCAATTGCAATTTATCATAACATCGGAAAGAGTCTATGTCAGAGCTAAAAAGCAAGTCCACATACTCAACTATCATTTAGTCCTCCATAATTGCTAACACTCACGCAATACTTGTGGTTACGGAGTTTTAATCGAACACAGAGAAATATAGGGGCTTATGGTTTTGCCCCACAACCTTTTACCTCAAGGGTAATGTCAACAATAATAGTTCATGCTCCCCTACATCCAATTAGATATATATATATATATATATATATATATATATATATCATGTTCTTTCCAACATGCTGAGCTTGCCAAAGGATAAAATGAAAAAGAAAAGGTGAAGATCACCATGACCCTTGCATAAGGTAGAAGATAATAATAAAGGATAGGCCCTTCGCAGAGGGAAGCAGAGGTTGCCATGCGCTTTTATGGTTGGATGCATAAAATCTCAATGCGAAAGAACGTCACTTTATATTGCCCCTTGTGATATGAACCTTTATTATGCAGTCCGTCGCTTTTATTACTTCCACATCACAAGATCGTATAAAGCTTATTTCTCCCACACCAATCAATCATACATATTTAGAGCAATTTTTATTGCTTTGAACCGATGACAACTTACTTGAAGGATCTTACTCAATCCATAGGTAGATATGGTGGACTCTCATGGCAAAACTGGTTTAAGGGTATTTGGAAGCACAAGTAGTATTTCTACTTGGTGCTGAGAATTTGGCTAGCATGAGGGGGAAAGGCAAGCTCAACAAGTTAGAGGATCCATGACAACATACTTTATCTCAGATATAAGAAAGACATAACTCATTACGTTGTCTTCCTTGTCCAACATCAACCCTTTAGCATGTCATACTTTAATGAGTGCTCCCAATCATAAAAGATGTCAATGATAATATATCTATATGTGAAAACCTCTCTTTCCTTATTACTTCCTATTAATTGCAACAATGACCAACGCTATGTCTGCCAACTCCCAACAACTTTTAATCATCATACTCTTTCTATGTGAAGTCATTACTCTTAATAAGATCAATATGAACTTTTTGTTTCTTTTTATTCTTTTTCTCTTTTCTTTTATTCACCCAAGATCATGGCAAAATAATCAAGCCCTTAACTCAACACTAATCTTTATTATATATAGCTCACTGACTCGATTACATAGAGAGATCATAAAGCAAACTCAAAACTAGATCATGCCATGAACTTTATTCTACTAGATCAAGATACTACTAATAGGATCGAACTAAGAAAAACGGTAAAGATAGGAGTTGTGATTGTGATACGATACCGGGGCACCTCCCCCAAGCTTGGCAGTTGCCAAGGGGAGTGCCCATACCCATGTGATTATATCTCCTTTGTCAGTGAAGAAGGTGGAGGTGACGGATAATCGCACATCGAGCATAAGAGGTCCTCCAGCTTGCGAATAATGCCCTTGAGTGCGACAATATGCTCCTTCAACAAAATATTTTCTTGTGTGAGATACTTGTTTTGTATACGAGCTAACTCAATCATCTTGAAAGCTTCGATCTCAGTTGGGGTAAGAAGGTTATGATCAAGTTGAAGGATGTCTTTTGCTGCCGGAGCTTGATCCTCCATGGCCTTCTTGATCCTTTCATCCTTGTTGACCCTCGTGGGTTCTTCCCTCTTCAGATCTATCTTCATTAGCCAAGCATCGTTGTCACCATTGTTGGATGAGGGAGACGACATGATGCCTAGCCTGGAAAACCCTGACAGAAAACAGCTCGAAACAAGAACACAGGAGGTTTACGTGATACGGGAGTCAAAACCTTCGGGAGAATATATAATGAATTTTTACCGACCAAAATACGTATTGTGCAATAAAACAGAGTCCGGAAGGCACACGAGGTGCTCACGAGGTAGGGGGCGCGCCCAGGGGGGTAGGGCGCGCCCACCACCCTCGTGAGGCCCTCGTGTCCTTCCCGGACTGCTACTTATTTTTCTATTTTTCTAAATATTCCAAAACGAAGAAATATTGCCTTAAAAATTGTTTTGGAGTCGGTTTGCTTACCGTACCACATACCTATTCCTTTTCGGAGTCTGAAACGTTCCGTAAAGTGTCCCTTATGTATTCCTCCAGGGTTATGGTTTCAATAATATTGGTTTTAACATTTATGGGATTACCTGAGATATAATGTTTGATTCTTTGACTGTTTACCACCTTCGGATTTGTGCCCTCGAAGTTGTTGATTTTTATGGCACCGGAACGATAGACCTCCTCGATAACATAGGGGCCTACCCATTTAGAGAGAAGTTTTCCTACAAAAAATCTTAAACGAGAGTTGTATAGAAATACATAATCACCTACATTAAACTCACGCTTTTGTATCCTTTTGTCATGCCATCTTTTAACTTTTTCTTTAAACAACTTGGCATCTTCATAAGCTTGGGTTCTCCATTCATCAAGTGAGCTAATATCAAATAACCTCTTCTCACCGGAAAGTTTAAAATCATAGTTGAGCTCTTTAATAGCCCAATACGCCTTATGCTCTAGTTCGAGAGGTAAGTGACATGCTTTTCCATAAACCATTTTATAAGGAGACATACCCATAGGATTTTTATATGCAGTTCTATTAGCCCATAATGCATCATAAAGTTTCTTGGACCAATTCTTTCTAGACCTATTAACAGTCTTTTGCAAAATTAATTTGAGCTCTCTATTGCTCAACTCTACTTGACCACTAGACTGAGGGTGATAAGGAGATGCAATTCTATGATTAACATCATATTTAGCAAGCATTTTACGGAAAGCACCATGAATAAAGTGTGAACCACCATCAGTCATTAAATATCTAGGGACTCCAAACCTCGGGAAAATAACTTCCTTAAGCATTTTAATAGAAGTGTTATGATCAACACTACTAGTTGGAATAGCTTCTACCCACTTAGTAACGTAATCAACAGCAACTAAAATCTGTGTGTATCCATTAGAGGCAGGAAAAGGTCCCATATAATCAAAGCCCCAAACATCAAACGGTTCAATAACAAGTGAATAATTCATAGGAATTTCTTGACGTCTACTAATATTACCAATTCTTTGACATTCATCACAAGATAAAACAAACTTACGGGCATCCTTGAAGAGAGTAGGCCAATAAAAACCAGATTGCAATACCTTATGTGCAGTTCTATCTCCAGCGTGGTGTCCTCCATAAGCCTCGGAATGACACTTGCATGGGATCTATACCTGTTCATGCTCAGGTACACAACGTCTAATAACACCATCTACTCCTTCTTTATAAATATGTGGGTCATCCCAAAAGTAATGTCTTAAATCATAGAAAAACTTTTTCTTTTGTTGGTATGTGAAGCTAGGTGGTATAAATTTAGCAACAATATAATTAGCATAATTAGCATACCATGGAGTACTACGAGAAGTACTTATAACATTTAATTGTTCATCAGGAAAGCTATCATTAATAGGTAGTGGGTCATCAAGATTATTATCTAACCTAGACAAGTTGTCTGCAACGGGGTTCTCAGCTCCCTTTCTATCAACAATATGCAAATCAAATTCTTGTAGCAAGAGAACCCATCTAGTAAGTCTAGGCTTAGCATCTTTCTTTTCCATAAGGTATTTAATAGCAGCATGATCAGTTTGAATAGTTACTTTAGAATCAACAATATAAGATCTGAACTTATCACAAGCAAATACAACTGCTAAAAGCTCTTTTTCAGTAGTAGCATAATTTCTTTGAGCATTGTCTAGAGTCTTACTAGCATAATGAATAACATTTAATTTCTTATCAATTCTTTGCCATAGAACAACACCTACAGCATAATCACTAGCATCACACATAATTTCAAAGGGTAAATTCCAATCAGGTGGCTGAACAACAGGTGCAGAGACTAATGCTTTCTTAAGTATTTCAAATGCTTCTACACAATCATCATCAAAGACAAATGGTATATCTTTTTGCAATAAATTAGTCAGAGGCCGAGAAATTTTTGAGAAGTCCTTAATGAACCTCCTGTAAATTCCGGCGTGACCAAGGAAACTTCTTATACCTTTGACGTCCTTGGGACATGGCATCTTTTCAATAGCATCGACCTTGGCTTTATCAACTTCTATACCTCTTTAAGAAACTTTATTCCCCAAGACAATACCTTCATTAACCATAAAGTGGCACTTTTCCCAATTCAAGACAAGATTAGTTTCTTCACATCTCTACAAAACTCGATCAAGATTGCTCAAGCAATCATCAAAAGAGGAACCATAGACGGAAAAGTCGTCCATGAAAACCTCACAAATCTTTTCACAAAAGTCAGAGAATATAGCCATCATGCATCTTTGAAAGGTAGCAGGTGCATTACATAAACCAAAAGGCATATGTCTATAAGCAAAAGTACCAAAAGGGCATGTAAAAGTAGTCTTTGATTGATCTCTAGCCGACATAGGTATTTGAGAGAAACCAGAATAACCATCTAGAAAGCAATAGTGTGTATGTTTGCATAATCTTTCTAGCATTTGATCAATAAAAGGTAAGGGGTAATGATCTTTCTTAGTAGCCTTATTTAATTTACGGAAATCAATTACCATCCTATAACCTGTAATAATTCTTTGTGGAATCAATTCATCTTTATCATTAGGAACAACAGTAATACCTCCCTTCTTAGGGACACAATGGACAGGACTTACCCACTTACTATCAGCAACGGGATAGATTATACCTGCCTCCAGAAGCTTTAGTATTTCTTTTCTTACCACTTCTTTCATTTTAGGATTCAGACGTCGTTGAGGATCACGAACTGGTTTGGCATCTGCTTCCAAATTTATTTTATGTTGACATAGAGTGGGACTAATACCCTTAAGATCATCAAGAGTATATCCAATAGCAGCACGATGCTTCTTCATAGTTTTCAATAATCTTTCTTCTTCATGCTCTGAAAGGTTAGCACTAATAATAACAGGATATATCTTCTTTTCATCAAGATAAGCATATTTAAGATTATCAGGCAAAGGTTTAAGCTCAAACACTGGATCACCCTTGGGTGGAGGAGGATCCCCTAAAATTTCAACAGGCAAATTGTGATGCAGAATAGGTTCCTATTAAGAATACTTCATCTATTTCCCTTCTTTCATTCATGAACATATCATTCTCATGGTCTAGCAAATAGTGTTCTAAAGGATCACTAGGAGGTATGGCAATAGAAGCAATACCAATAATTTCATCCTTACTAGGTAATTCTTCCTCACGATGTTGTTTAGTAAATTTGGAGAAATTAAACTCATGAACCATATCATCCAAGCCAATAGTAACAACATTCTTTTTGCAATTTATCCTAGCATTAACAGTGTTCAAGATGGGTCTACCAAATATAATGGGACAAAAGCTATCTTGCGGAGAAGTAAGAACAAGAAAATCAGCAGGATATTTAGTTTTCCCGCACAAGACTTCAACATCTCTAACAATTCTAGTTGGTGAAATAGTATCTCTATTAGCAAGTTTAATAGTAACATCAATTTCTTCTAGCTCAATAGGTGCAATGTCATGCATAATTTCTTTGTATAAGTCAATAGGTATTGCACCAGCACTAGCACCCATATCACATAAGCCATGATAACAATGATCTCCTATTTTAACAGAAATAACAGGCACGCCTACCACAGGTCTATGTTAATCTTTATCACAAGGTTTAGCAATTCTAGCAGTTTCACCTTCGAACTGGATAACATGCCCATCAATATTATCAGACAAGAGATCTTTAACAATAGCAATATTAGGTTCTACTTTAACTTGCTCATGAGGTGTATAAATTCTAATATTGCTTTTACGGACAACAGTTGAAGCTTTAGCATGATCCTTTATTCTAAGAGGGAAAGGTGGTTTCTCAACATAAGAAGTAGGAACAATAGGATCAGTATAAGTGACAGTCTTTTCTTCAACTTTAATAGGTGCAGCTACTTTTACTTCTATGGGAGGATGATATTTAAACCACTTCTCCTTAGGAAGATCAACATAAGTAGCAAAAAATTCACAGAAAGAAGCTACTATCTCAGAGTCAAGTCCATATTTAGTGCTAAACTTACGGAAAATATCGGTGTCCATAAAAGATTTAACACAATCAAACTTAGGTGTCATACCTGACTCCTTACCTTCGTCGAGGTCCCAATCTTCAGAGTTGCATTTAATTCTATCCAATAAATTCCATCTGAATTCAATAGTCTTCATCATAAAAGAGCCAGCACAAGAAGTATCGAGCATGGTGTGATTGTTATCAGAAAGCCGAGCATATAAATTTTGAATAATCATTTCTCTTGAGAGCTCATGATTGGGGCATGAATATAACATTGATTTAAGCCTCCCCCAAGCTTGAGCGATGCTTTCTCCTTCACGAGGCCAGAAATTATATATATAATTGTGATCACGATGAACAAGATGCATAGGGTAATACTTTTGATGAAATTACAGCTTCAATCTTTTATAGTCCCATGATCTCATATCATCACATAGCCTATACCATATCAATGCGTCTCCCTTCAAAGATAAAGAGAAGACCTTATTCTTAGCAACATCATCGGGTATACCTGCAAGCTAAAATAATCCACAAACTTCATCCACATATATTAAGTGCTCATCAGGATGCTTTGTTCCATCTCCTGTAAAAGGGTTAGCTAGCAGTTTTTCCATCATACCCGAAGGAAATTCAAAAGGAGTTTCATTTTCAATAGGTTCAGTAGGTTGAGGAGCAACTCTTTGCTCTACTGGACGGGGTGAAGATACCCTGAACAAGCCCCTCAAAGAATTACTTTCCATAGTAACAAGTGACAGTAAATTTCAGCACACTATATAAATTTTTCCTTACCAAATTCCACCTACCAAAGGCGCTACACTCCCCGGCAACGGCCCCAGAAAAGAGTCTTGATGACCCACAAGTATAGGGGATCTATCGTAGTCCTTTCGATAAGTAAGAGTGTCGAACCCAACGAGGAGCAGAAGGAAATGATAAGCGGTTTTCAGCAAGGTATTCTCTGCAAGTACTGAAATAAGTGGTAACAGATAGTTTTGTGATAAGATAAATTGTAACGAGCAACAAGTAACAGAAGTAAATAAAGTGCAGCAAGATGGCCCAATCCTTTTTGTAGCAAAGGACAAGCCGGAACAAACTCTTATAATAGGAAAAGCGCTCCCGAGGACACATGGGAATATCGTCAAGCTAGTTTTCACCACGTTCATATGATTCGCGTTTGATACTTTGATAATTTGATATGTGGGTGGACCGGTGCTTGGGTGCTGTTCTTACTTGAACAAGCATCCCACTTATGATTAACCTCTATTGCAAGTATCCACAACTACAACAAAAGTATTAAGGTAAACCTAACCATAGCATGAAACATGTGGATCCAAATCAGCCCCTTACAAAGCAACGCATAAACTAGGGTTTAAGCTTTTGTCACTCTAGCAACCCATCATCTACTTATTACTTCCCAATGCCTTCCTCTAGGCCCAAATAATGGTGAAGTGTTATGTAGTCGACGTTCACATAACACGACTAGAGGCTAGACAACATACATCTTATCAAAATATCAAACGAATACCAAATTCACATGACTACTAATAGCAAGACTTCTCCCTTGTCCTCAGGAACAAACGTAATTACTCACAAAGCATATTCATGTTCATAATCAGAGGGGTAATAATATGCATATAGGATCTGAACATATGATCTTCCACCAAATAAACCAACTAGCATCAACTACAAGGAGTAATCAACACTACTAGCAACCTACTAGCACCAATCCCGGACTTTGAGACAAGAATTGGATACAAGAGATGAACTAGGGTTTGGGGATGAGATGGTGCTAGTGAAGATGTTGATGGAGATTGCCCTCTCCCGATGAGAGGAGCGTTGGTGATGACGATGGTGATGATTTCCCCCTCCCGGAGGGAAGTATCCCCAACAGAACAGCTCTGCCGGAGCTCTAGATTGGTTCCGCCTCGTGGCGGCGGAGTCTCGTCACGAAAAGTTCCTCCTGATTTTTTTTCTCATCGAAAGACTTCATATAGGAGAAGATGGACGTCGGAGAGCCACCAGGGGGCCCACGAGGTAGGGGCGCCCTAGGGGGGGCGCCCCCACCCTCGTGAGCAGGGTGTGGGCCCCCTGGCCTTCATCTTTGGCGAGGATTTTTCTTTATTTATTTTAAGATGTTCCGTGGAGTTTCAGGACTTTTGGAGTTGCGCAGAATAGGTCTCTAATATTTGCTCCTTTTCCAGCCCAGAATTCCAGCTGCCGGCATTCTCCCTCCTTATGTAAACCTTGTAAAATAAGATAGAATAGCCATAAGTATTGTGACATAAAGTGAAATAACAGTCCATAATGCAATAAATATCGATATAAAAGCATGATGCAAAATGGACGTATCACAAGGCATAAAGGCGGACAAACGTAAAATCCAGCTTCTTCACGTGAAACATGTCGAATATGTAATCGAATCGAAGGAAGAACTTCTCCGCGGGGAAGAAGTCGACGCACGACAATTGCCGCAGAACATTAACCACGTAGAGTGGGTATCCTGGATCTTTCGAGGCGGCGAGGCCTTTCTCTATCCGCAGCACATCGTCATGAAGACTCCTTAGATCGCCAAATCTGGCCCTTAGCGCTGCTGCGGGTAGGATTGGTTGACCGGGGATATGCAATTTATCCGCACCGGTGATATCTATACAGTCTTGAACCCGAGGCTGCTGAAGCGGCTAGATCATAGAATCAGCTTTCTTGCCTTTCCTAGCTCTCTTCCTAGGCTTCTTTGCTGGAAGGTCGTCTATAATACGTTGAGCCTCCAAAGGCGGCAATTCAGGCACCGACTCATGATGCTCAAACTCTGAGTAGGCGCCAGTATAGACATACTGTTGAGTGCCATCGTCATCCTCATCCTCGTCCATGGCGACCTCATCAGCGACTAATGGAGCCTCTTCCTTACCCCGTCCGCTATCACCCAACCTGACACCCGACGCTAATTGGGTAGGTGGGTGTTGATGTTCATACCTTGCTGAGGCTGCGTGCTCATGGGTGTGGTCCCGGCCGCCTCCAGACTAAGCAGACTCTTTGGCCACAACAGGACCCACCCATTGCAACAATCACCAAGCCGCCGTGGGGTCTCGTCGTCATCCCCCCTAGTACCAGAGGAGGCAAATTCTTGTGGCCCGGTTTGACACTGGCCACAGAAACCTTGAAGACGTTCGGGGGGATCAGCTGGCTGTGGAACAATGGTTCCTTCGGCTTCATTATCGCCGCCTTCCCCACATCCACCTTCTGGTCGCCGATGGTGTACAATATGGTGCACGGGGTTTCGTCGGCCTGCAAAGAAAAGTCTGCGGCGTGAGACATCTGAAAGGCAACGAAAACAGGAGATTATACATTTATTGAAGGGGTCGGTGTGACAGATACCGTGAGGGCGTCGAGCTCAGCCAAAGACGAAGCACCGCCGAGCACGTCCGGTGCGGGAGCAGGTGCGGGAGCCGGTGCGGGAGTAGGTGCAGCTGCAGGTGCTGGTGCAACGCTAGTCGAGCTGCTCCCCAAGAAGTCAGCAAGGGGAAAGTCTGCTGCATTTTTTTCTGGATTTTGCCTGGTCCAATTGAAAACGGTCGGAACCAAGGAAGTGGACATATCTACAACCATCTGTTTTGCGGCAGCTACCGCTGTTGCGACTGTCTAAGATGATTTCTTCTCAACCGCAATCTCAACCTTCTTGTCGATGTTTTCTTCGGTTAACCTCCATCTTTCCTTTCTCCCCTCCTTGGTCTCACTGTATTACTTCTTCCATGTGGCACCGTCTCCGACACCGTGCACGCGTCCATACGACGGTCGAGTATTCACCGGGAGTCGTTTCAATATGTTCAACGCCCGGTTGAATGGAGTGTCCCACTTGGGCCTCGCCAACGCCTCAGACGGCGAGTCGCTTTCGGCCACAATCCTGTGTTGCTCTCTCTGCAAAAGGCACAAGGATGGTTTACAAATATGACTAACGTGCTGTCGAATTGATCAAAAACTAAAATTACCAGCAGTCTGATGAACTCCTCGTGACCGCGTTCGTCTCTAAAACCTTCTTCACTGGATCCCAACGGTGCCGGGCCCTGAGGACGTCACGCTCCTGCGGGACGGCGAACTCCGCCAAGGGGTCTGGGATGCCCAAACTCGCGGCTTCCGCGTCCTCCTTGGCCCATTTGGACCTCTTCCCGCCGTAACCACGGCTTCCGAGGTGGTGGCTCCCAATACTCCTCTGTTGAAGCCCGTTCATGTACTTAGACTTTTTTTGGCAGCTTCGGCCTTGCAAGCCGCCTTGAATATTTGAAACTGCTCTTCCGTGATTGTCGGATTATCCTTTACAATCTCGGAGTAGGGTTCCTTCTTGTCGATGATCCTTGCTTTCACCCTTGTTTTCCAGGCGGCCAACGCGTCGCTAAACTTGGTCATGGCGTGTTTGTTTATCTTCTTTATTGTCGGGTCCTTATCTGGATCTTCATAATCCTTTTCATTCCGGCCCGGGAACAAGAATATCTGGTGAAACTTCTTTAGGAGGGAGGTCCTCATATTATCTATCTTCTGTAGTTTCTCATCGTTGATGGTGGCGGTTGTCCGTACGATGTAGCCTATTTGATTGCCGTAGCACGCGCGCGCTTCCTGGGGCGCTTTTGGCTCAAAATTGACGTCGTCCACCTCCGTGACCACCAGTCTAGTAGTCCTGAGCTTGTTAGGAAGCCGTTGCCTCTTTGCTTTCGGTTCTACACCGGCTCCACTAGTCTCGGCGCCGGTCTCAGTCTGAGCGCCGGTCTCGATGCCGGTCTCAGTCTCAGTCTCGTCGGCAAGGCTCAAAAATTCTTCTGCTGCCCGGTAGACGTCGTCGCAATCACCAGAACCCTGTCCTTCATCGTTGCTAGCCATGTTTCCTACGATTAAATCTAGTCAATTAATTCTAGACCTAATAAAATGAATAATGACATAAAAAGGCCTATTATTTTGCAAGAATGTTGACTCCTTTCCGGTGCGGCAAATCCCGGGCACTCGATATGTCCTAGTTTGTAGCACAAGTCATGCCGAAATTCATGAAAAATTTCGGCATGACCTTTGCTAAAACGTGGACAAATCGAGAACCTGAATTTTGCCGGAACGGAAATGAATCAACATTCCGGCAAAACATAGGCCACTCGGCTTCATTCCCTGGAAACAACAAAAGGCCACTTGGGCACAATCGAACCACTTCAATGTCGATTATGATCAATGAGCAAACACAATTGAGGATTTTTCATATATCATGACCACTTCTAATTTGCATCTCTTAGTGTTTGACACTTCAAGAAAATCTACACAAATCTCATGCTCTCTGAAACTCAATTCAAAAACCAAATATATATGGATGAACCCTAGAACTCAAATTATGAACCTAGAACTCAAATTATGTCCGAAATTTTTGTCCTAATAAAAATTCACTAAAAATTAAGAACCTACTAGACTTGCAACACTAATAGAAATTTATATTTTTATATTGATTTTTTTCTCTAAACTAAATCCTACCACCCTAGTTAACATCTCGTTAAACCTTACTTTCCTAACATTTGTAATTAAACACTACAACCCTAACCCTACTGCCCTATTTAAGCATATACAATTTTTTCCTACGGCGAGGGAGGCAGGGGCGTCTCTGTCAAAGCCCTATCTAAATTATTTTCCTAACTAAATTATTTTCCTAACTGCATTAACCTAACTAATTTAGAGAGAGAGGGGGAGGGGTGGGGGCTTACAGAGGACGGCTCCGGTGGTGGCACGGGAGGCAGTGGTGGCGAGGGAGGCAGGGGCATCTCCGATGACGGCGAGGGAGGCAGTTGTGGCGAGGGAGGATCTGGTGGCGTCGACTGCGGCTCTGGTGGCGTTGATGAGGTCGCGCGGCTCCGGTGGCGTTGGGGGCGGCTCCGGTGGCGTCGACGGCGCGCGGCTCTGGTGGCTCCGGGAGCGTCGACGTCGGCAGGAGACGGCGGCGAAGTGGGGCGATGGCGAATCGGGCAGACGGCGGCAGGGTGGGTCGAGGGATTTGGGGGGAGAAGTGGTGGCTGGGGCGAAACGATTTTTTGGTTAAGTCAAACTTAGCAGTAGCGCTTTTCGCGAAACGCGCTGTAGCTAAGTTAGCTATAGCGATTTTCACAAAACGCGTTACTGCTATAGCTATGTAATTTCTTCCTTCATATTTCTTATTTCCTTTTTGTTTCTACAGCGGGGGTCTAGGAAATGCGCTGCAGCTACGTTAGCTATAGCGCCTCTTACGAACAAACGCTACTGCTACGCCTTTCTCCTTTTTTTGCTTTTTCATTTATTTTGCTCTACATTTTATTTTTTTTCCTTTCTCCTTTTTCTATTTCTTTCTTTTTCATTTACTTTTCCATTTGTTTTTCATTTTATTTTATTTCCATTAGCAGTAGTGATCTCCGCGCGAAACGCGCTGCTACTTATGTCCTAGCGGTAGTGCGCTTCTCTCAAGACCGCTATTGCTATGCGTAGCCTATCGTTTTAGGAATGGGAATATTAGTCGTAGCGCTTTTTCATGTGCGCGCGCTACTACTACTATTGTATCTGTAGCGCGGTTTTTGTACGCGCGCTACTGCTACTGCTACTTAGCACTAGCGCGCGTTTTTGACACGCGCTACTGCTAATTTTTTATGTGTAAGGTTTTCTCTAATAGTGGTATCATGCATATAATACTCCCCACCTTGAGTAGCCTAAGGGCATCTCCAATGGTCGTAAGATAGTTACTGATAGAGTTTGCCACATAGAATTTTTGATGATATGTCATACAATAAATGAGGAAAGAGAGAAATGTTGTATGTACATGAACCAACACTCATTGCACAAGCTCCAATGTAGAATGAGAGAGCACCCCATTTATTATCTCACATCCTATTGGGCAAACTAGATACAACCCATTAGAGTTGTTGTATGTTAAGGTGTTGGTTGATGACATGGCATATTTTACCAACAAGCTAACATACAAACTATTGGAGATGCCCTAATGCAGCCTATCTTGCACAGCGTGCCATTGTATGCCTAACTAATGCAGTGGTTGATGATATTAATGATTCTGTTTACAAACGGGTGTCTAGCCTTTCTAAAGCTTATTTAAGTTATTTTTTAGTTTATTTAAGTTGTGATTCTACTACAAAGAACACTGACCACGTCGGAGATGCATATATGTTCTTTCCTCTAGAATTTATGCATTCTATTTCTATCAATAATTCCCCACAACATGAGATTGGTCTAAAAGCTTGGACAACGCTAACGTCCATATGTGTGGTGGGAGTAAAATTTGCCCACACGCCCTATAACACACAGACTGTGCCATGTCACTGCATGCATGTATGTGGAAATCTTTTTGGGTTTTCAGTTTTAAAATGTTTATCTCTTAAATGAAAAAACTAATTGAAGATCTGTTTTCACCATTAAATCCCTCGCAACAAGATCTTCGAAACTAGATCTCATATCAATATATTTCGACGATTTTTTTGAGGGGGGGAGGGGGTTAAAAATTGTCATGTCTATTGCACATGAATTGCCATTGTGTTTACTCTGAAGTTGGCATGATATGTTTCAGTTATTTTCTTCTATATTTAGAAGTAAATTTTGACATATTGTAAAACGAGGAATTAAGAAACTAGACCTGACATGAACCATAAACTAAAGTTGCCATGATACATGCACTTAAAAATTGCCATGGTTTATACAAAAAATAATTTTCATGGTCAAAGTACTGGAATTGTCATCATCAAAATACTAAAATTGTCATGTTCTACAAACTAAGCTAAAATTGTCACATGACAACTTTAGTTTAAGCACTATCACAACTACAGTGTAAACATCATGGCAACTTTTGGGCAAAAAAGATTTTCATCAAAACACATTAACATGGGTTCTAATTTTGAAGATCTCGTCGAGACGGATTTAGTGGTGGAAACGAAGTTTTAATTGGATCTTTTAAATTAAAAGATAAAATATTTTTAAGCCGAAATCCAAAAAGATTTCTGCTGATGCATCTGTTCACATGTGGCAAAATGAGTAATAATAGAGGCGTGTGGGCGATGTGCAAGATGCCATACGTGTGGGCGTTAGTTTTTTCCAAAAGCTTATATGTGAACAATCCTCTGGCTCATAAGAGCCAAGGGAAAACACTTGCTAAACTATGTGTTTACAATAGAAGGCAAGAACTTACATCCCCTGGCTCTTGTTAGTCATAGTGTAACACAGATCGGCAGGAAATTGACAAAGTCCCATGGTGAAGGGCCCTCTCTCCTTCAAGAACTCTGTCACCCGGTCACTATAACCACAGTCATTCATAAACCATGCAAAATTACCGTTGATTTGTATCACTCATCATAAGTTAGCATTGCTTTATATCACTCATCATAATAAAGGATTGTCTCCTTTTACATGGAACATAATGTTTACCTTACTCAAGCATGCCTTAAGGCAGAATGGCAGCAAGCATCACAGTTTATGTTTGCCAAGGTCACGTGGCAGATTTTATTTTTTTAGGTATATACTCTATGTACATGTAGATTGTATCACCTTCAAGAGACTATAACTGGGAGTGCATAAATTAGGAAAATCAGAACATGTCCAAAGTAAAAATGACAAATCTAAGTACTAATTTGGGACAGAGGTTGTATGAAATTGTGTGCAATGGAATTATTTCCAATGGAATAATGACTAATTCACAAATACATCCTGCCATGTTCTGCAATAGACTGATAATAAGAGACAAGTCTACCATCCTAGTTCAGGAAGAGGAAAAAATGGAGCTATAATAATCCAGAGGAAAAGAGCGGCAACATAGAAAAATTCCAGTTGACTAGTTTCATATCACAGATTTTCTGAGATCTATATGCATCCGTGAAATTGCAACCAACTGCAAACCTTTTCTCCACAAAGCTAGATGATGTACAGGAACGCTAAACAGGGTATTTGAAAAGAAATAATACTAGAGGCCTTCAATATACACGATAGGTCCGCAGAATTACAAATGGCATTCACACAAAAATCACTGACAGGGTAAAAAATATCTTTAGAAAAAGGAAAAACTCAAACCCTTAAGGAAACAGGGAAGTTACTAATATGGCTATAAATTATAAATTATTTATATCAGTTAGTGGTAAACCGATTTACTCCTACAGCTGCTGCTAGCAAAATAAAACTTGACTACTGCTACTAGTTGTCACCCAGCATATGGCCTTATACTGCTATTTCCTATTCGCATTGCGTTAAAATAGATACATCTATTTCAGCGTCAAGTAATTCCAGATGAAAGTGTTAGTTAAGCAAGTACTCCTGCCGTCCGGAATTACATAACTCTGAAATGGATGCATCTAGACGTATATAACACAAGGATTACAATAGTATCAGGCAATTTTTGGTGTCTAGATACATCCGTTTGAGTGATAGGTATTGGAGGGAGTAATAGATTTGTGCTAGGGGGTCAAGGAGCGGTGCTGAAACCCGTGTCATGTTGACATGATTTTTTCAAATTTTGGCAAGAGTTCATGTCTCAAGCCACAAAATGGGATCCAAACATGATACAAAAAAAACATTTCAATTCATAAATCTATGTGGCAGCAAAACATGGAATTTGAAATTGGAATCTATAAATTCAACCAAATCAAACGAAAACAGAGGAGCCAAACAAGCTGTTAAGGTAACAAACACCACTGTACAAACAAAAGTCATGTGTTGAAATATCAAACTAAACTTGATCATACAGAAGATTAATCGAATATGAAGGATGGTGAACCACATACAGAATGCTTGGACATAAATAGTGTGCTCAGTGGTTTTCATTGGTTTCAACAGAAGCACCAGTACATGCAACATAAATGAAATAGAAGAAAATGCGTAAGATAGCAACTGTATCATCAGCAACAAACAACAGTTGATTCCTCTTTTATGCATATGTGTGACCACACCCTCATTCTGTAACTGCATTTTGAGTAATGGCATCACCCAAAGAAGCAGTTAGAGAAGAAGGGTGTTGTCACACATATGCGTACAAGAGGAACCAGCTGTGTAGGTCCTAATTACATCCAAAATGCTGCATGAGAGAACATGCGGGTGTTCTTGGAGACTGCATAGGACCTAGTGCGGGGGCGAACCTTACTCCGGAGCCCGCCCATGTGATCATACTTGAGGCTAAACAAGGTGACATGGAGGACGCTGTCTAAACCATCCGCGCGACGCAAGATGTTCTCGACAAGGCAAAATCTGTTGTAGCCCATGTAGGTAAGAGTAGCCCTCATGTGTCGGCCATTGTTCTGCCATGTCTTGTCATTATTGCGGAGGAACAGCTTCTCATTGAGCATCCTGCAGTCCGGCGGCCGTCTGGTGGTGCTGCTGCGGGAGGCAACCGGGCAGCAGCAAATTTATCCATCCTCCTTGCCATGAATCCCAACCCATGCATCCAGGTTGTCGTCGAAGTAGGCTTGGCCTTTAAAAGGCAACACCCAGTCTCCAAGCTCCTTCCAGGAGCCATTGCTGGTGTCCAAGGAATGGGTACCAGATGCGGTGGACATGAAGATGGTGCGTCCGTTTGGGTGCAAAGCATAGGCGAGGACGTCCATCCCACAGCACGGCGGAGGCGATGACGGTACGATGTTCCAAAAGTAGTCCAACTCTGGATCCCATAGATTGCTTATGTGGGCGGGAGCCCACGACAAGGCCTGCAAGGAGGGTACCTCAGGAAGGCAGGGGCTTGTTAAGACATACAGCTTTTGACCAAGAGCCATGGCAGCCTCCAGGGAATGGATCCCAGTCGGAAGAGGCGGTCCCACGGCGAGTGCAGCTATATTGGTTTCATAGACGAAGGTTGGGGGAGGGTGCTGACCAAAGTAGTAACGCGGGTTGGCGGCGAAAAATATGTCGGTGCCCAGAGCGGCGAAGTCTATGGGGCCGCACACTGGCGACCTTATCCGGAAGGCAGCTGGCTCGGGAAGCTTGCGCTCTCCTCCTGAATCAGTTGCTTCATCCAAAATTTTGTCGACGTCAAGCTTGTGGATGCTATAACCCCCCTCCCAGTCATCCAGCGCCAGATAAAGGTGCTGCTTCCGCCTCGGCGCGCTACTCTCAGCGCAATCGTAATCCCGACGCCGCCGTTTAGACGGGGGGGACGAGGACCCCTTCTCGAATCTGCCGCCCATGACGACGGGATTTAGATCTCTGCACTACCGGAAAAAAATAATCTGATCTGGGATATTATGAAGCTGTGTGGATTGACTTATATAGATGGAGCTGTGGACGGAAGAATCAATCCAAGTCCTAATCGACGAGGAAGGTCGATTTCAAGTCGGTTTGGCACCTGGCAACGAAGACGCGACAGAATCGGAAGTGTCTCACGCTCTGCTGGATCCCTGGAATCAATTCAAAACCAGACCAACTGCTCGCGTGTGGCCTGGCCGCTGCCCAGCGAGAAGTGAGCCGACCATCTCGGCGGCGAGTTCTGGTTAGGCCTTATACAATGGTGGGTGCCTACACACATGTGCTTAAGGAGAGAGAACAGCTTGGGTCGCAAAAAAGAAATTGTCTCGCAATGCGAAGTGATTTTTTTTTCGGGAAAAAACCATGTATTACTCATTTAAAAAGTCTTTACAATCATCTTGCACCAAATCTAGGATACTGGAAGGGCCCGATCGTAGCCACGTCACAGTTCTTTGACTAACTCTAGCAAACTTTGCTAAACAATCACTAACTTTATTTTGGCTACGGGATACATGAGTAATACACGTCCGTCTCAAAGTTTTAAGATACTTGATCTCATTCACTATGGAGGCATATACTGATCTGTCAACTCCCTCCCCCTGGATCATGGAAACAGCCATGAGCGAGTCCATCGCCATAGCAATGGATGCTTCACTTCTTTGTAATGACAACGACAGTCCTTCCATACACGCAATAAGCTCCGATTCCAGTGCATCCCGGCATAAAAACAGCTGCCTACGCGCAGAGAAGATAATACCACCCACCTCATCTCGTAGGATCATACCTGATCCGGCAGAACCACCGGCGTCGTAGGACCCATCAGTGTTCAGTTTTGCCCATCCTCGCTTGGGCGGATCCCACTTCAATTCTGGCTCTGTTGTACAAACTCGAGGGGGTTTAGCAATGAGTAAACAGCTCATCTTGCCCTTCCGGGGGTCCATATCTCCATTTACTTTGATTGCAATGAGCGACTCCAAGTAGCTCTGAAGAAATCTGCATGATGCATTCACTGGTGGGGCAGGCTTCTGATGCACCACCTCATTACGCACATACCAACACCTCCAGAACGTAAATAGTAGTATGCTGCGTGTGGTTTGGTCCAGTTTTTCCAGGAGCTGAAATAACCATTCTTTGTCTGTGTACATAATCGTTTCGATTGCTGGCAATTTCCACACCTCCGACATGGCCTCATATAGTTGACGAGCCAGCGGGCACCAAAGAACAGGGTGGGAATTATCTTCAGTTTCCACAGCACAGACCGGACACAGACTTGATACTTCAAGCCCTCATCTTTGTTTGTTCACAATGCGAAGTGATTAGCATAGATGCTTGAGTTGCTTTAATATTCACGTAGCACCTAGCCTGGCATTTGCGTAGCGCCTGCCTAGCCTGGCACCTGCTACTATTTGAAGCATTGCTGGATGTGAAGGGAGCAGTTATGTTTTGCAAGCACCGGCTGGCACCGGGAGCAAAAGTTTGCTTCTACCTCTCTCCCTAAGCACCGGTGGAATCCAATCTCAACAAAAAAATCGGGTTTTTTTCTCTAGCACCTGTCTAGGCACCTGTCATTGTACAAGGCCTTAGGGTTAGGGGTGGCGGCGGATAACCGCCTAGGGGATTTGGTAAACTCCACCGGCCAGCGCGAGGGCGAGGCTTATAAACGACCAAACCTGGCTAACTGGGCCGGTTTACCCGGGCCGTGCCTGGGCTGCCTAATGCTACGCTCGCTCTTTGGAAATTATCAATTTGGACCGATTGCTTCTTTAGACGTTATATATCTGGCACGAATCTCCGCGCACGTGACCTACTGACATCAGCTCAGAGCAGTCTTCGCTCCATATCGATTCGGCCCGAATGCATCCCTCTCATTGTACTCTACTAGTAGAACGTCTGTGTGTTGCAACGGGCTATGATGCATGTAAATGAATCAACTAAATAATTAAGATCGTCTTCAAGGTCAAAGCTCATTTCTCCCTCATACATTCGAACAAGTTCGGACATCAAATGACGCCTAGCGGGCTCCACAAAATGGAACTATATGGACAGTCTGGGCTCTTAGAAAACCGGCCTATACTTGGGAGAGAAATGTGGTTGTTCGAATTATCCGTCGTGTTATCTCCAACACACGGTCCCATAAAAAAACCTCCCAAAGATGCACCCTTCTCCTTTCCTGTCGGACCCTCCCTTTCCCGCTAGGTTTCCCACCGTAGCTAGACACTTCTCGCCGGAGTCCACTTCTTAAAAATCAGATGACGCCGACCTCACATTTGCCATGGTGCCCCCTCTCCTTCACACCATACTTCCCGATGGATCGCTTGTAACATCCCAAATTTTCAATTTGGAATGTTATACAATAGATCATCTTTGCATATCATATTTATTTGCATTTTGGTTGATCCTAGAAATTCTACGCAAATCAAGGACCCTCAGAGAGAGTTGGGGATTTCGTTATTTTCATATTTGAGTTTTCTCAAATTTTGAAAATAGGATCATTTGATTTTATTTATTTTATCTCCAATTATTTCTATTATAAAAATGTGAGAGAGGGAATAAAATGACTTTCCAAAAATAAAGAAATATTGAGGATTTAATAATAAAATCAAATAAAATTTTATTTTGGTTTTATTTGCTATTTTTTTAATTTAGGAAAAATGCGCGTTTTTCAAAATTGCATTTGGGTCCCAAATAAATGTTCATCCTGTACGGCTTGATTTTAGAAGCCGGGGAAAATTTATTTCGGGATTTTTGGAGTCCGTTTAGTATTCCTTTTGTTTGTTTTTCTACGCGTAATAATTTAAAAAAAATCCGAACAGACCTAAGGGCCGTGTCCGGCCAGGACTCCCTGGCCGAGGCCTTTTTATAGCGCTACCCCGGGGCCCGACCAGCCCAAAGCCGCCGCCGCCCCAAACAATAGCCCCAAGCCGCCCGCCGCCCCAGCTGCCGCCGCCGCCCGCCGGAGCTCCCCCGCCGCCGACGAGGTCGATCTCACCGCCGCCGGTTTTTTTTAGAAAACCGTTGGTTTTCGCCGGTTTTCGGTCAGTTTTTTTAGATCTGTTCTTTTAGATAGATCGGTCTTTTTTCCGGTTTAGTTTAATTAGTGAGCGTTCACTCGTTCGTTCGTTTTAACGAACGTGTTCATCGTTTAGATCCAGATAACGAACGTTCGTTCGTTAATCTGTTCGTCGTTTTTCTTTTTTCTCGGATTTATTCTGCGATTTTTCTGATCGCGATTTCTGATCCGATGTTCGTTCTAATATAACTTTTCGCTCGTTTATCGGAATCAGACGATTCAAGCGCCTGGAGTTTCGTCTCGAAACCCTCTTTCTATTTAACCAGCTCAAACCAGTTTTTGCCTCTGTAAAATTTGACCTAGATCCAGAATAGTAAACGGAGCCTGTTTCTTTTGCCGTTTGTCTTTCGTTGCTTCATTCAGTTTAATTCTTTTTGTCAACCGGAGTTCTTAAGTTGAACTATCTGGTTAGATCTCTTATTTGAGTTTTACATGTGCATTAGTTGAGTACTTATTGTATCCTTGTTTGTTTGCGATAGAGTATCTGGAGTGCGCCACTTGCTACTTCGAATCGCTAGGTTTTGCGGATCATCAGCAAGGCAAGTAACACTTTGATCATACTTCTTATTACCTAATTTTTATTGCATTAGATCAATCCTCACACATTGCATGATTAGGATCTAATTAAATTGTGGGTTTGGGAAGTAGATGAGGTAGTACCTATTACCTGTTATTATCGAACCCTTGGGAGTTACTTCTACATTTGCTTATTATGCCATGCTACGCTAGTAGACGTGGATTGGGTGAGTGTATCCATGATAGATGTGAGTTTGTTAAATTAATGGTTTATCTAAGGTGGTAACTTAAATACACATCTGGGTGGATTGAGGCACCTGGGTATTCCAGCGATTGCCTGTTTTTCTTTTGGACCGCCACCCAGGCTCAAAGGGATCATGAGATTATTCATACTAGAAACTTCCGTGTGCATCCACAAGCTACTATGGGCTCTAACATAGTTGATTAAGTTGTGCGAACTCTTACAGTGGTAGACTAGCAGGTGTAGGGGAAAGTAGGTGTAACGGTCTACCCGATCATAAGGTGCTAGCGCTTCTGAAAGACTATGTCTCGGTCATCCGTTTCTCAAACACCATGTAGTGCGAGAATCCCAACGGAGAAGATCAAGTCTTGTGGGGGAAAGTGCGTAAACCTCTGCAGAGTGTATAAACTAATCATGGTTAGCCGTGTCCCCGGTTATGGACAACTTGAGTATCTAGTACTTGGATTATCATGTGAATCTCATCATGTTACTCTAATTAATCTTGTTGGGTTTTAATGATGATGTTTAATTGGGATTGAGAGGGTGTCTACACTCTCAATGTTTAACAACCATCATGATAGTTAAATAAAATGTATTCCTTTGCAGTAGGGAAAAATTGGCTTTACGCAAAACTATAACCATAGAGTTTTCCACCAGCCAAATATGCATGTAGTATAGCCCTATTCTTTCATTGCTCTCTATGTGTTACATTGCCAGCATATTCCATGTGCTGACCCGTTTCAGGCTGCAACGTTCATGTTGCAGACTTTTCAGACGACAAGTAAGGTGCCTTTAGGTCGTGGTTCTATACTCAGTGATGCCGTTGGAGTTGATGGACTCACTTATCTTCCAAGCCTTCCGCTGTTATCGTTATTAGATGGCCTTAAGCCATAATTATTGTAATAAGTTCTCTTTTGAGACACTCGATGTAATAAGTGTGTGATTGCTACTCTGTTATAAATCCTTCAAATACTATGTGGTGTCAGCATTACTGATCCAGGGATGACACCGGAGCACAGAGATTGGACCGTTTGAGGTCTGGTCGCTACAAGATGGTATTAGAGCACACGCTGACTGTAGGACACGACCACTAAGCTAAAACCCTAGATCACTACTCACTCTTCTCATTCTGACTCCTCATCTTTTCTGCTCTTTTAGAATGGCGGATGCAAGGAACAAGTTCACACAACCGGATGAAGATACACCCTTTGGACGTCACTTGAAGGAAGTCACTAAGTACCTGAACATCGGAGTACCAAGCTTCAGCGGAACCTACAACGCCACTTTACCTGAAGAGGAGCGCTGGATGATTCAGGTTCAAGTTCCCGGAAGGACGTTCATGCCAGTCACTGAGCCCATAGAGTTTTCCTTTGATGCACCAACCTGGAGTCTAGGAAAGAGCATGGCAGCTCACATCGCCATGGGACGTATTGGAGAAGTTTACCGCAATGATCTCAAGGATACTATCTACCAGATTTGTGGGCGCCGAGATGAGCACTGGGAGATGATCAGCACCAGGAAGGATAGATAAATTGCAGCTTTTATCCAGGAGTTAAACCAGCACATTCGACGTCAGGAGAACCAGATGTGCGCCGACATGATAGATCTGAAGAAGGCAAGGACAAGAATCGAGGAACTGGAGGAAGAACTCAAGGCTACACGTGAAGATTATGAAGAGGAAATCAAAGTATTAGTGGAGAAGAATGACGATCTGATCAAGAAGATCGAAATATTTATGGGAGGCCCTACACCAGTAGAAGAAGACGAAGAACCCAAAGAAATTCGCCCGGAAGACTACATCATCATCGATGACACCGACTCGGATCCAGATGATAGCGATGATGACTATGTTGATGAAGCAGGAGCAGATATCATGGAGTCTGCAACCGAAGAATATTTCTAGTAGACCACCCCAACAGTAGTAGTAGTCCATCATGTAAATATAGTAGTCCGAGCACTTTTGCGATAGTTAGATCGATTGTATGTCCTTGTTTGATTGAATGAAGTGAATTATTTGCTTTTGCCTCATGTGCATATGGGTAGTGTTTTCTCTCTAGACCCCTCTCTATTCTTAAATCTCATCTTTTCTAAACCCTTAGATGCCTCTGAGACGTGACCCCAGATTTACCTTCCCACCGGAGCTCACTCAGTTGATCCAGCAGCAGAACACGTTGACACAGTTGCTAGTCCAGAATCAGAATCAGGGGAACAAGAACAACAACCCACCACCACCATCACCTGTTGATCACTTAGCATGTTTTCTTAGGCTGAATCTGCCGGTGTTTTCCAGTAGCACCGAGCCTATAGTAGCAGATGATTGGCTCCGCAAGACAGCAAGGGAGTTAACCACAGCAGGATGCACAGATGCGAAAAAGGTGAAGTTTGCCGCACATCAGCTTGACAGACCCGCGGTATCATGGTGGGAGAATTTCACAGCCACTTTCCCTATCGACACTGTCACATGGGACCAGTTCTAGCAGGCTTTCCGTACTGCCCATGTTTCAACAAGAGCTATGGCCATGAAGAAGCGTGAGTTTCGCAACTTGCGCCAAGGAGGACGGACAGTTGGCCAGTATGTGGAGGACTTTAGTAAGTTAGCACGTTATGCTCCAGATGACGTTGCTACGGATGCAGCTAAGCCGGAGAAGTTTCTGGAAGGACTGAATGATGAGTTGAGCATGCAATTGATGGTAGCAACCTTCAACAACTACCAGGAGTTGGTAGATCATGCTCTTATGATTGAAGGGAAGCAGCAGCAGATTGAGAACCGCAAGAGGAAGTATGGACAAGGGAAGTACAATTCAGGAGCTCAGCAGAAGCCACGTTTTACCCCTAGACCGGGAGGACATTTTCAGCATACCAATGGAGGAGGTAGCTCGCACAATCATAATGGACCCAAGAATGGTAATGGGAATGGAGGAAGCAACGGCGAGAACCGTACCAACCCATCAACCCCAGCCAAAAGAGACCTGAGCCAAGTCACTTGCTTTAAGTGCCAGAAGACCGGACATTATGCCAATGAATGTCCTGAATCTCAGAATGGAAATGGCAATGGAAGCTCTCGGAAGAAGCCGAACCCTTTCAATAGGGGACAGGTGAACCACGTTAACGTGGAGGAGGTTGAAGAGCAGCCGGATGGAGTAATCGGTAAGTTTTTGGTTAAGTCATTTACTGCAATCGTTCTTTTCGATACTGGTGCATCGCATTCATACATATCAAGGGAATTCGTGGATAAGTATAACCTGCCCACTAAGGTTCTTAGAACACCTATGTTAGTAAGCTCACCAGGAGCGGAGTATATGGCTAGTAAGGGGTGTTTTCAAGTGCCATTGAGTATAGGTAGGCATGTGTTTCCCTCGGATTTAATCATTTTGGAATCATGAGGTTTGGATGTAATTCTGGGTATGGATTGGCTATCGATGTATGGAGAGAACATCGATTGCGCCAGTAAGTCAATTTTTCTTACCACCCCAGAAGGGAGAAGGATCAAGTATGTATCCCGGCATGTGCCTAAAAGGACTCAAGTAAATTCGTTAACAGGAGTTGTGCAGGAGGAAGTACCATTAGTGAATGATTTCCCTGATGTATTTCTAGAGGAGTTGCCAGGCATGCCACCGGATAGAGATATTGAGTTTTTGATTGAGCTTTCGCCAGGCACAGGGCCAATATCTAAGAGACCATATAGGATGCCCGCAAAGGATTTGGAAGAGATTAAGAAGCAGATTAAGGAGTTACTGGATAAAGGATATATCCGCCCAAGTTCTTCGCCTTGGGGATCGCCAATACTTCTAGTGGAGAAGAAGGATGAATCGTTAAGGATGATTGTTGATTATCGAGGATTGAATGAAGTAACCATCAAGAACAAGTACCCACTACCGATTATCAATGATTTGTTTGATCGATTGCAAGGAGATAAGGTATTTTCCAAGATCGATCTGTGATCAGGATACCATCAGTTGAAGATTCGAGAACAGGATATACCTAAGACGGCTTTTACCACCAGGTATGGGTTGTACGAGTATACCGTTATGTCATTTGGTCTGACTAACGCACCTGCATATTTTATGAACATGATGAACAAAGTATTTATGGAGTTTTTGGATAAGTTCATCGTAGTGTTCATTGATGATATCCTGATTTACTCGAAAAATGGAGAGGAGCATAAGGAGCATTTGCGTTTGCTACTTGGTAAACTCAGAGAACATCGGTTATATGCCAAGTTTAGCAAATGTGAATTTTGGTTGAAGGAAGTTTGATTTCTCGGACACGTTATATCCGGAGAAGGTATAGAAGTAGATCCCACTAAGGTTGACACTGTGACAAATTGGGAAGCGCCAACAATAGTTGGAGAGATCCGGAGTTTTCTTGGACTTGCAGGATACTACCGGAGATTCATTGAAAATTTCTCGAAGATTGCGAAGCCTATGACGGAGTTGTTGAAGAAGGATACCAAGTTCATATGGACCGAGGAATGTGAAGCCAGTTTCCAGGAGTTGAAGAAACGTTTGGTTACATCACCAGTGTTGATTTTGCCAAATCATACCAAGGATTATGAGGTGTATTGCGACGCTTCACGTCGAGGACTTGGAGCAGTGCTTATGCAGGAAGGAAGAGTTGTTTCATATGCCTCACGACAGCTTAAGCCTCATGAGTTAAATTATGCCACGCATGATTTCGAGTTAGCAGCCGTAGTGCATGCATTGAAGACTTGGAGACACTTTCTCATTGGAAATCATTGTGAGGTGTACACGGATCACAAGAGTTTGAAGTATATTTTCATGCAGAAGGAGTTGAATCTCAGGCAAAGAAGATGGTTGGAGCTCATCAAGGATTATGATATGAGATTGCATTATCACCCCGGGAAGGCTAACGTAGTAGCCAATGCGCTGAGCCGTAAAAGTCATGTCAACACCCTAATGACGGGAGATTTACCAAGGGAGTTAGCCAAAAATCTTCATGAGCTATGTTGGAGATAGTCCCGAGAGGCTATGTAGCAGCATTGGAGATTCAGTCTACTTTGATGGATAAGATCAGAGAAGCTCAAAGGACTGACAAGGAGATTGCTTCTATTAAGGAGAAAATGAGCAAAGGAAAAGCTAAAGGATTTCGTGAGGATGACCACGATACCTTATGGTTTGAAGACCGTGTTTATGTGCCTAATGATTTGGAGATCAAGAAGTTGATTCTGCAAGAGGCCCATGATTCACCATATTCGATTCACCCAGGAATGTATTTGGATTTGAAGGATACTTTCTGGTGGACCGGAATGAAGAAGGATATTGCGGAGTATGTAGCAGTTTGTGATGTATGTCAGAGAGTAAAGGCAGAGCATCAGAAGCCAGCGGGATTGCTACAGCCATTGCCGATACCCGAATGGAAGTGGGATAAGTTAGGCATGGATTTTATTACAGGATTGCCCAGAACTCGTTCAGGCTATGACTCGATTTGGGTTGTAGTCGATCGTTTGACAAAGGTAGCTCATTTCATTCCAGTGAAGACTACCTATACTAGTGCCAAGTTGGCAAAGATATACATGACCAGGATCGTATGTCTGCATGGAGTTCCAAGGAGCATTGTATCAGATAGAGGAACCCAGTTTACCTCAAAGTTCTGGAATCAGTTGCATGAAACTTTGGGTACCAGGCTAGAGTTCAGTACAGCTTTCCATCCGCAGACAGATGGACAGACCGAGAGAGTCAATCAGATTTTGGAGGATATGCTGAGAGCTTGTGCGCTAGATTATACGGATCTAGTTGGGACGAGAATTTGCCATATGCAGAGTTCTCTTATAACAACAGTTATCAATCCAGTTTGAAGATGGCCCCTTTCGAAGCCTTGTACGGAAGGAGGTGCAGGACCCCATTGTCGTGGGATGAAGTTGGAGACCGCCAGTTGTTTGGACCGGATCTGATTAAGGAGTCTGAACAGAAAGTGAAATTGATTCGCGATAGGCTCAAGGTAGCTCAGTCCAGGCAGAAGAGCTATGCAGATTCTAAACGCAAGGAGACAGTTTACGAAGTCGGAGACCGAGTTTATCTTCGAGTATCTCCACTTCGAGGAGTTAAGCGCTTTGGAGTTAAGGGAAAGTTAGCGCCACGTTTTGTAGGACCATACAAGGTTTTGGAGCGTATGGGAGAAGTAGCCTACAAGTTGGAATTGCCCGAAGGATTGTCAGGAGTTCACGACGTGTTCCATGTTTCCCAGTTGAAGAAGTGCCACACAGAGATGGCTGATATACCGCTGAGAGATATAGTGCCACTGGAAGCGATTCAGTTGGACAGTGATTTGACCTATGAGGAGAAACCAGTTAAGATTCTAGAGTATGCCAGTCGAGTCACCCGCAGCAAGGTTATCAAGTTTTGCAAAGTTCAGTGGAGCCACCACACGGAGGATGAAGCCACCTGGGAACGAGAGGAAGAATTGCTGAAAGACCACCCTCACCTATTTTCTAGCCAACCCGAATCTCGAGGGCGAGATTCATCTTAAGGGGGTAGGTTTGTAACATCCCAAATTTTCAATTTGGAATGTTATACACTAGATCATCATTGCATATCATATTTATTGCATTTTGGTTGATCCTAGAAATTTCACGCAACTCAAGGACCCTCGGAGGGATTTCGTTATTTTCATATTTGAGTTTTCTCAAATTTTGAAAATAGGATCATTTGATTTTATTTATTTTATCTTTAATTATTTCTATTATAAAAATATGAGAGAGGGAATAAAATGACTTTCCCAGAATAAAGAAATATTGAGGATTTAATAATAAAATCAAATAAGATTTTATTCTGGTTTTATTTGCTATTTTTTTAATTTAGGAAAAATGCACGTT
This sequence comes from Triticum urartu, assembly GCF_003073215.2. Lineage (NCBI taxonomy): Eukaryota > Viridiplantae > Streptophyta > Magnoliopsida > Poales > Poaceae > Triticum > Triticum urartu. The sequence continues at coordinate 199,820,149 of NC_053028.1, read as the reverse complement.
TTTCAAAATTGCATTTAGGCCCTAAATAAATGTTCATCCTGTGCGTCTTGATTTTAGAAGCCGGGGAAAATTTATTTCGAGATTTTTGAAGTCTGTTTAGTATTCCTTTTATTTGTTTTTCTGCGTGTAATAATTGAAAAAAAAATCCGAACCGACCTACAGGCCGTGTCCGGCCAGGACTCCCTGGCCGAGGCCTTTTTATAGCGCGACCCTGGGGCCCGACCAGCCCAAAGCCGCCACCGCCCCAGCCGCCGCCGCCGCTGCCGCTCCGCCACCGCCGACGAGGTCGATCTCGCCGCAGCCGGTTTTTTTGGAAAACCGTTGGTTTTCGCCGGTTTTCGTTTGGTTTTTTTAGATCCATTTTTTTAGATAAATCGGTTTTTTTGGTTTAGTTTAATTACCGAGCGTTCACTCGTTCGTTCGTTTTAACGAACACGTTCATCGTTTAGATCCAGATAACGAACGTTCGTTCCTTAATCTGTTCGTCGTTTTTCTTTTTTCTCGGATTTATTCCGCGATTTTTTTGATCGAGATTTCTGATCCGATGTTCGTTCTAGTATAACTTTTTGCTCGTTTATCGGAATCAGGCGATTCAAGCGCCTGGAGTTTCGTCTCAAAACTCTCTTTCCGTTTAACCAACTCAAACCAGTTTTTGCCTCTGTAAAATTTGACCTAGATCCAGAATAGTAAACGGAGCCTGTTTCTTTTGTCGTTTGTCTTTCGATGCTTCGTTCGGTTTGATTCTTTTTGCCAACCGGAGTTCTTAAGTTGAACTTTCTGGTTAGATCTCTTATTTGAGTTTTACCTGTGCATTAGTTGAGTACTTATTATATGCTTATTTGTTTGCGATAGAGTATCCGAGGTGCGCCGCTTGCTACTTCGAATCGCTAGGTTTTGTGGATCATCAGCAAGGCAAGTAACACTTTGATCATACTTCCTATTACCCAGTTTTTATTGCATTAGATCAATCCTCACACATTGCATGATTAGGATCTAATTAAATTGTGGGTTTGGGAAGTAGATGAGGTAGTACCTATTACCTGTTATTATCGAACCCTTGGGAGTTACTTCTACATTTGCTTATTATGCCATGCTATGCTAGTAGACGTGGATTGGGTGAGTGTATCCATGATAGATGTGAGTTTGTTAAATTAATGGTTTATCTAAGGTGGTAACTTAAATACACATCTGGGTGGATTGAGGCACCTGGGTATTTCAGCGATTGCTTGTTTTTCTTTTGGACCGCCACCCAGGCTCAAAGGGATCATGAGATTATTCATACTAGAAACTTCCGTGTGCAGCCACAAGCTACTATGGGCTCTAGCATAGTTGATTAAGTTGTGCGAACTCTTACAGTGGTAGACTAGCAGGTGTAGGGGAAAGTAGGTGTAACGGTCTACCCGATCGTAAGGTGCTAGCGCTTCTGAAATACTATGTCTCGGTCATCCGTTTCTCAAACACCATGTAGTGCGAGAATCCCAACGGAGAAGATCGAGTCTTGTGAGGAAAAGTGCGCAAACCTCTGCAAAGTGTATAAACTAATTATGGTTAGCCGTGTCCCCGGTTATGAACAACTTGAGTATCTAGTACTTGGATTATCATGTGAATCTCATCATGTTACTCTAATTAATTGTTGGGTTTTAATGATGATGTTTAATTGGGATTGAGAGGGTGTCTACACTCTCAATGTTTAACAACCATCATGATAGTTAAATAAAATGTATTCCTTTGCAGTAGGGAAAAATTGGCTTTACGCAAAACTGTAACCATAGAGTTTTCCACCAGCCAAATATGCATGTAGTATAGACCTATTCTTTCATTGCTCTCTATGTGTTACATTGCCAGCATATTCCATGTGCTGACCCGTTTCAGGCTGCAACGTTCATGTTACAGACTTTTCAGACGATGAGTAAGGTGCCTTTAGGTCGTGGTTCTATACTCAGTGATACTGTTGGAGTTGATTGACTCACTTATCTTCCAAGCCTTCCGCTGTTATCGTTATTAGATGGCCTTAAGCCATATTTATTGTAATAAGTTCTCTTTTGAGACACTCGATGTAATAAGTGTGTGATTGCTACTCTGTTATAAATTCTTCAAGTACTGTGCGGTGTCAGCATTACTGATCCAGGGATGACACCGGAGCACAGAGATTGGACCGTTTGAGATCTGGTCGCTACATCGCTAAAGAGGAGTCCCCCGTCAATCACCCCGCTCTCTGCACTGATCCCCTCCCCCGTATTCATTTCGATCCATCGCCACCATCAAGGAAGATGAGGTGTGCATCGTCCCTGACGCCCCCGAGCCAAGAAGGCAGATCCGATATCTCATGAGCCATTGTCACATTGTAACATGCAGTTTAATGTTAAGCATTACCACGAAACAAAAATATCATGTCCATTGTTGGGCATGCGACTGATGCGCCACCATGCTCGTTATTAACTCTTGACACAATCAACCAACGCATTTACCCTTGTATCCTAACCAAAAAATTATAAAAAATATGAACTGCTCATGTAATTTACCTCATGTGTGTTCGCTCACATGGTCAACATATAGCATCACCAACTGGGTCTTTAATGTATTGGTAATAAATGGAAATAATAGCTAAGGTAATTATGATATAGCATTTCTAGCTGACTCGGCACGATCCAAGGTCCACAAAAAATTTAGTGCGGAAAATCACAAATAGGAAAAAGACCAGATTATTAATATACAACTTTTTCACGGAGAGTGTGCTTTATCATATATTACATGGTAACCCACCGTCTATCGGCCACAATGATTAACTACTCTGTACTAACCCACCTACCCTTGAGTAGCCCGGCTTGCTGCCATATCCTCCCTTCGGTCAAAATTTTCTTGTGATCATAAGCACAGGAAGTGTTGCTCCGCCAAAGACAATGGCATTGCGGTGTTTACAAAGTTCTCAAGTGATTAGCGAGAGAATGGCCCTCGTTTCATTTTGCAAAAAATAAAAGAATGGCCCTCGTTTCATTCACCTTTTGACCTCCACATCTTTTGGAGTCACACCATGACACTAAGTTATCATCAACAGTGGGAGCTTGGTCCGGATTTCCAATAGCCGACCACACCATGTGCCACACCGATCGACCATCGTGTGAAGATGCATTCGATGAGTAGATGGTTAATGGTCTCGTCGGCTTTGTAGAAGGGGCATGTGTCATGGTGGGCAAGCCTCTCTTGGTGAGTCGAACGGACGTCCAACAACGGTTCCACATGGCTAGCCAAGTGAAGAATTGACATTGAAGGGTGGCCTTCGAGTTCCATGTGACGTCCGCGTATGGTACCACATCGCTTCCTTCGAATTTTGAGGCATATGTAGGGCAAACGGAGAACATGCCACTACTCTTCCACGCCCATCTTATGGGGTCCTCTGCTCCTTCCGTGAGCTAAACATCAGCAATCCGTGGCCATAGCATCCAAAACTGTTTCAGGCATGGAAAATCAATGACTGGTCCCAAGTCCAGCGCCCAAGTATTGCCTGGCAAGGTCTCCTTAAAGGTCCTGGTGGCTCGAATGCGTGGGCGTACGCGGTCGTAGACAAGTATACTTGTGAACCACAAAGGTGTCTGAAAATTTTAGTAATCAAGAGATTTACTGCTTCTCAGTAAAAAATTGTACATTTTCTTTCTTACGATATACAAGTTAAAGTGTTTGGCCGAATACTGAGCTAAATATGCACAAAAAATATGGACCACCATCAAGGAATATTTTACGTGGGCGATGAGCTCGCTAGGACCTGCACAAAAAATATGGCTTTGACCAACATCAGTATAATCATTGGTCATCCTCCCCAGCCTACTTTGAGCTTGCTCAAACCTGCATGGCCGTTTGATTAAAAAAGACTATTTGTTTACTAATCCCTATGTGAACTCTAGATATAAACAAACTAAGTGTATGGAGCAATTAGATGGCAGAGAAATTAGCATTGTTACAGTAGGCCAAGTGAGTAAGGATGAATATTCTCCAGTGATGGAAGGCAAGGATGAACATTCTCCGGTGCAGACACAAGTGAAACAGAAACGAAAGGAAAATAATTTTTTGTCATTGTTAAATATGGACTGAAAAGGCACAATTGCACTGATATTCTGATTCTTGTACAATGGTATAGCAATCTAGAAGAAGAAATAGAATTTTGCCTACTGCTCCGGCTGTCACATGCAAGTAGTAAGAACAAGGTGTATAACAAAACAATTGGTGGGAAACATAATGGAGCAAGAACAAACCTTGATTTTTCATGACCCCATATTCCTTAGCGCAACAAAGGCACTGTCATATCTCTTATAACCTTTGACCGAATAAGCTCTTGACAAACACAAGCTGAATATAAAGACCAAATGACTAGACAGGAAAATAGAGCATACACCTATGAAACAATGGTGCAAGAGCCAAAGTTGAAAGGTTGCAGCTGCTGCCCAGTGGAGCAGACATACCAATTCACTGGATAAATTTTGTTAAAGAAACATGGTGAACCTTTAAAACAAATTGAATTTAAAGGATATCTGTTACAGAAATAAAGTAAACACTATAAAATTGTGAAAGATCATTGGCAAGTCATTCGAAGGAAGGAAGTTAGAAACGGAAATATTGTCCAATCAGCCACAAAAAATAGTTGGAAATAACAAATAATGATTTGTAATTTTGGTTTTCACGCAGAGGTAGTGAGAACTGAGAAGCATACCTAATTTTTTTTTATCAAAGCACGGATGCACCAACACGTCAAGGATTTGAATGTTAGCATTGTTCCAGAATCCAGACTAATTGGCATCATCCCCTTATTGACCATCCAGGGAACCCTCTTACTGGCTTTAGGAGTCAAATTAGCTCCATGCCGCCTGATATGAGTTATTGAACCAGACCCAAATAAAAACATGAGTGTTTTCAAGACACAATTAGCTTTACCTCAAATTGAAAAAATAATCAAACATTACAGTTTCCTTACAAAAAAATCTAGTGACAACAGAAACTGAATTAGGAATGAGCTTAGCTGGGGCATCGATGCGCTAAAGAGATCATTCATGACAAACAAATTGGGTGCAGAAAAACATGAGGATTGGTAAGCACATCGGCGTCTTCCGAATGATGCTTAAGCGGACGACAACATCTCCTTGGCAGCACTGGTTGCGGCATCTTGCCTGATGGTGTGAGGAGGCCCTAAAGAGGCGTCTCCTATATACAACGATGCAAGCCAGCACCAACACTTATAAATTCTATGTAAGCAAGACCAAGTTGCAAATCAGCCATTCAACCAGGTTGCAGAGTCACCACGCAAGCCTGGCACAAACGCTTGTTTAATCAAGGACTGAACTACAATCCTCGAAGCAAAACCAGGATGCAAATTCAAATGTGAAAACATATAATAAGAAATTATATTTGCTAAATCTACAAGCATCTGTAACATTGCGGACAAAGCAGAAGTTGGTGCAAACAATTGAAATCAACACTTACGAGGAGGAGGGAGGGTTTTGAGAGACGACTTGTTCAATGGTCACGCTGGCCAGGCAGGTCATGGATCTTCCAGCAGGCTAGCATGGCTGCACAAAGGAGTCGGGTCCAACGCTTCCGCGTCTCCTCCAGCAGCAGCTCCAGCCGCGTCCCTTCTGACCAGGGGCCTCCACATCGGTGCCCAACTCGAGTAGCGCACGCACGACTGCCACAAGGCCGTCCCCGCCATGACGTGCAACAGCGTTAGCCCGCCGGCGATGGCTCGCTTCTGCGTCCAAAGGCAGGAAAACATATACTTCCATCACACAGTATATAACAAATATAGCATTGCAAAAAGCAACAAAATATTCCATTCTGCAAAATAAGAGGGAATTGAACTTGACATGAGAGAGAGAAAGAGAGACATGTAAGATCATCAGTATTCAGTAGTACCTCATCAGGTAATCCATAACCTCGTCTGCCTCGGTGACCTGCGAGCCAAGATCATTGGTCACAGAGAGAGAGAGAGAGAGAGAGAGAGAGAGAGAGAGAGAGAGAGAGAGAGAGAGAGAGAGAGAGAGAGAGAGAGAGAGAGATCTATAACAAGTACACAAAAACTTGTAACCAAGCACAAATATAAAAGAAAACAAACTGCACAGAAAATGGCCAGTGGAGAACAGATAGAAAACAAAAGCTATTACTGATAGTACCCTCGTAGCAATTTTTTCGCATAATAATGTCTACAAAAAAAGCCATATCTGTAAAGCGTAGTAAAAAAATACCATATCCAGAGGACCAAAATCTATAAGTGTGCTCACATATAGCAATATGTCAACTTAGTCGCAAAGAATAACTACGGATCAAATCGACCTCAAACTTTATCTCACCGTGAACACCATATATAACATGGAGGCCCTAGCCATTGGGAAGGTATCTAATGGGACATGGGGAACCACCAAATCGAACAGAGCAACACAAAAAATAGAAATCAGCCATGAGGAAAGGGGAGTAAGCTTACCTAAGTCATGGGATCAACAGGTCGAGGAGGGTGTCACCGTGCCAGCGCCCTCCATGGGGATAATCTTGCACACGATGTCACCTCAAGCAATGGATTGCCACCAGCAATACTGAAGCACTTGTTCATGCCTTCGGTTATGAGATATGCTGTTAGCTGAGATACAAATCACAAATAGGTGAGCTCACAATCTAAATAATATAATCTTATCCAAGAAAATAGTCATCAGCAGCAAAGCTTTATTTATTATTTACTAAGAAAGAAAACTTACAAATTACAGCCCAAACCGAAAAAGAAATGGTTCAGAATAACCAGAGGTCAAGGTACTTACAGTGAGTGGAGCACGGCGAGCTAGGCGTTGTTCCGGAGAGATTATCTGGGTTGGTAATTTTGATTTGCAATTGAGTTGGAGCTTCAATCGAGGGGCTTTTGGCATAGAAGAAGGGCGAGCTGTACATGGCAGCAAGCTGCGTCAGTTCTCTGACCTCGCAAACCGCGGTTGTTGCTCCGTTCTGCTGTTTGTGTTGGATGACAAAGGGGCGAAGACACGGACGTGGTGGGCATGGACTGCAGCACAAATTCAACAGCCAACAACGACGGGACCACATCTCTGAAGTAAAACAAATTCAGAAGGTCAGGTTGTAACTCGACAAAAGTGAACATAGGAGCAAATGGTCACATATATGCACATCAAGCATGCACCATCATAACTAGGATTAACCCAAAATCAAATGTCTCAAGCTTTTGGTACCTCAAAATCGACAACATTAGAGATAGAGATGTTTCCATTTGCATATGTGAAAACCAAAGGACTTTATAAACAACCTAGCTAGACCAATGTTTCCCTGGAAATCAAGGTACCAACAAAACAGGGAAAATCCAAAAAATCACCTTTATCTCTCACCAGATCACCTACTTATTATCCAATAACGCCTATCAAAAGGGGCACACCAAAGCACCAAAGCATCTTCATGGGTACTCCTCATTATCATATGATTACTCATCCAACAACATCAATGAAAAGGGGCACACCAAAGCATCAAAGCATCTCCAGGGGTACTCCTAATTATCATGTGACATCAAGACTAAACTTCTCCTTGACAACGAAGGCATACTTTAGAAAAAAAAACTTTTCTAGATCTAATATTCCCATGGACACTTGGACAACAAACTAACCAAATAAGATAGCTCAAAAGAGCCCCTTCATTGGAACCTAGCTAGAGTAGCAAACGAATAAGAAGCCCCGGCTCCTTTAGAAAAACCTAACCTTCCTGCATGCAAAAAGGAACAAAACCACCAGGGTTCCATCCACAGAGAAATATCAATCGCAGGGCCTACCAACGTCCACCCAAGAAATAAAAGGCATAGATCCACACCCAACTAAAAACAAGCACAAGTAGTCTTCCTAATTCTTTTCATCTGCTAAATCAACATAGAAGAGCAATATGAGCTTCCTGCATGCAACTCTGGAGGACTGCATATCTGCACCTTGGGTTCCAACCCCGCCTATAAACGAACAGATCGACATATCAAATCTTGCGCAGATAAGTGGAGATGGCACTCACCGCTCACTTTGCACAGCGGATCGGGGGCTTCTCCCCTCGGGTCGTTCTTCCCGGAGGTGCATGAACGCGAGGATGTCGGCCCATTGCTCTTCCAGCCAATGACGACGCCTCCAGCCGTTGCTCCTCTCGGTGATGGCCATGCAATGGAGGAGCGGCGGGGGTCTCCTGCCAATATTGTTGGGGAACATAGCATAAATTCAAAATTTTCCTACGTGTCACCAAGATCAATCTATGGAGTCATCTAGCAACGTGGGAGGAGTGAATCTACATACCCTTGTAGATCGCGCGCGGAAGCGTTCAAGAGAACGGGGTTGAGGAGTCGTACTCGTCGTGATCCAAATCACCGATGATCCTAGCGCCGAACGGACGGCACCTCCGCGTTCAACACACGTACGGAGCAGCGACGTCTCCTCCTTCTTGATCCAGCAAGGGGGGAGGAGAGGTTAATGGAGATCCAGCAGCACAACGGCGTGGTGGTGGAAGTAGCGGGATTCCAACAGGGCTTCGCTAAGCGCTGCGGGAGGAGGGAGATGTGTCACGGGAGGGAGAGGGAGGCGCCAGGCCTTAGATGTGGTTGCCCTCCCTTCCCCCCACTATATATAGGGCCAAGGGAGAGGGGGAGGGCGCATCCTTGCCCCTTCCTCCAAGGAAGGGTGCGGCCAAGGGGGGGGAGGAGTCCATCCTCCCCAAGGCACCTCGGAGGTGCCTTCCCCCTTTAGGACTCTCCCCTCCTCTTGTCCCTTTGGCGCATGGGCCTCTAGGGGCTGGTGCCCTTGGCCCATGTAGGCCAAGGCACACCCCCTACAGCCCATGTGGCCCCCCGGGGCAGGTGGCCCCACCCGGTGGACCCCCGGGACCCTTCCGGTGGTCCCGGTACAATACCGGTGACCCCGAAACTTGTCCCGATGGCCGAAATAGCACTTCCTATATATAATTCTTTACCTACGGACCATTCCGGAACTCCTCGTGACGTCCGGGATCTCATCCGGGACTCCGAACAACTTTCGGGTTTCCGCATACTAATATCTCTATAACCCTAGCGTCACCGAACCTTAAGTGTGTAGACCCTACGGGTTCGGGAGACATGCAGACATGACCGAGATGACTCTCCGGTCAATAACCAACAGCGGGATCTGGATACCCATGTTGGCTCCCACATGTTCCACGATGATCTCATCGGATGAACCACGATGTCAAGGACTTAATCAATCCCTACAATTCCCTTTGTCTATCGGTACGATACTTGCCCGAGATTCGATCGTTGGTATCCCGATACCTTGTTCAATCTCGTTACCGGCAAGTCTCTTTACTCGTTCCGTAACACATCATCCCGTGATCAACTCCTTGATCACATTGTGCACATTATGATGATGTCCTACCGAGTGGGCCCAGAGATACCTCTCCGTTTACACGGAGTGACAAATCCCAGTCTCGATTCATGTCAACCCAACAGACACTTTCAGAGATACCCGTAGTGCACCTTTATAGCCACCCAGTTACGTTGTGACGTTTGGCACACCCAAAGCACTCCTACGGTATCCGGGAGTTGCACAATCTCATGGTCTAAGGAAATGATACTTGACATTAGAAAAGCTTTAGCATACGAACTACACGATCTAGTGCTATGCTTAGGATTGGGTCTTGTCCATCACATCATTCTCCTAATGATGTGATCCCGTCATCAACGACATCCAATGTCCATGGTCAGGAAACCGTAACCATCTGTTGATCAACGAGCTAGTCAACTAGAGGCTTACTAGGGATATGATGTTGTCTATGTATCCACACATGTATCTGAGTTTCCTATCAATACAATTCTAGCATGGATAATAAACGATTATCATGAACAAGGAAATATAATAATAACCAATTTATTATTGCCTCTAGGGCATATTTCCAACAGTCTCCCACTTGCACTAGAGTCAATAATCAAGTTCACATCGCCATGTGATCAACACTCACAGGTCACATCGCCATGTAACCAACATCCAAAGAGTTTACTAGAGTCAATAATCTAGTTCACATCACTATGTGATTAACACTCAATGAGTTCTGGGTTTGATCATGTTGCTTGTGAGAGATGTTATAGTCAAGGGGTCTGAATCTTTCAGATCCGTATGTACTTCGCAAATTTCTTATGTCATCTTGTAGATGCAACTACTACGCTACATTTAGAGCTATTCCAAATAACTGTTCTACTATACGAATCCAGTTTACTACTCAGAATAATCTGGATTAGTGTCAAAGTTTGCATCGGCGTAACCCTTTACGACGAACTCTTTTACCCCCTCCATAATCGAGAAAATTCCTTAGTCCACTAGTTACTAAGGATAACTTTGACCGCTGTCTTGTGATCCATACTTAGATCACTCTTGTACCCCTTGACTGGCTCATGGCAAGGCACATTTCAGGTGCGGTACACAGCATAGCATACTGTAGAGCCTATGTCTTAAGCATAGGGGACGACCTTCGTCCTTTCTCTCTGTTCTGCCGTGGTCGAGCTTTAAGTCTTAACTTCATACCTTACAACTCAGGCAAGAACTCCTTCTTTGACTGATCCATCTTGAACACCTTCAAGATCATGTCAAGGTATGTGCTCATTTGAAAGTACCATTAAGCGTTTTGATCTATCCTTATAGATCTTGATGCTCAATGTTCAAGTAGCTTAATCCAGGCTTTCCATTGAAAAACACTTTCCAAATAACCCTATATGCTTTCCAGAAATATGTCAACATATATTTATCAGAAATTCTATAGTGCTCCCACTCACTTCTTTGGAAATACAAGTTTCTCATAAACTTTGTATAAACCCAAAATCTTTGATCATCATCAAAGCATACATTCCAACTCCGAGATGCTTACTCCAGTCCCTAGAAGGATTGCTGGAGCTTTGCATACTTATTAGCATCTTTCAGGATTGACAAAACCTTCCGGTTGTATCACATACAACCTTTCCTCAAGAAAATCGTCGAGGAAACAATGTTTTTTGACATCCTATCTGCAAGATTTCATAAATAATGCAGTAATCGCTAATATAATTCCAACAGACTCTTAGCATCGCTACGAGTGAGAAAGTCTCATCATAGTCAACTCCTTGAACTTGTCGGAAAACATCTTAACGACAAGTCGAGCTTTCTTAATGGTGATACTTACCATCATTGTCCGTCTTCCTTTTAAAAATCCATCTGCACTCAACAGCCTTACGACCATTGAGCTGTTCTGCCAAAGTCTACACTTTGTTTTCATACATGGATCCTCTCTCGAATTTTATGGCCTCGAGCCATTTATCGGAATCCGGGCCCACCATCGCTTCTCCATAGCTCGTAGGTTCATTGTTGTCTAGCAACATGACTTCCAAGATAGGATTACGTACCACTCTGAAGTAGTACGCATCCTTGTCATCCCACGAGGTTTGGTAGTCACTTGATCTGAAGTTTCATGATCACTATCATAAGCTTCCACTTCAATTGGTGTAGGTGCCACAGGAAGAACTTCATGTGCCCTGCCACACACTAGTTGAAGAGACGGTTCAATAACCTCATCAAGTCTCCACCATCCTCCCACTCAATTCTTTCGAGAGAAACTTTTCCTCGAGAAAGGACCCGATTCTAGAAACAATCCCTTATTGCTTTCGAATCTGAGACAGGAGGTATACCCAAATGTTTTGGGTGTCCTATGAAGATGCATTTATTCGCTTTGGGTTCGAGCTTATCAGCCTGAAACTTTTTCACATAGGTGTCGCAGCCCCAAACTTTCAAGAAATGACAGCTTAGGTTTCTCTAAACCATAGTTCATACGGTGTCATCTCATCGGAATTACGTGGTGCCCTATTTAAAGTGAATGCGGTTGTCTCTAATGCCTAACCCATAAACTATCGTGGTAATTCGATAAGAGACATCATGGTATGCATCATATCCAATAGGGTGCAGTTATGATGTTCGGACACACCATCACACTATGGTGTTCCAAGCTGTATTAGTTGTGAAACAATTTCCACAATGTCTCAATTCTGTGCCAAACTCGTAATTCAGATATTCATCTCTATGATCATATCATAGATATTTTATCCTCTTGTCACGACGATCTTTCAACTTCACCCTGAAATTACTTGAACCTTTCAATAATTCAGACTCGTGATTCATCAAGTAAATATACTCAACATCTACTCAAATCATCTGTGAAGTAAGAACATAACGATATCCACTACATGCCTCAGCATTCATTGGATTGCACACATCAAAATGTATTACTTCCAACAAGTTGCTTTCTAGTTCCATTTTACTGAAAACGAGGCTTTCAGTCATCTTGCCCATGTGGTATGATTTGCATGTCTCAAGTGATTCAAAATCAAGTGAGTCCAAACGATCCATCTGTATAGAGTTTCTTCATGCATATCTACCAAAAACATGGTTCGCATGTCTCAATCCTTTAAAAAAATGAGTGAGTCCAAAGATCCATCAACATGGAGCCTCTTCATGCGTTTTATACCGATATGACTTAAGTGGCAGTGCCACAAGTAGGTGGTACTATCATTACTATCTTTTGGCATGAACATGTGTACCACTACGATCGAGATTCAATAAATCATTCATTTTAGGTGTAAGACCATTGAAGGTATTATTCAAATAAACAGAGTAACCATTATTCTCCTTAAATGAATAACCGTATCACGATAGACATAATCCAATCATGTCTATGCTCAACGCAAACACCAAATAACAATTATTTAGGTTTTAATACCAATCTCGATGGTAGAGGGAGCGTGCGATGCTTGATCATATCAACATTGGAAACACTTCCAACACATATCGTCAACTCACCTTTAGCTAGTCTTCGTTTATTCCGTAGCTTTTATTTCGAGTTACTAACACTTAGCAACCGAACCGGTATCTAATACCCTGGTGCTACTAGGAGTACTAGTAAAGTACACATCAACACAATGTATATCCAATATACTTCTATCGACCTTGCCAGCCTTCTAATCTACCAAGTATCTAGGGTAATTCTGCTCCAGCGGCTGTTCCCCTTATTACAGAAGCACTTAGTCTCGGGTTTGGGTTCAAACTTGGGTTTCTTCACTAGAGCAGCAGCTGAATTGCCGTTTCATGAAGTATCCCTTCTTGCCCTTGCCCTTCTTGAAACTAGTGGTTTCACCAACCATCAACAATTGATGCTCCTTCTTGATTTCTACTTTCGCGGTGTCAAACATCGCAAATATTTCAAGGATCATCATATATGTCCCAGATACATTATAATTCATCACGAAGCCCTAGCAGCTTGGTGGTAATGACTTTGGAGAAACATCATTATCTCATCTGGAAGATCAACTCCCACTCGATTCAAATGATTGTTGTACTCAGACAATCTGAGCACTAGCTCAACAATTGAGCTGTTCTCCTTAGTTTGTAGGCTGGGAAAATCGTCGGAGGTCTTATACCTCTTGACGTGGGCACGAGCCTGAAATCCCAATTTCAGCCCTCAAAACATCTCATATGTTTTGCGACGTTTCAAAAACGTCTTCGGTGCCTCAACTCTAAACCGTTTAACTGAACTATCACGTAGTTATCAAAACGTGTATGTCAGATGTTCGCAACATCCACAGACGACGTTCGAGGTTCAGCACACTGAGCGGTGCATAAAGGACATAAGCCTTCTATGAAGCAATGAGGACAATCCTCAGTTTACGGACCTAGTCCGCATAATTGCTACTATCAACTTTCAACTAATTTTTCTCTAGGAACATATCTAAACAGTAGAACTAAAGCGCGAGCTACGACATAATTTGTGAAATCCTTTTGACTATGTTCAGGATAAACAAGTTCATCTTATGAACTCCCACTTAGATAGACATCCCTCTAGTCATCTAAGTGATTACATGATCCGAGTCAACTAGGCCGTGTCCGATCATCACGTGAGACGGACTAGTCAACATCGGTGAACATCTTCATGCTGATCGTATCTACCATACGACTCATGCTCGACCTTTCGGTCTTCTGTGTTCCGAGGCCATGTCTGTACACATGCTAGGCTCGTCAAGTCAACCTAAGTGTTTCGCGTGTGTAAATCTGTCTTACACCCGTTGTATGTGAACGTTAGAATCTATACACCCGATCATCACGTGGTGCTTCGAAACTACGAACTGTCGCAACGGTGCACAGTTAGGGGGAACACTTTCTTGAAATTTTCAATGAGGGATCATCTTATTTACTACCGTCGTTCTAAGTAAACAAGATGTATAAACATGATAAACATCACATGCAATCAAATAATAGTGACATGATATGGCCAATATCATATAGCTCCTTTGATCTCCATCTTGGGGCTCCATGATCATCTTGTCACCGGCATGACACCATGATCTCCATCATAGTGTCTCCATGAAGTTGTCACGTCATCTATTACTTCTACTACTACAGCTAACGGTTAGCAATAAAGTAAAGTAATTACATGACGTTTATGTTGACACGCAGGTCATAAATAAATTAAGACAACTCCTATGGCTCCTGCCGGTTGTCATACTCATCGACATGCAAGTCGTGATTCCTATTACAAGAACATGATCAATCTCATACATCACATATATCATTCATCACATCCTTTTGGCCATATCACATCACATAGCATACCCTGCAAAAACAAGTTAGACGTCCTCTAATTGTTGTTTGCATGTTTTATGTGGCTACTATGGGTTTCCAGCAAGAACGTTTCTTACCTACGCAAAGACCACAACGTGATATGCCAATTGCTATTTAACCTTCATAAGGACCCTTTTCATCGAATCCGATCCGACTAAAGTGGGAGAGACAGACACCCGCCAGCCACCTTATGCAACTAGTGCATGTTTGTCGGTGGAACCAGTCTCACGTAAGAGTACGTGTAAGGTCGGTCCGGGCCGCTTCATCCCATGATGCCGCCGAATCAAGATAAGACTAGTAACGGCAAGATAATTGACAATATCGACGCCCACAACTACTTTGTGTTCTACTCGTGCATAGTAACTACGCATAGACCTAGCTCATGATGCCACTGTTGGGGAACGTAGCATAAATTCAAAATTTTCCTACGTGTCACCAAGATCAATCTATGGAGTCATCTAGAAACGAGGGAGGAGTGAATCTACATACCCTTGTAGATCGCGCAGGGAAGTGTTCAAGAGAACGGGGTTGATGGAGTCGTACTCGTCGTGATCCAAATCACCGATGATCCTAGCGCCGAACGGACGGCACCTCCGCGTTCAACACACGTACGGAGCAGCGACGTATCCTCCTTCTTGATCCAGCAAGGGGGAGGAGAGGTTAATGGAGATCCAGCAGCACAACGGCGTGGTGGTGGAAGTAGCGGGATTCCAACAGGGCTTCGCTAAGCGCTGCGGGAGGAGGGAGATGTGTCACGGGAGGGAGAGGGAGGCGCCAGGCCTTAGATGTGGTTGCCCTCCCTTCCCCCCACTATATATAGGGCCAAGGGAGAGGGGGAGGGCGCAGCCTTGCCCCTTCCTCCAAGGAAGGGTGCGGCCAAGGGGGGGAGGAGTCCAACCTCCCTAAGGCACCTCGGAGGTGCCTTCCCCCTTTAGGACTCTCCCCTCCTCTTGTCCCTTTGGCGCATGGGCCTCTAGGGGCTGGTGCCCTTGGCCCATGTAGGCCAAGGCACACCCCCTACATCCCATGTGCCCCCCCGGGGCAGGTGGCCCCACCCGGTGGACCCCCGGGACCCTTCCGGTGGTCCCGGTACAATACCGGTGACCCCAAAACTTGTCCCGATGGCCGAAATAGCACTTCCTATATATAATTCTTTACCTCCGGACCATTCCAGAACTCCTCGTGACGTCCGGGATCTCATCCGGGACTCCGAACAACTTTCGGGTTTCCGCATACTAATATCTCTATAACCCTAGCGTCACCGAACCTTAAGTGTGTAGACCCTACGGGTTCGGGAGACATGCAGACATGACCGAGATGACTCTCCGGTCAATAACCAACAGCGGGATCTGGATACCCATGTTGGCTCCCACATGTTCCACGATGATCTCATCGGATGAACCACGATGTCAAGGACTTAATCAATCCCTACAATTCCCTTTGTCTATCGGTACGATACTTGCCCGAGATTCGATCGTTGGTATCCCGATACCTTGTTCAATCTCGTTACCAGCAAGTCTCTTTACTCGTTCCGTAACACATCATCCCATGATCAACTCCTTGATCACATTGTGCACATTATGATGATGTCCTACCGAGTGGGCCCAGAGATACCTCTCCGTTTACACAGAGTGACAAATCCCAGTCTCGATTCATGCCAACCCAACAGACACTTTCGGAGATACCCGTAGTGCACCTTTATAGCCACCCAGTTACGTTGTGACGTTTGGCATGCCCAAAGCACTCCTACGGTATCCGGGAGTTGCACAATCTCATGGTCTAAGGAAATGATACTTGACATTAGAAAAGCTTTAGCATATGAACTACACGATCTAGTGCTATGCTTAGGATTGGGTCTTGTCCATCACATCATTCTCCTAATGATGTGATCCCGTCATCAACGACATCCAATGTCCATGATCAGGAAACTGTAACCATCTGTTGATCAACGAGCTAGTCAACTAGAGGCTTACTAGGGACATGATGTTGTCTATGTATCCACACATGTATCTGAGTTTCCTATCAATACAATTCTAGCATGGATAATAAACGATTATCATGAACAAGGAAATATAATAATAACCAATTTATTATTGCCTCTGGGGCATATTTCCAACAAATATGTGGTGGTGGAGGCAGCCAGAGCTGACCGGGGGCGGAGACCTCTCTCTCATGAGGGCCGGCGGCGAGTCAGGCTCCTCCTGTTGAGCACCGAGGGGCGGGAGGAGGAGACGATGCGACGGGTGTGAGGCCGAGGATGGGGAGCAGGGCGAGCGGCGGCGACGCGACGGGGGACGACATAGGCGAGCAGCGGCGGCGCGGCGTGGGAGGACAGGTGCGCGGCGGGGGAGGACAGGTGCGTGGCGAGGGCGCGGCGGGGAGGGGAGCTCCTGGCCTTGGACGATGGGAGGAGGGAGGCCGAGAAACACCTGTCGTGTGGCCGCCTACCGATGTGCATGGCTGCCCAGGGGGTGGTGGCGCCGTGGTGGTCGGCTGGGGAGGGAGGGGGTGGTGGCCAGCTGGTAGATCGATGGGCGTGGATCTGGGCGCTCCCTCTCCCTTCCCTTCCCTTCCCTTGCCGGCGGTGGCGCAGCGGGGCGAGGAGATCGCCAGCGGCGGGGTTGGATTGGGGTGCGGCGGCGGCTGCGACTGGAGACGAGGTAGGCCTCGCGAGGGATTGGTTTTGTCCCGAAACTAGTGGAGGGAAGGTGATGGACGAAACCAAAAAAACCTATGAAAAAACCGGACGAAAGTGGTGAGACGAAAATTGACCGGCGGAGACTACCAACTGCTCCATTAGGAGTAGACATCTCAATCCGTTCACGTCCCGCGCCCGCACAGGGATCCCTCATAATCACGCAAGGCACGAAAAACGAAATCACTAGCCCTCACACGCAACCATCTCCTGTAATCACGCACCCTTAGATAAACTTCAAAAAGGAAATTACTCATCCCCACGGTCCCTCCCTGCCGCCCAGGGTGCAGGAGCCGCCGCGCCGCCGCGCGACAAGGGACAGGAGCGTCTGTGACCTCGGCATCATGGCGTGTCGTCCGCAGCATGCCGCACGCCACGCCGCCGAGGGAGTAGGAGCCACAGTCGCCCTTCACCGCGTCCTCCGCCTCCCTCACTTCGTCGCCGCAAGCTGCCTCACCGACTGGATCCACTCGATCTGGACAAGCCGCTACCACATCCCTCAAGGGAATTGGACTGCTTGTAATCCGCCTCCGCCACACCCCACTCCTCGCATGGCGTCCACTGCCTGGAAGCGACCACCGCCGGTCCACTCCATGCGCGGATGCGCCAACCTTAACACTATCTCCATCCATTGACGAGTATTCATCGCGTGGACGCCAGCCATGATCGGGAATTCGGGATGTCTCACCGCCTCAGGTTATTATGTTCATTAAGGTAGGCTACTTTAGGTACTCTGAGTTGTTGTTTTCCCCGTTTAGGTTAATGATGTTCATAGAAGACGCAACTCCAAATAGTTTTGCTTTATGTATGACTACATCTACACTTATTTGATTGACTCGATGTGATCTGGAGGTGAGCTCCATTTTATGTTAGCAATTTAGCATTTCCAGGTTTGATCCGAGTGTATGGAGGTGTGCCAAAGTCTGAAGCATCGCCATCGTTGTTTCTTCGTGCACCACAGACACTCATCAACATGCAATGTTTTTTTCGTGCCGGGGACCCAAAATGTGGAGCTCCCGTGTATGTTATTTTTCTCAATGAGAGCCATGTTGAATTAGAATACTTGAAATCTCGGTTTTGGCCATGTACGTGCAGTTCCACCGGTTGTTTATAAATAGAAAACTCAGGTGGATTGTGTTTTCTGAGGGGAGGGAATTAGTAAAACTTTAGAGGAAGTAGGAGACCGTATTTAAGTATACTGTCATCAACCTGCTCGATATGTTCCTCCTTGCATTTTCAGTTGAACATTTTCTAGCACTGTAAGCAGAAAGAATTATTTGATATAAAATGTTCATTATACAGAAAGTATTAGATGATGTTTTAACCTTAGTATTAGGACATCTGAAACATAAATTATCTGAAAAGTGCTCCCTTGCAGTGTTCATGAACAGTTAGCAAAGGACGTACAACTTCTAGATTCCATTGCAGAGAAACAGACACACATTTTTTTAGAGTGCAAACTTTATCCTGCAGATGCCTAAATACAATCAATTAACCCCCTGTAAGCACATCCAATTTGATGTTATTGTCAGTTGTATTATTTAGTGGGCGCGGGTTTCTAGCACCAGATAAGCAATGTCAAGAACCGCCACTGTTTCACTGAGTCAAATTATCATTTTGCAGGCCAAAAGAACTAGAGTTGAAGCTTTCTGAGTATACCAAAAGATGTCAAATCAACAACATATTGTCCAGGAGGTAGCCTCAAAGGTATAAATTGTAGTTTCTGCAAGTTTCTGAGTATTCGTACACTTCTATATGAAATTCCCATGAATATCATGTTTGCTAATTTGTTCACTATACACTGTAGTATACTATTTGCAAGTTTGCTTTAACAGTGTAGTTTATGCATCCTAGTATGACTATAATTCGAACAAACACCATGAATGCCTTTACTAAAAGTGAGAATTCAATCCTCCATTAATCATGAATGCCCTTACTAAAATTGAATGCATATTTTTTGGCTTGGTGGAGGCATGGAGCGTCTGCATCAATGCACCACACTCGAATTAGGGGTCGACCACACTGAGATGGCCAAGATGGAGGCGTTGATTCGTTAGGTTTGGCTCATCTTCTTCATTGGGAATGGCTTGACTGATCTGGAACTTTTTTTGGCCTAACAAATATCGCAAATGTCCTTCAGTCAGCCACCTCACTCGCCTTTGACTCCCTGCAATCAAGACCCCAAGACACTGGTATCTCTGTCCCCATAAGTTGATCCACCCACTTCTTCCCCCTGATAGATTAAACTACTGTCTTATCGGTTTGATTCTCTATTTTGAGCATATGTGACATGTTCTGGGCATTCAATTTTCATTTTTATTTGCAAGTATTCAGTTTTTTATTGTAGTTTGTGGGGTTAATTTCTTGCTGTGAAGAACTGATATTCTTGTGTGGGGGATTCAGTTCTTGGCTTGCAAGGACTCAGTTTATGTACCGCTGCTCCTAGAGAGGGTGCATCAAGCATTTGAATGTTAAGAAAGTGTCTTTTAAGAATTTCGAATGGTGATTTGATTTTCCTATGAATGTTTTTTGTTTTTTTACTTTTGTCAGGCAAACCTGCTTTATATGGAAGCACATGGTTAATGTTCTATTGCGGTATATGCATGCAAGGCACTGCTTGGACTTTGGATTGGCTTGCATTTATGGGCATGTTTTAAATAGGAAAACAACCTTTGACATGTATGTACCTAACAGTGAACTATTTGCATCCATGCTGCATGTAGAAACTTTGACAATTTCTTCTGTACTTATTACTTTTCCCGAGATAGGACGTTGAATCTACATATGTTTCTGCAATGATCCGTGTCGGATGAGTCTTTCTGTCTACGAAACTATCTACTTGTCATGAACTAGAGTTTATTGGTTTTACTTTTCTCTACAGATTGTGTAGTATGACACTGTTTTCTTAGATAAAGGAAAGTATAGTATGCTAAATAAGATGACATATTTGAATATAAATGTGACCTTAATTTGTTTTACATTATAACCTCTCTTCAGTTGATTGAATTACAACATGCAGGTGGGCATGTCTGTGGGCATGACAATAGTTGAAGAAGGAAGATTCAGGGTTTGAGCATTACCTACACCGCAATCAAGTTCATGCTATAGCATTGGCTTCTGGATACCATGTGAAGCACGTTCAACATTAGATAGTGATTTGTATGGTATCTCATATTTTCGTCAGGAAATGCGTTATTGTTACCACAATCGCACCAGTATCAAGGTGATGTGTCAAATGCTTCTGTATGTCCAGTATGTATCGGACAAAACTCTACCAAGATGAAGGCATTTCCTTTAGGAGCACTATTTCCAATGCATATATGTGTAAATTGAACCAATTGTAATTAGTATAGATTGGTGAATTGTTCCGTGGCACCACAAGGTTATAATTGTCATTGGTCTACGTGTTAAGATTGATGTTGATTCGTGAATCAGGCGTTATTCTCATGCATGTATGACATTCTAAAATGATATACTCCCTCCGATCCATATTACTTGTTGCTCAAATGGATGTATCAAGCACTGAAATATCTTTACATATATATATATATATATGTTTGTGCGACAAGTAATATGGATTGTGAAAGGATCGATAGGGTTGACTAGAGGGGGGGTGAATAGGCAACTAACAATTTTTAGCTTTTCTTTACCAAATTAAACTTTGCATCAAAGTAGGTTGTCTATATGTGCAACTAGGTGAGCAACCTATATGATGCAACAACAACTAAAATACAAGCAAGCAAGAGAAGTAACACTAATAAGCTTGCACAAGTGAAGGTAAGTGATAACCAAGAGTGGACCCAGTGAAGACGAGGATGTGTTACCGAAGTTCCTTCCTTTTGAGGGGAAGTACGTCTCCGTTAGAGTGGTGTGGAGGCACAATGCTCCCCAAGAAGCCACTAGGGCCACCGTATTCTCCTCATGCCCTCACACAATGCGAGATTCTGTGATTCCACTATTGGTGCCCTTGGAGGCGGCGACCGGACCTTTACAAACAAGGTTGGGGCAATCTCCACAACTTAATCGGAGGCTCCCAACAACACCACGAAGCTTCACCACAATGGACTATGGCTCCGTGGTGACCTCAACCGTCTAGGGTGCTCAAACACCCAAGAGTAACAAGATCCGCTAGGGATTGGTGGTGGAATCAAATTTCTCTTGGTGGAAGTGTAGATCAGGGCCTCCTCAACCACTCCCGACCAAATCAACAAGTATGATTGGCTAGGGAGAGAGATCGGGCGAAAATGGAGCTTAGAGCATTAATGGAGCTTATGGGGGGAGAGGTAAGTCAACGAGGAAGAAGGGGACCCCCTTTTATACTAAAGGGCCCCATCCAACCGTTACCCCCCAAAATAGCACTGCAGGGGGCAGCGGTACTACCGCTGGACCCGGCAGTACTACCGCTCCCCCTTGCGGTACTACCGCCCAGCCAGGGAGGGCTTGAAGATAGAGGAGGGACCATGCCCAGCGCGGTACTACCACGGTGGTAGGGCGGTACTACCGCTCTCGAGCGATACTATGCTACCTCTTGAGCACTGCGTTGGATTTCCTTGAAGAGGAAAGGATGATGCAACAAAGTAGCGTAAGTATTTCCCTCAGTATTTGAGAACCAAGGTATCAATCCAGTAGGGGGCTACGCGCGAGTCCCTCGTACCTGCACAAAACAAATAACTCCTCGCAACCAACACGATAAGGGGTTGTCAATCCCTTCACGGTCACTTACGAGAGTGAGATCTGATAGATATGATAGAATAATTTTTTTGGTATTTTTGTGATAAAGATGCAAAGTAAAATAAAAGCAAAGTAAAAAAGCAAAGGAAATAACTAAGTATTGGAAGATTAATATGATGAAGATAGACCCGAGGGCCATAGGTTTCACTAGTGGCTTCTCTCAAGAGCATAAGTATTTTATGGTGGGTGAACGAATTACTGTTGAGCAATTGACAGAATTGAGCATAGTTATGAGAATATCTAGGTATGATCATGTATATAGGCATCACGTCCGAGACAAGTAGATCGACTCCTGCCTGCATCTACTACTATTACTCCACTCATCGACCGCTATCCAGCATGCATCTAGAGTATTAAGTTCGTGAAAACAGAGTAACGCCTTAAGCAAGATGACATGATGTAGAGGGATAAATTCATGCAATATGATAAAACCCCATCTTGTTATCCTCGATGGCAACAATACAATACGTGCCTTGCTGCCCCTACTGTCACTGGGAAAGGACACCGCAAGATTGAACCCAAACTAAACACTTCTCCCATTGCAAAAAAGATCAATCTAGTAGGCCAAACCAAACTGAGAATTCGAAGAGACTTGCAAAGATAACCAATCATACATAAAAGAATTCATAGAAGATTCAAATATTGTTCATAAATAATATTGATCATAAACCCACAATTCATCGGTCTCAACAAACACACCGCAAAAAGAAGATTACATCGAATAGATCTCCACAAGAGAGGGGGAGAACATTGTATTGAGATCCAAAAAGAGAAAAGAATCCATCTAGCTAATAACTATGGACCCGAAGGTCTGAGGTAAACTACTCACACTTCATCGGAGAGGCTATGGTGTTGATGTAGAAGCCCTCCGTGATGGATGCCCCCTCCGGCGGAGCTCCGGAACGGGCCCCAAGATGGGATCTCGTGGATACAGAAGGTTGCGGCGGTCGAATTAGGTTTTTGGCTCCGTCTCTGATCGTTTGGGGGTACGTAGATATATATAGGAGGAATGAGTACGTCAGTGGAGCAACAGGGGGCCCACGAGAGTGGAGGGCGTGCCTGGGGGGTAGGCACGCCCCCCTAGCTCGTGGCTTCCTCATTTATTTCTTGAAGTAGGGTCGAAGTCTCCTGGATCATGTTCGTTCCGAAAATCATGTTCCCGAAGGTTTCATTCCGTTTGGACTCCGTTTGATATTCCTTTTCTGCGAAACTCTGAAATAGGCAAAAACAACAATTCTGGGTTGGGCCTCCGGTTAATAGATTAGTCCCAAAAATAATATAAAAGTGGATAATAAAGCCCAATAATGTCCAAAGCAGTAGATAATATAGCATGGAGCAATCAAAAATTATAGATACGTTGGAGACGTATCAAGCATCTCCAAGCTTAATTCCTGCTCGTCCTCGAGTAGGTAAATGATAAAAAAGATAATTCTGATGTGGAGTGCTACTTGGCATAATTTTAATATAATTCTTCTTAATTGTGGTATGAATATTCAGATCCAAAAGATTCAAGATAAAAGTTCGTATTGACATAAAAATAATAATACTTCAAGCATACTAACTAAGCAATTATGTCTTCTCAAAATAACATGGCCAAAGAAAGTTCATCCCTACAAAATCATATAGTTTAGTCATGCTCCATTTTCGTCACACAAGAATGCGCTCATCATGCACAACCCCGATGACAAGCCAAGCAATTGTTTCATACTTTAGTAATCTCAAACCTATAAACTTCCACGCAATATATGAGTGCGAGCCATGGACATAGCACTATGGTGGAATAGAATATGATGATGGGGGTTACGTGGAGAAGACAAAAAAGGAGAAAGTCTCACATCAATGAGGATAATCAATGGGCTATGGAGATGCCCATCAATTGATGTTAATGCAAGGAGTAGGGATTGCCATGCAACGGATGCACTAGAGCTATAAATGTATGAAAGCTCAACAAAAGAAACTAAGTGGGTGTGCATCCAACTTGCTTGCTCACGAAGACCTAGGGAACTTGAGGAGGCCCATTGTTGGAATATACAAGCCAAGTTCTATAATGAAAAATTCCCACTAGTATATGAAAGTGACAAAACAAAAGACTCTCTATCATGAAGATTATGGTGCTACTTTGAAGCACAAGTGTGGCAAAGGATAGTAGCATTGTCCCTTCTCTCTTTTTCTCTCCTTTTTTTGGGCCTTCTTTTTTTTATGGCCTTTCTCTCCTTTTTTTTAATTCCTCACTTGGGACAATGCTCTAGAAAACGATCATCATCACACTTCTATTTATTTACAACTCAATGATTACAACTCGATACTGGAACAAAAGATGACTCTATATGAATGCCTCCGACGGTGTATTGGGATATGCAATGAACCAAGAGTGACATGTATGAAAGAATTATGAACGATGGCTTTGCCACAAATACTATGTCAACTACATGATCATGCTAAGCAATATGACAATGATGAATGTGTCACGATAAACGGAATGGTGGAAAGTTGCATGGCAATATATCTCGGAATGGCTATGGAATTGCCAAAATAGGTAGGTGTTGGGTTTCGTAGTAATTTCAAAAAAATTCCTACGCTCACGCAAGATCATAGTGATGCATAGCAACGAGAGGGGGAGAGTGTGATCTACGTACCCTTGTAGATCAACAACAGAAGCGTTTGGTTGATGTAGTCGTACGTCTCCACGGCCCGACCGATCAAGCACCGAAACTACGGCACCTCCGAGTTCTAGCACACGTTCAGCTCGATGACGATCCCCGGACTCCGATCCAGCAAAGTGTCGGGGAAGAGTTCCGTCAGCACGACGGCGTGGTGACGATCTTGATGTACTACTACCGCAGGGCTTCGCCTAAGCACCGCTACAATATTATCGAGGACTATGGTGGAAGGGGGCACCGCACACGGCTAAGAATATGATCACGTGGACCAACTTGTGTTTCTCTGGGGTGCCCCTGCCTCCGTATATAAAGGCTCAAGGGGGGGTGCGGCCGGCCTAGGAGAGGCACGCCAGGAGGAGTCCTACTCCATCTGGGAGTAGGATTCCCCCCCTCAATCCTAGTTGGAATAGGATTCACGGAGGGGGGAAAAGAGAGAGGGGGGGCCGGCCCCCTCTCCTTGTCCTATTTGGACCAAGGGAGGGGAGGGGCGCGCGGCCCATCTTGGGCTGCCCCTTCTCTTTTCCACTAAGGCCCACTTAGGCCCATATAGCTCCGGGGGGGTTCCGGTAACCTCCTGGTACTCCGGTAAAATCCCGATTTCACCCGGAACACTTCCGATGTCCAAACATAGGCTTCCAATATATCAATCTTTATGTCTCGACCATTTCAAGACTCCTCGTCATGTCCGTGATCACATCCGGCACTCCGAACAACCTTCGGTACATCAAAATGCATAAACTCATAATATAACTGTCATCGTAACCTTAAGCGTGCGGACCCTACGGGTTTGAGAACAATGTAGACATGACTGAGACACGTCTCCGGTCAATAACCAATAGCGGAACCAGGATGCTCATATTGGCTCCTACATATTCTACAAAGATCTTTTATCGGTCAGACCGCATAACAACATACATTGTTCCCTTTGTCATCGGTATGTTACTTGCCCGAGATTCGATTGTCGGTATCCCATACCTAGTTCAATCTCGTCACCGGCAAGTCTCTTTACTCGTTCTGTAATACATCATCCCGCAACTAACTCATTAGTTGCAATGCTTGCAAGGCTTTAAGTGATGTGCATTACCGAGAGGGCCCAGAGATACCTCTCCGACAATCGGAGTGACAAATCCTAATCTCGAAATACGCCAACCCAACGTGTACCTTTGGAGACACCTGTAGAGCTCCTTTATAATCACCCATTTACGTTGTGACGTTTGGTAGCACACAAAGTGTTCCTCTGGCAAACGGGAGTTGCATAATCTCATAGTCATAGGAACATGTATAAGTCATGAAGAAAGCAATAGCAACATACTAAACGATCGGGTGCTAAGCTAATGGAATGGGTCATGTCAATCAGATCATTCAACTAATGATGTGATCCTCGTTAATCAAATAACAGCTCTTTGTTCATGGTTAGGAAACATAACCATCTTTGATTAACGAGCTAGTCTAGTAGAGGCATACTAGTGACACTCTGTTTGTCTATGTATTCACACATGTATTATGTTTCCGGTTAATACAATTCTAGCATGAATAATAAAAATTTATCATGATATAAGGAAATAAATAATAACTTTATTATTGCCTCTAGGGCATATTTCCTTCAGTCTCCCACTTTCACTAGAGTCAATAATCTAGATTACACTGTAATGATCCTAACACCCATGGAGTCTTGGTGCTGATCATGTTTTGCTCGTGGAAGAGGCTTAGTCAACGGGTCTGCAACATTCAGATCCGTATGTATCTTACAAATCTCTATGTCTCCCACCTGGACTTGATCCCGGATGGAGTTGAAGCGTCTCTTGATGTGTTTGGTCCTTTTGTGAAATCCGGATTCCTTTGCCAAGGCAATTGCACCAGTATTGTCACAAAAGATTTTCATTGGACCCGATGCACTAGGTATGACACCTAGATCGGATATGAACTCCTTCATCCAGACTCCTTCGTTCGCTGCTTCCGAAGCAGCTATATACTCCGCTTCACATGTAGATCCCGCTACGACGCTTTGTTTAGAACTCCACCAACTGACAGCTCCACCGTTTAATGTAAACACTATCCGGTTTGCGATTTAGAATCGTCCGGATCAGTGTCAAAGCTTGCATCAACGTAACCGTTTACGATGAGCTCTTTGTCACCTCCATATACGAGAAACATATCCTTAGTCCTTTTCAGGTACTTCAGGATGTTCTTGACCGCTGTCCAGTGATCCACTCCTGGATTACTTTGGTACCTCCCTGCTAGACTTATAGCAAGGCACACATCAGGTCTGGTACACAGCATTGCATACATGATAGAGCCTATGGCTGAAGCATAGGGAACATCTTTCATCTTCTCTCTATCTTCTGCAGTGGTCGGGCATTGAGTCCGACTCAACTTCACACCTTGTAACACAGGCAAGAACCCTTTCTTTGCTTGATCCATTTTGAACTTCTTCAAAATCTTGTCAAGGTATGTGCTTTGTGAAAGTCCAATTAAGCGTCTTGATCTATCTCTATAGATCTTATGCCTAATATGTAAGCAGCTTCACCGAGGTCTTTCATTGAAAAACTCTTATTCAAGTATCCCTTTATGCTATCCAGAAATTCTATATCATTTCCAATCAGTAATATGTCATCCACATATAATATCAGAAATGCTACAGAGCTCCCACTCACTTTCTTGTAAATACAGGCTTCTCCAAAAGTCTGTATAAAACCAAATGCTTTGATCACACTATCAAAGCGTTTATTCCAACTCCGAGAGGCTTGCACCAGTCCATAAATGGATCGCTGGAGCTTGCACACTTTGTTAGCTCCCTTTGGATCGACAAAACCTTCTGGTTGCATCATATACAACTCTTCTTCCAGAAATCCATTCAGGAATGCAGTTTTGACATCCATCTGCCAAATTTCATAATCATAAAATGCGGCAATTGCTAACATGATTCGGACAGACTTAAGCATCGCTACGGGTGAGAAGGTCTCATCGTAGTCAATCCCTTGAACTTGCCGAAACCCTTTTGCGACAAGTCGAGCTTTGTAGACAGTAATATTACCGTCGGCGTCAGTCTTCTTCTTGAAGATCCATTTATTCTCAATTGCTTGCCGATCATTGGGCAAGTCAACCAAAGTCCATACTTTGTTCTCATACATGGATCCCATCTTAGATTTCATGGCTTCAAGCCATTTTGCGGAATCTGGGCTCACCATCGCTTCTTCATAGTTCGTAGGTTCATCATGATCTAGTAGCATGACTTCCAGAACAGGATTACCGTACCACTCTGGTGCGGATCTTACTCTGGTTGATCTACGAGGTTCAGTAGTATCTTGTTCTGAAGTTTCATGATCATCATCATTAGCTTCCTCACTAATTGGTGTAGGTGTCACAGAAACCGTTTTCTGTGATGTACTACTTTCCAATAAGGGAGCAGGTACAGTTACCTCGTCAAGTTCTACTTTCCTCCCACTCACTTCTTTCGAGAGAAACTCCTTCTCTAAAAAGTTTCCGAATTTAGCAACAAAAGTCTTGCCTTCGGATCTGTGATAGAAGGTGTATCCAATAGTTTCCTTTGGATATCCTATGAAGACACATTTCTCCGATTTGGGTTCGAGCTTATCAGGTTGAAGCTTTTTCACATAAGCATCGCAGCCCCAAACTTTCAGAAACGACAACTTTGGTTTCTTGCCAAACCATAGTTCATAAGGCGTCGTCTCAACGGATTTTGATGGTGCCCTATTTAACGTGAATGCGGCCGTCTCTAAAGCATAACCCCAAAACGATAGCGGTAAATCAGTAAGAGACATCATAGATCGCACCATATCTAGTAAAGTACGATTACGACGTTCGGACACACCATTAGCTGTGGTGTTCCGGGTGGCGTGAGTTGCGAAACTATTCCGCATTGTTTCAAATGTACACCAAACTCGTAACTCAAATATTCTCCTCCACGATCAGATCGTAGAAATTTTATTTTCTTGTTACGATGATTTTCAACTTCACTCTGAAATTCTTTGAACTTTTCAAATGTTTCAGACTTATGTTTCATTAAGTAGATATACCCATATCTGCTTAAATCATCTGTGAAGGTGAGAAAATAACGATATCTGCCACGAGCCTCAATATTCATCGGACCACATACATCTGTATGTATGATTTCCAACAAATCTGTTGCTCTCTCCATAGTACCGGAGAACGGCGTTTTAGTCATCTTGCCCATGAGGCACGGTTCGCAAGTACCAAGTGATTCATAATCAAGTGGTTCCAAAAGTCCATCAGTATGGAGTTTCTTCATGCGCTTTACACCGATATGACCTAAACGGCAGTGCCACAAATAAGTTGCACTATCATTATCAACTCTGCATCTTTTGGCTTCAACATTATGAATATGTGTGTTACTACTATCGAGATTCAATAAGAATAGACCACTCTTCAAGGGTGCATGACCATAAAAGATATTACTCATATAAATAGAACAACCATTATTCTCTGATTTAAATGAATAACCGTCTCGCATCAAACAAGATCCAGATATAATGTTCATGCTTAACGCTGGCACCAAATAACAATTATTTAGGTCTAATATTAATCCCGAAGGTAGATGTAGAGGTAGCGTGCCGACCGCGATCACATCGACTTTGGAACCGTTTCCCACGCGCATCGTCACCTCGTCCTTAGCCAATCTTCGCTTAATCCGTAGTCCCTGTTTCGAGTTGCAAATATTAGCAACAGAACCAGTATCAAATACCCTAGGTGCTACTGCGAGCATTAGTAAGGTACACATCAATAACATGTATATCACATATACCTTTGTTCACCTTGCCATCCTTCTTATCCGCCAAATACTTGGGGCAGTTCCGCTTCCAGTGACCAGTCTGCTTGCAGTAGAAGCACTCAGTTTCAGGCTTAGGTCCAGACTTGGGTTTCTTCTCTTGAGCAGCAACTTGCTTGCTGTTCTTCTTGAAGTTCCCCTTCTTCTTCCCTTTGCCCTTTTTCTTGAAACTAGTGGTCTTGTTGACCATCAACACTTGATGCTCCTTTTTGATTTCTACCTCCGCAGCTTTCAGCATTGCGAAGAGCTCGGGAATAGTCTTATTCATCCCTTGCATATTATAGTTCATCACGAAGCTCTTGTAGCTTGGTGGCAGTGATTGGAGAATTCTGTCAATGACGCAATCATCTGGAAGATTAACTCCCAATTGAATCAAGTGATTATTATACCCAGACATTTTGAGTATATGCTCACTGACAGAACTGTTCTCCTCCATCTTGCAGCTATAGAACTTATTGGAGACTTCATATCTCTCAATCCGGGCATTTGCTTGAAATATTAACTTCAACTCCTGGAACATCTCATATGCTCCATGACGTTCAAAAATCGTTGAAGTCCCGATTCTAAGCCGTAAAGCATGGCACACTGAACTATCGAGTAGTCATCAGCTTTGCTCTGCCAGACGTTCACAACATCTGGTGTTGCTCCAGCAGCAGGCCTGGCACCCAGCGGTGCTTCCAGGACGTAATTCTTCTGTGCAGCAATGAGGATAATCCTCAAGTTACGGACCCAGTCCGTGTAATTGCTACCATCATCTTTCAACTTTGCTTTCTCAAGGAACGCATTAAAATTCAACGGAACAACAGCACGGGCCATTTATCTACAATCATACATAAACAAGCAAGATACTATCAGGTACTAAGTTCATGATAAATTTAGGTTCAATTAATCATATTACTTAAAGAACTCCCACTTAGATAGACATCCCTCTAATCCTCTAAGTGATTACGTGATCCAAATCAACTAAACCATGTCCGATCATCACGTGAGATGGAGTAGTTTCATTGGTGAACATCACTATGTTGATCATATCTACTATATGATTCACGCTCGACCTTTCGGTCTCCGTGTTCCGAGGCCATATCTGTATATGCTTGGCTCGTCAAGTATAACCTGAGTATTCCGCGTGTGCAACTGTTTTGCACCCGTTGTATTTGAACGTAGAGCCTATCACACCCGATCATCACGTGGTGTCTCAGCACGAAGAACTTTCGCAACGGTGCATACTCAGGGAGAACACTTCTTGATAATTTAGTGAGAGATCATCTTATAATGCTACCGTCAATCAAAGCAAGATAAGATGCATAAAAGATAAACATCACATGCAATCAATATAAGTGATATGATATGGCCATCATCATCTTGTGCTTGTGATCTCCATCTCCGAAGCACCGTCATGATCACCATCGTCACCGGCGCGACACCTTGATCTCCATCATAGCATCATTGTCGTCTCGCCAATCTTATGCTTCACGACTATCGCTACCGCTTAGTGATAAAGTAAAGCATTACAGCGCGATTGCATTGCATACAATAAAGCGACAACCATATGGCTCCTACCAGTTGCCGATAACTCGGTTACAAAACATGATCATCTCATACAATAAAATTTAGCATCATGTCTTGACCATATCACATCACAACATGCCCTACAAAAACAAGTTAGACGTCCTCTACTTTGTTGTTGCATGTTTTACGTGGCTGCTACGGGCTTAAGCAAGAACAATCTTACCTACGCATCAAAACCACAACGATAGTTTGTCAAGTTGGTGCTGTTTTAACTTCGCAAGGACCGGGGCGTAGCCACACTCAGTTCAATTAAAGTTGGAGAAAACTGTCACCCGCAAGCCACCTATGTGCAAAGCACGTCGGGAGAACCGGTCTCGCGTAAAGCGTACGCGTAATGTCTTGTCCCGGGCCGCTTCGTCCAACAATACCGCCGAACCAAAGTATGACATGCTGGTAAGCAGTATGACTTATATCGCCCACAACTCACTTGTGTTCTACTCGTGCATATAACATCAACATCATAAAACCTAGGCTCGGATGCCACTGTTGGGTTTCGTAGTAACTTCAAAAAAATTTCCTACGCTCACGCAAGAATCATAGTGATGCATAGCAACGAGAGGGGGAGAGTGTGATCTACGTACCCTTGTAGATCGACAACGGAAGCGTTTGGTTGATGTAGTCGTACGTCTCCACGGCCCGACCGATCAAGCACCGAAACTACGGCACCTCCGAGTTCTAGCACACGTTCAGCTCGATGACGATCCCCGGACTCCGATCCAGCAAAGTGTCGGGAAGAGTTCCGTCAGCACGGACGCTGTGGTGACGATCTTGATGTACTACTCGCAGGGCTTCGCCTAAGCACCGCTACAATATTATCGAGGACTATGGTGGAAGGGGGCACCGCACACGGCTAAGAATATGATCACGTGGATCAACTTGTGTTTCTCTGGGGTGCCCCTGCCTCCGTATATAAAGGCTCAAGGGGGGGTGCGGCCGGCCTAGGAGAGGCGCGCCAGGAGGAGTCCTACTCCCTCTGGGAGTAGGATTCCCCCCCCAATCCTAGTTGGAATAGGATTCGCGGAGGGGGGAAAAGAGAGAGGGGGGCCGGCCCCCTCTCCTTGTCCTATTCGGACCAAGGGAGGGGAGGGGCGCGCGGCCCATCTTGGGCTGCCCCTTCTCTTTTCCACTAAGGCCCACTTAGGCCCATATAGCTCCCGGGGGGGTTCCGGTAACCTCCCGGTACTCCGGTAAAATCCCGATTTCACCCGGAACACTTCCGATATCCAAACATAGGCTTCCAATATATCAATCTTTATGTCTCGACCATTTCGAGACTCCTCATCATGTCTGTGATCACATCCGGGACTTCGAACAACCTTCGGTACATCAAAATGTATAAACTCATAATATAACTGTCATCGTAACCTTAAGCGTGCGGACCCTACGGGTTCGAGAACAATGTAGACATGACCGAGACACGTCTCCGGTTAATAACCAATAGCGGAACCTGGATGCTCATATTGGCTACTAAATATTCTACGAAGATCTTTTATCGGTCAGACCACATAACAACATACGTTGTTCCCTTTGTCATCGGTATGTTACTTGCCCGAGATTCGATCGTCGGTATCCATACCTAGTTCAATCTCGTTACCGGCAAGTCTCTTTACTCGTTCCTGTAATACATCATCCCGCAACTAACTCATTAGTTGCAATGCTTGCAAGGCTTAAGTGATGTGCATTACCGAGAGGGCCCAGAGATACCTCTCCGACAATCGGAGTGACAAATCCTAATCTCGAAATACGGCCAACCCAACGTGTACCTTTGGAGACACCTGTAGAGCTCCTTTATAATCACCCATTTACGTTGTGACGTTTGGTAGCACACAAAGTGTTCCTCTGGCAAACGGGAGTTGCATAATCTCATAGTCATAGGAACATGTATAAGTCATGAAGAAAGCAATAGCAACATACTAAACGATCGGGTGCTAAGCTAATGGAATGGGTCATGTCAATCAGATCATTCAACTAATGATGTGATCCTGTTAATCAAATGACAACTCTTTGTCCATGGTTAGGAAACATAACCATCTTTGATTAACAAGCTAGTCTAGTAGAGGCATACTAGTGACACTCTATTTGTCTATGTATTCACACATGTATTATGTTTCCGGTTAATACAATTCTAGCATGAATAATAAACTTTTATCATGATATAAGGAAATAAATAATAACTTTATTATTGCCTCTACGGCATATTTCCTTCAGTAGGTATGGTGGCTGTTTTGCGGAAGATATAAGGAGGTTTATGTGTGAAAGAGCGTATCATATCACGGGGTTTGGATGCACCGGCGAAGTTTGCACCAACTCTCAATGTGATAAAGGGCAATGCACGGTACCAAAGAGGCTAGCAATGATGGAAGGGTGAGAGTGTGTATAATCCATGGACTCAACATTAGTCATAAAGGACTCACATACTTATTGCAAAAATCTACAAGTCATCGAAAACCAAGAACTACGTGCATGATCCTAGGGGGATAGATTGGTAGGAAAAGACCATCGCTCATCCCCGACCGCCACTCATAAGGAGGACAATCAAAGAACACCTCATGTTTCAAATTTGTTACATAACATTTACCATACGTGCATGCTATGGGACTTGCAAACTTCAACACAAGAATTTCTCAAATTCACAACTACTCAACTAACACGACTTTGATATTATTTCCCCCATATCTCAAAACAATCATCAAGCATCAAACTTCTCTTAGTATTCAACACTCATAAGAATTTTTTTTACTAATCTTGAATACCTAGAATATTAGGATTATTAAGCAAATTACCATGCTATTTAAGACTCTCAAAATAATCTAAGTGAAGCATGAGAGATCAATAGTTTCTATAAAACAAATCCACCACCGTGCTCTAAAAGATATAAGTGAAGTACTAGAGCAAAACTATATAATTCAAAAGATATAAGTGAAGCACATAGAGTATTCTAACAAATTCCAAATCATGTATGGCTCTCTCAAAAGGTGTGTACAGCAAGGATGATTGTGGTAGACTAAAAATCAAAGACTCAAATTATACAAGACGCTCCAAGCAAAACACATATCATGTGGTGAATAAAAATATAGCTCCAAGTAAACTTACCGATGGAAGTAGACGAAAGAGGGGATGCCTTCCGGGGCATCCCCAAGCTTTGGCTTTTAGGTGTCCTTAGATTATATTGGGGGTGCCATGGGCATCCCCAAGCTTAGGCTCTTGCCACTCCTTGTTCCATAATCCATCAAATCTTTACCCAAAACTTGAAAACTTCACAACACAAAACTTAAAGTAGAAAATCTCGTGAGCTCCGTTAGCGAAGGAAAACAAAAGACCACTTCAAGGTAATGTAATGAACTCATTCTTTATTTATATTTGTGTTAAACCTACTGTATTCCAACTTCTCTATGGTTTATAAACTATTTTACTAGCCATAGATTCATCAAAATAAGCAAACAACACACGAAAAACAGAATCTGTCAAAAACAGAACAGTCTGTAGTAATCTGTAACTAGCTCAAGATATGGAACCCCAAAAATTCTAAAGTAAATTTCTGGACATGAGGAATTTATCTATTAATCATATGCAAAAAGAATTAACTAAATATCACTTTCCAAATAAAAATTACAGCAGTTCTCGTGAGCGCTAAAGTTTCTGTTTTTTACAGCAATTTCAACAAGACTTTCCCCAAGTCTTCCCAACGGTTCTACTTGGCATAAACACTAATTAAACACAAAAAAACACAAACAAAACAGAGGCTAGATAGATTATTTATTCCTAAACAGGAGAAAAAAAGCAAGGAATAAAAATAAAATTGGGTTGCCTCCCAACAAGCGCTATCGTTTAACGCCCCTAGCTAGGCATAAAAAAGCAAGGATAGATCTAGGTATTGCCATCTTTGGTAGGCAATTCTTCAATGAGACTTCTATTATCCTTAGAAATTTCTTTCTTTTTATTTATTATCAAACTTTTAGGCACAATATCAAAAAATTCATTTGTAACAAATGGTTCCTTAATGATAGCAACAAGATTGGGATGAATACTTATAGATTTGAGATCCGCAGTTTCCTTACTAGAGGATTCACCCTTATTTTTAGGAACATACATAAGCTTGGCGATTTTAGTAGGAGGACTTGGAGTATTCTTTATGGAAGACAAAGCGGTTCCCAAGTTGGTAATGATATCTTCAAGTTTATCGATCCTAGTGGAATCATGATTTATTTTCTCATTAACTATGGGTTCCTTCTCTTTAATATTTTTCAAAGTGACTCCTACTTTAGATCCATATTGAGAGATTCGGTTGTGGATCTTTTTGTCCAAATTTTCAATTAACTCTATGGTAGCAACCTTATTTTCAATAATTTCGAGCCTTTGCATTACATGCTCCAAAGTTAATACAGTTCCATTAACCAAAAGAGGGGGTGAGCCAAAAAATCTATCATAGCATTATAAGAATCAAAAGTATGGCTACCTAAGAAATTCCCCCCGGTAATGGTATCAAGGATATATCTATACCAAGGATTAGCACCTACATAAAAATTGCGGAGAAGAATTGAAGTAGATTGCTTCCTGGTAGATCTATTTTGAGCATTGCAAATTCTATACCAAGCATCTTTTAGACTTTCTCCATTCCTTTGTTTAAAATTTAGGACTTCATTATCGGGAGACAACGGATAGGATAGAGGACTAGCCATAACGACAAGCAAGCAATCCAACACACGAGCAAACAAGAAACAGGCAAAAGGAGGCAAATAGATAGAGAGGGAGGATAGAGAGAGAGAGGGCGAATAAAACGGCAAGGGTGAAGTGGGGGGAGGAAAACGAGAGGCAAATGGCAAATAATGTAATGCGGGAGATAAGGGTTGTGATGGGTACTTGGTATGTTGACTTTTGCGTAGACTCCCCGACAACGGCACCAGAAATCTTCTTGCTACCTCTTGAGCACTGCGTTGGATTTCCTTGAAGACGAAAGGATGATGCAGCAAAGTAGCGTAAGTATTTCCCTCAGTTTTTGAGAACCAAGGTATGAATCCAGTAGGAGGCTACGCGCGAGTCCCTCGTACCTGCACAAAACAAATAACTCCTCGCAACCAACGTGATAAGGGGTTGTCAATCCCTTCACGGTCACTTACGATAGTGAGATATGATAGAATAATATTTTTGGTATTTTTGTGATAAAGATGCAAAGTAAAATAAAAGCAAAGGAAATAACTAAGTATTGGAAGATTAATATGATGAAGATAGACCCAGGGGCCATAGGTTTCACTAGTGGCTTCTCTCAAGAGCATAAGTATTTTACGGTGGGTGAACGAATTACTGTTGAGCAATTGACAGAATTGAGCATAGTTATGAGAATATCTAGGTATGATCATGTATATAGGCATCACGTCCGAGACAAGTAGACCGACTCCTGCCTGCATCTACTACTATTACTCCACTCATCGACCACTATCCAGCATGCATCTAGAGTATTAAGTTCATGAAAACAGAGTAACGCCTTAAGCAAGATGACATGATGTAGAGGGATAAATTCATGCAATATGATAAAACCCCATCTTGTTATCCTCGATGGCAACAATACTATACGTGCCTTGCTGCCCCTACTGTCATTGGGAAAGGACGCCGCAAGATTGAACCCAAAGCTAAACACTTCTCCCATTGCAAGAAAGATCAATCTAGTAGGCCAAACCAAACTGATAATTCGAAGAGACTTGCAAAGATAACCAATCATACATAAAAGAATTCAGAGAAGATTCAAATATTGTTCATAGATAATCTTGATCATAAACCCACAATTCATCGGTCTCAACAAACACACCGCAAAAAGAAGATTATATCGAATAGATCTCCACAAGAGAGGGGGAGAACATTGTATTGAGATCCAAAAAGAGAGAAGAAGCCATCTAGCTAATAACTATGGGCCCGAAGGTCTGAGGTAAACTACTCACACTTCATCGGAGAGGCTATGGTGTTGATGTAGAAGCCCTCCGTGATGGATGCCCCCTCCGGCGGAGCTCCGGAACGGGCCCCAAGATGGGATCTCGTGGATACAGAAGGTTGCGGCGGTGGAATTAGGTTTTTGGCTCCGCCTCTGATCGTTTGGGGGTACGTAGGTATATATAGGAGGAAGGAGTATGTCGGTGGAGCAACAGGGGGCCCACGAGGGTGGAGGGCGCGCCTGGGGGGGATAGGCGCGCCCCCTACCTTCATCCTATGAAGTTTGCATTATAAAATAGAAACATTATGAAATATTTGATTCCATTTTTACTATACGCACAATATATATCCCATATGTTCTCTATGGAGAAGTTCACCCCCTTGATTGCCTTGTATGTGTGAATTTTGCTAATTATGAATAAGGAAATTCCTGTGTACGGTTATTCGTGTGTTGCACGTGCATGCTTACTAGTTACAAAAAAAGGAGAGATCACCAATGCATGATTAGTCAGCAAATGAAATTCCTTAGTTGAATATTATGGAAATTGCCATAAAAAGGTTTGCACAAAACAGTCGTGCGACTTATGAAGTAGTTGCCATCCCTGCTGCCCACTAACACGTCCCCAACGTATCTATAATTTTTTATTCTTTTCAGGCTATTATAATGTCAATCTTGGATGTTTTATATGCAATTATATATTAATTTCTTGGACTAACCTATTAACCCAGTGCCAAGTGTCAGTTGCTGTTTTTTGCCTATTTTTGGTTTTCCAGGAAATCAGTACCAAATGAAGTCCAAACGCTACAAAACTTTTTGACAATTTTTTTCTAGACAAGAGAGACTCTAGAAGCTTTGGGAGGAGACCAGAAGGCAAACGAGGAGACGGCAAGGCACTAGGGCGTGCTAGGGGGCGCGCCCTAGTACCTTATGGGTCCCTCTGGACTTCGTCTAACCTAATTCAAGCTCTATAAACTCTCTAAAATCGGTAAACCAGCAAAGAGCCACCCAAAATACTTTTTTGCGCCGCTGCAAGTCTCTGTTCTCGCGAGATCCCATCTGGAGGCCTTTCCCAGTACTCTGCCGGATGGGGAATCGATCACGGAGGGCATCTACATCAACCTTGCCACCCTTCCGATGATGTGTGAGTAGTTTATTGCAGACCTACGGGTCCATAGCTAGTAGCTAGATGGCTTCTTCTCTCTCTTTGATCTTTAATACAATGTTCTCCTTGATGTTCTTGGAGTTCTATCCTATGTAATCTTCTTTTGCGGTGCATTTGTTGGGATCCGATGAATTGTCGGTTTATGATCAGATTATTCATGAATATTATTTGAGTCTTCTCTGAACTCTTTTATGCATGATTGTTATACCTTTGTATTTCTCTCCAATCTATCCGTTTGATTTGGCCAACTAGATTGATTTGCAATGGGAGAGGTGCTTTGTAATGGGTTCAATCTTGTGGTGCTCTATATCCCAGTGACAAAGTAGGGGACAAGACACGTATTTGTATTGTTTCCATTAAGGGGGAAATGACGGGGTTTATTCATATTGGTTGGATTTACTTTGTCTACATCATGTCATCTTGCTTAAGGTGTTACTCCATTTTTATTAACTTAACACTCTAGATGCACACTGGATAGCGGTCGATGGGAGTAATAGTAGTAGATGCAGGCAAGAGTTGTTCTACTTGTCTCGGACGCGATGCCTATATAGATGATCATTGCCTTGAATATCATCATAACTATGCGTTTTTCTATGAATTGCCAACAACAATTTGTTTTCCCACCGTGTGTTTTTTGTTTGAGAGAAGCCTCTAGTGGAAACTATGGGCCCCGGGTCTACTTTTATCATATATTAAATACAAAAATATATTGTTGCAAATTATTTATCGTCATTTTATTTTTGTGTTTTATTCTATCTATCTATCACTACGAGATTTGATCCTTGCAATTAACCGCAGAGGGGATTGACAACCCCCTTGGTTGCGTTGGGTGCAAGTATTTGCTTTTGTATGTGTAGGTGATGCTAACGAGGTTCTGTGTGGCTCTCCTACTGCATTGATAACCTTGGTTCTTAACTGAGGGAAATACTTATTTAGATACATTATAACTGAGCACTTTTCCTTCCCTCTCAGGCCATTAGTGTTCCCAACCATTGAATCTGGACTTGTGGTTGTTTTTTAGCGTTGGATCTTCACTTAATCCCGCCTGGGCCTTCGTTATGCGAATATCGTGCTACACAGGCTGGGCCTCTAATCCCGTGACAAAATCCCTGATCTGCTATTAGTTGGGCCTCAAGTCTTTCCTTTGTGACCAATTCATCCACGTGATCTCTCTGCATCCCTGCTCCCCTTCTTCCACTCGTGCGCTAGGCCTAATCGCCGCATCGGTGATGACGGCGAGTGATGCTTTGGGTTGCTGCCACCTATTAGGGAACGTAGTAATTTCAAAAATTTCCTATGCACACACAAGATCATGGTGATGCATAGCAACGAGAGGGGGGAGTGTTGTCTACGTACCCTCGTAGACCGAAAGCGGAAGCGTTAGCACAACGCGGTTGATGTAGTCGTACGTCTTCTCGATCCGACCGATCAAGTACCGAACGCACGGCACCTCCGAGTTCTGCACACGTTCAACTCTATGACGTCCCTCGAACTCCGATCCAGCCGAGTGTTGAGGGAGAGTTTCGTCGGCACGACGGCATGGTATCGATGATGATGTTCTACCGACGCAGGGCTTCGCCTAAGCACCGCTACGATATGATCGAGGTGGATTATGGTGGAGGGGGGCACCGCACACGGCTAAGAGATCAAGAGATCAATTGTTGTGTCTTTGAGGTGCCCCCTGCCCCCGTATATAAAGGAGTGGAGGAGGGGGAGGGCCGGCCCTCTCTATGGCGCGCCCTAGGGGAGTCCTACTCCCACCGGGAGTAGGATTCCCCCTTTCCTAGTAGAACTAGGAGCCCTTCCAAGTAGTAGGAGTAGGAGGGAAGGAAAGGGAAGGGAAAAGGAGAAGGAAGGAAGGGGCGCCCCCCTCCCTAGTCCAATTCGGACCAGCCCATGGGGAGGGGTGCGGCCACCCTTTGAGGCCTTTCTCTCCTTTCCCGTATGGCCCATTAAGGCCCAATACGAATTCCCGTAACTCCCCGGTACTCCAAAAATACCCGAATCACTCGGAATCTTTCCGATGTCCGAATATAGTCGTCCAATATATCGATCTTTATGTCTCGACCATTTCGAGACTCCTCGTCATGTCCCTGATCTCATCCGGGACTCCGAACTCCTTTGGTACACCAAAACACATAAACTCATAATATAACCGTCATCGAACTTTAAGCGTGTGGACCCTACGGGTTTGAGAACTATGTAGACATGACTGAGACACATCTCCGGTCAATAACCAATAGCGGAACTTGGATGCTCATATTGGCTCCTACATATTCTATGAAGATCTTTATCGGTCAAACCGCATAACAACATACGTTGTTCCCTTTGTCATCGGTATGTTACTTGCCCGAGATTCGATCGTCGGTATCTCAATACCTAGTTCAATCTCGTTACTGGCAAGTCTCTTTACTCGTTCCGTAACACATCATCCCGCAACTAACTCATTAGTTGCAATGCTTGCAAGGCTTATAGTGATGTGCATTACCGAGTGGGCCCAGAGATACCTCTCCGACAATCAGAGTGACAAATCCTAATCTCGAAATATGCCAACCCAACAAGTACCTTCGGAGACACCTGTAGAGCACCTTTATAATCACCCAGTTACATTGTGACGTTTGGGCACACAAAGTGTTCCTCCGATAAACGGGAGTTGCATAATCTCATAGTCATAGGAACATGTATAAGTCATGAAGAAAGCAATAGCAACAAACTAAACGATCAAGTGTTATGCTAACGGAATGGGTCAAGTCAATCACATCATTCTCCTAATGATGTGATCCCGTTAATCAAATGACAACTCATGTCTATGGTTAGGAAACATAACCATCTTTGATCAACGAGCTAGTCAAGTAGAGGCATACTAGTGACACTATATTTGTCTATGTATTCACACATGTATTATGTTTCCGGTTAATACAATTCTAGCATGAATAATAAACATTTATCATGATATAAGGAAATAAACAATAACTTTATTATTGCCTCTAGGGCATATTTCCTTCAGTCTCCCACTTGCACTAGAGTCAATAATCTAGTTCACATCCCCATGTGATTTAATACCAATAGTTCACATCACCATGTGATTAAAACCCATAGTTCACATCGACATGTGACCAACACCCAAAGGGTTTACTAGAGTCAATAATCTAGTTCACATCGCTATGTGATTAACACCTAAAGAGTACTAAGGTGTGATCATGTTTTTCTTGTGAGAAAAGTTTAGTCAACGGGTCTGCCACATTCAGATCCGTAAGTATTTTGCAAATGTCTATGTCAACATTGCTCTGCACGGAGCTACTCTAGCTAATTGCTCCCACTTTCAATATGTATCCAGATTGAGACTTTGAGTCATCTGGATCAGTGTCAAAACTTGCATCGACGTAACCCTTTACAACGAACCTTTTTTCACCTCCATAATCAAGAAACATATCCTTATTCCACTAAGGATAATTTTGACCAATGTCTAGTGATCTACTCCTAGATCACTATTGTACTCCCTTGCCAAACTCAGGGCAGGGTATACAATAGGTCTGGTACACAGTATGGCATACTTTATAGAACCTATGGCTGAGGCATAGGGAATGACTTTCATTCTCTCTCTATCTTCTGCCGTGGTCGGGCTTTGAGTCTTACTCAATTTCACACCTTTAACACAGGCAAGAACTCTTTCTTTGACTGTTCCATTTTGAACTACTTCAAAAACTTGTCAAGGTATGTACTCATTGAAAAACTTATCAAGCATCTTTATCTATCTCTATAGATCTTGATGCTCAATATGTAAGCAGCTTCACTGAGGTCTTTCTTTGAAAAACTCCTTTCAAACATTCATTTATGCTTTGCAGAATAATTCTACATTATCTCCGATCAACAATATGTCATTCACATATACTTATCAGAAATGCTGTAGTGCTCCCACTCACTTTCTTGTAAATACAGGCTTCACCGCAAGTCTGTATAAAACTATATGCTTTGATCAACTTATCAAAGCGTATATCCCAACTCCGAGATGCTTGCACCAGTCCATAGATGGATCACTGGAGCTTGCATATTTTGTTAGTACCTTTAGGATTGACAAAACCTTCTGGTTGCATCATATACAACTCTTCTTTAATAAATCCATTAAGGAATGCAGTTTTGTTTATCCATTTGCCAGATATCATAAAATGCGGCAATTGCTAATATGATTCGGACAGACTTAAGCATAGATACGAGTGAGAAACTCTCATCGTAGTCAACACCTTGAACTTGTCGAAAACCTTTTTGCGACAATTCTAGCTTTGTAGATAGTAACACTTCTATCAGCGTCCGTCTTCCTCTTGAAGATCCATTTAATCTCAATGGCTCGCCGATCAATGGTCAAGTCAATCAAAGTCAATACTTTGTTCTCATACATGGATCTCATCTCAGATTTCATGGCCTCAAGCCATTTCGCGGAATCTGGGCTCATCATCGCTTCCTCATAGTTCGCAGGCTTATCATGGTCAAGTAACATGACCTCCAGAATAGGATTACCCTACCACTCTGGTGTAGATATCACTCTAGTTTACCTACGAGGTTCGGTAGTAACTTGATCTGAAGTTACATGATCATCATCATTAGCTTCCTCACTAATTGGTGTAGTAGTCACAGGAACAGATTTCTGTGATGAACTACTTTCCAATAAGGGAGCAGGTACAGTTACCTCATCAAGTTCTACTTTCCTCCCACTCACTTCTTTCGAGAGAAACTCCTTCTCTAGAAAGGATCTATTCTCAGCAACAAATTTGCCTTCGGATCTGTGATAGAAGGTGTACCCAACAATTTCGTTTGGGTATCCTATGAAGATGCACTTCTCCGATTTGGGTTTGAGCTTATCAGGTTGAAACTTTTTCACATAAGCATTGCAACCTCAAACTTTAAGAAACGACAGCTTAGGTTTCTTGCCAAACCATAGTTCATACGGTGTCATCTCAACGGATTTAGATGGTGCCCTATTTAACGTGAATGTAGCTGTCTCTAATGCATAACCCCAAAACGATAGCGGTAAATCAGTAAGAGACGTCATAGATCGCACCATATCTAATAAAGCACGGTTACGACGTTCGGACACACCATTACACTGTGGTGTTCCAGGTGGCGTGAGTAGTGAAACTATTTCACATTGTTTTAACTGAAGTCCAAACTCGTAACTCAAATATTTTACTTCTGCAATCATATCGTAGAAACTTTTATTTTGTTACGATGATT
Source organism: Triticum urartu (assembly GCF_003073215.2). Lineage (NCBI taxonomy): Eukaryota > Viridiplantae > Streptophyta > Magnoliopsida > Poales > Poaceae > Triticum > Triticum urartu. The sequence continues at coordinate 199,776,713 of NC_053028.1, read as the reverse complement.
CTCCACTTCACTCTGAAATTCTTTGAACTTTTCAAATGTTTCAGACTTGTGTTTCATCAAGTAGATATACTCATATCTGCTCAAATCATCTGTGAAGATAAGAAAATAATGATACCTGCCGCGAGCTTCAATATTCATCGGACCACATACATCAATATGCATGATTTCCAACAAATCTGTTGCTTGCTTCATTGTTCCGGAGAACGGAGTCTTAGTCATCTTGCCCATGAGGCATGGTTCACAAGCATCAACTGATTCATAATCAAGTGATTCCAAAAGTCCATCAGCATGGAGTTTCTTCATGCGCTTTACGCCAATATAACCTAAACGGCAGTGCCACAAATAAGTTGCACTATCATTATTAACTTTGCATATTGTGGTTTCAATATTATGAATATGTGTATCACTACGATCGAGATCCAACGAACCATTTTCATTGGGTGTGTAACCATATATGTAAACAGAACAACAATTTATTCTCTTACTTAAATGAATAACCGTATTGCAATAAACATGATCAAATCATATTCATGCTCAATGCAAACACTAAATAACACTTATTTAGGTTCAACACTAATCCTGAAAGTATAGGGAGTGTGCGATGATGATCATATCAATCTTGGAACCACTTCCAACACACATCGTCACTTCACCCTTAACTAGTCTCTGTTCATTCTGTAACTCCCGTTTCGAGTTACTACTCTTAGCAACTGAACCAGTATCAAATACCGGGGGGTTGCTACAAACACTAGTAAAATACACATCAATAATATGTATATCCAATATACCTTTGCTCACCTCGATATCCTTCTTATCCGCCAAATACTTGGGGCAGTTCCGCTTCTAGTGACCAGTCCCTTTGCAGTAGAAGCACTCAGTCTCAGGCTTAGGTCTAGACTTGGGCTGCTTCACTTGAGCAGCAACTTGCTTGCCGTTCTTCTTGAAGTTCCCTTTCTTCCCTTTGCCCTTTTTGAAATTAGTGGTCTTTGTCAACCATCAACACTTGATGCTTTTCTTGATTTCTACCTTCATCGATTTCAGCATCACGAAGAGCTTGGGAATTACTTGTGTCATCCCTTGCATATTATAGTTCATCACTAAGTTCTAGTAACTCGGTGATAGTGACTAGAGAATTCTGTCAATCACTATCTTATCTGGAAGATTAACTCCCACTTGATTCAAGCGATTGTAGTACCCAGACAATCTGAGCACATGCTCACTGCTTGAGCTATTCTCCTCCATCTTTTAGCTATAGAACTTGTTGGAGACTTCATATCTCTCAACTCGGGTATTTGCTTGAAATATTAACTTCAACTCCTGGAACATCTCATATGGTCCATGACGTTCAAAACGTCTTTGAAGTCCCGATTCTAAGCCGTTTAAGCATGGTGCACTAAACTATCAAGTAGTCATCATATTGAGCTAGCCAAACGTTCAGAACGTCTGCATCTGCTCCTGCAATAGGTCTGTCACCTAGCGGTGCATCAAGGACATAATCCTTCTGTGCAGCAATGAGGATAATCCTCAGTTCAAGGATCCAATCCGCATCATTGCTACTAACATTTTTCAACTTAGTTTCTCTAGGAACATATAAAAAATAAACAGGGAGCAACATCGCGAGCTATTGATCTACAACATAGATATGCTAATACTACCAGGACTAAGTTCATGATAAATTAAAGTTCAATTAATCATATTACTTAAGAACTCCCACTTAGAAATACATCCCTCTAATCTTCTAAGTGATCACGTGATCCAAATCAACTAAACCATAACCGATCATCACGTGAAATGGAGTAGCTTTCAATGATGAACATCAATATGTTTATCATATCTACTATATGATTCATGCTCGACCTTTCGGTCTCAGTGTTTCGAGGCCATATCTGCATATGCTAGGCTCGTCAAGCTTAACCTAAGTATTCTGCTTGTGCAAAAACTGGCTTGCACCCATTGTAGATGGACGTAGAGCTTATCACACCCGATCATCACGTGGTGTCTAGGCACGACGAACTTTGGCAACAGTGCATACTTAGGGAGAACACTTTTATCTTGAAATTTAGTGAGAGATTATCTTATAAAGCTACCGTCGAACTAAGCAAAATAAGATGTATAAAAGATAAACATCACATGCAATCATAATATGTGACATGATATGGCCATCATCATCTTGTGCCTTTGATCTCCATCTCCAAAGCATCATCATGATCTCCATCGTCACCGGCATGACACCATGATCTCCATCATCTTGATCTATATCAATGTGTCGTCACATGGTCGTCTCGCCAACTATTGTTCTTGCAACTATTGCTATCGCATAGCGATAATTGTAAAGCAATTATTTGGCGCTTGCATCTTATGCAATAAAGAGACAACCATAAGGCTTCTGCCAGTTGCCGATAACTTCAACAAAACATGATCATCTTATACAACAACTTATATCTCATCACGTCTTGACCATATCACATCACAACATGCCCTGCAAAAACAAGTTAGACGTCCTCTACTTTGTTGTTGCAAGTTTTACGTGGCTGCTACGGGCTTAGCAAGAACCGTTCTTACCTACGCATCAAAACCACAATGATAGTTTGTCAAATTGGTGTTGTTTTAACCTTCTCAAGGACCAGGCGTAGCCACACTCGGTTCAACTAAAGTTGGAGAAACTGACACCCGCTAGTCACCTGTGTGCATAGCACGGCGGTAAAACCAGTCTCGCGTAAGCGTACGCGTAATGTCGGTCCGGACCGCTTCATCCAACAATACCGCCGAACCAAAGTGTGATATGCTGGTAAGTAGTATGACTTATATCGCCCACAACTCACTTGTGTTCTACTCGTGCATATTACATCAACGCATAAAACCTGGCTCGGATGCCACTGTTAGGGAACGTAGTAATTTCAAAAATTTCCTACGCACACGCAAGATCATGGTGATGCATAGCAACGAGAGGGGAGAGTGTTGTCTACGTACCCTCGTAGACCGAAAGCGGAAGCGTTAGCACAGCGCGGTTGATGTAGTCGTACGTCTTCACGATCCGACCGATCAAGTACCGAATGCACGGCACCTCCGAGTTCTGCACACGTTCAACTCGATGACGTCCCTCGAACTCCGATCCAGCCGAGTGTTGAGGGAGAGTTTCGTCAGCACGACGGCATGGTGACGATGATGATGTTCTACCGACGCAGGGCTTCGCCTAAGCACCGCTACGATATGATCGAGGTGGATTATGGTGGAGGGGGGCACCGCACACGGCTAAGAGATCAAGAGATCAATTGTTGTGTCTTTGAGGTGCCCCTGCCCCCGTATATAAAGGAGTGGAGGAGGGGGAGGGCCGGCCCTCTCTATGGCGCGCCCTAGGGGAGTCCTACTCCCACTGGGAGTAGGATTGCCCCTTTCCTAGTAGAACTAAGAGCCCTTCCAAGTAGTAGGAGTAGGAGGGAAGGAAAGGGAAGGGAAAAGGAGAAGGAAGGAAGGGGGCGCCCCCCCTCCCTAGTCCAATTCGGACCAGCCCATGGGGAGGGGTGCGGCCACCCTTTGAGGCCTTTCTCTCCTTTCCCGTATGGCCCATTAAGGCCCAATACGAATTCCCGTAACTCCCCGGTACTCCAAAAATACCCGAATCACTCGGAATCTTTCCGATGTCCGAATATAGTCGTCCAATATATCGATCTTTATGTCTCGACCATTTCGAGACTCCTCGTCATGTCCCTGATCTCATCCGGGACTCCGAACTCCTTTGGTACATCAAAACACATAAACTCATAATATAACCGTCATCGAACTTTAAGCGTGTGGACCCTACGGGTTTGAGAACTATGTAGACATGACCAAGACACGTCTCCGGTCAATAACCAATAGCGAAACTTGGATGCTCATATTGGCTCCTACATATTCTACGAAGATCTTTATCGATCAAACCGCATAACAACATACGTTGTTCCCTTTGTCATCGGTATGTTACTTGTCCGAGATTCGATCGTCGGTATCTCAATACCTAGTTCAATATCGTTACCGGCAAGTCTCTTTACTCATTCCGTAACACATCGTCCCGCAACTAACTCATTAGTTGCAATGCTTGCAAGGCTTATAGTGATGTGCATTACCGAGTGGGCCCAGAGATACCTCTCCGACAATCAGAGTGACAAATCCTAATCTCGAAATACGCCAACCCAACAAGTACCTTCGGAGACACCTATAGAGCACCTTTATAATCACCCAGTTACGTTGTGACGTTTGGTGGCACACAAAGTGTTCCTCCGGTAAACGGGAGTTGCATAATCTCATAGTCGTAGGAACATGTATAAGTCATGAAGAAAGCAATAGCAACAAACTAAACGATCAAGTGCTATGCTAACGGAATGGGTCAAGTCAATCACATCATTCTCCTAATGATGTGATCCCGTTAATCAAATGAAAACTCATGTCTATGGTTAGGAAACATAACCATCTTTGATCAACGAGCTAGTCAAGTAGAGGCATACTAGTGATACTCTATTTGTCTATGTATTCAACATGTATTATGTTTCCGGTTAATACAATTCTAGCATGAATAATAAACATTTATCATGATATAAGGAAATAAATAATAACTTTATTATTGCCTCTAAGGCATATTTCCTTCACCACCATCCCTACTGCTCCCGGTCCTCTGGTAGATATCACCGCAACCGCTTTCATTCATCCTATTTTTGACCCATTTTCCTTAATCCTATCAACAGTGCCACTCCATATATCGGCCACTGCAAAAGATTGCGAGGTTTGGAGATGGGATTTCAGGTGCTAATGTCTTTCCGATCTCAATTTTGTACATGTTGTGTTCATCAAGGTTCCAGTCAACTAATTCGGGCAAATCTTGGAGGTTGGTACTCATCGAGCCGCCGATCTTCAATCCGATCCATTCAAGTCAGGCTTGACTGATCGATGTAGGGCGAACCAAGGCGGGCCTGACTGATTGATGCAGGACAAAGTAAGGCCGGGGTTATTTTTTGTTGGTTCTATAGGTAAGAGCCTCGCTCGACTCTTCCTTGGCATTGACACTTGACATGCGGTGGATTTTTCACGCCCTATGTGCCTTCCTCTAATCACTAGACAACAATACAAAGGGTATTCCAAATATCCATCTCTGCTCCTTCGCTACACTTCGTTCCCCCTTTCTGAGTGTTTGTATTTTGCAACTTAATTTACTGTTTATACGGTTTAGCATGGATTGATTGGTCGAGGAGAGTACGGCAACAAGATATGGTGCTAGATGAAGGAAATATTCCCTAGAGGCAATAATAAAGTTGTTATTTTATATTTCCTTATTCATGATAAATGTTTATTATTCATGCTAGAATAGTATTAACCGGAAACTTGATACATGTGTGGATACATAGACAAAACACTGTGTCCCTAGTAAGCCTCTGCTACTAGACTAGCTCATTAATCAAAGATGGTTAAGTTTCCTAGCCATAGACATGTGTTGTCATTTGATGAACGGGATCACATCATTAGGAGAATGATGTGATGGACATGACCCATCCGTTAGCTTAGTGTATTGATCGTTCAGTTTTATTGCTATTGCTTTCTTCATGTCAAATACATGTTCCTCCGACTATGAGATTATGCAACTCTCGGATACCGGAGGAATGCCTTAATAAACGCACAAAAAGTCTGGAGTTGAAATAAGTTTTAAAAAGTGAAATGCCTTTGTAAAAGATGAGTTTTTGTCCGAAACCCTTATACTTCGAAAGAGATTATCCATTTTGTACGAAGTGCATCAAGTTTTTGCCATAAACCTCTCAACTTTTTAGCACATGCTATGTGGGTGAAATGATGATACCATGCCAACTTTCAACCTTTTTAGAATTAATTTTGTAGTGCTTTTCAATTTCAGGGTTGTTTAGCTCAAAACAATCAGTAAATGCATGAAAATAGCAAATAAAGTCAGAAAGGGTTGAAAATTGATGATGTGGCTTTTAATGGTGCATACTGAACACACAAAAAGTCTGGAGTTGAAATAAGTTTAAAAAATTAAAATGCCTTTGTAACAGATGAGTTTTCGTCTGAAACTCTGATACTTCGAAAGAGATTGTCCAGTAGTTTTCAAATGCCAATACACATAACTAACCGAACTATTACAAAGATTCCCTTTGGTTTGTCTGAAGTGGGACTTTCCAGATATATAAGTCCGGAAACTCACTAGAGAAGAAAGTAATGACAGTGAAGCCGGTCACATCCTAGAGTGGGATCTTTAGGTATAAAACTTTTTCTTTGCGTGTGTCCCTTTGAGCCGTAACCATGGACAATCTTCATCATTTAACTGGATGCTCGGGTCAATATTCACTGAGAAGGGAGCAATTTCATGAAACTTTTCATAATCTTCTAACATGTCTGTCTTGTCTTCCACTCCCATGATGTTTCTTTTCCCTGAAAGAACTATGTGGCACTTTGGCTCATCGTATGATGTATTCCATTCCTTATCTTTTCTTTTTCTCGGCTTAGTAGACATATCCTTCACATGGAAAACCTGCGCCACATCATTTGCTAGGACGAATGGTTCATCTGCGTATGCATGAATGTTGAGATCCACTATTGTCATTCCGTACTTTGGGTCTTCCGTTACCCCGCCTCCTGTCAGATTGACCCATTTGCACCGAAACAAAGGGACCTTCAAATCATGTCCATAGTCAAGTTCCCATATCTCCTCTATGTAACCATAATATGTGCCATTTGGCCTATTGGTGTTTGTTGCATCAAAGCGGACACCACTGTTTTGGTTGGTGCTCTTTTTATCTTGGGAGATCGTGTAAAATGTATTCCCATTTATCTCGTACCCTTTGAAATTCAATATATTCGAAGATGGTAACTTGGACAGCAAGTGTAGCTCATATCCAACAGCGTCGTCATGCATGAGACGTGTCTGCAACCAACCGGCGAAAGTCCCCATTTGTTCACGTGTAATCTAGTAGTCAAACTGCTCCGGGTGTTTGGAGCATAGAATATTCTTGTGTTCCTCGATATACGGAGCCACCAAGGAGGAATTTTGTAGAACTGTGTAGTGTGCTTGAGTGAGAGAATGCCTTTCATACATATTATTGCTTTCGGTCATAGCGTGCTTTTTCCACCCAGTCTACCCTCATGTCGCGATTCAGGAACACCAATCGGCTTAAGGTTAGGAATTTAGTCAACACAGAACTCAATGACATCCTCATTTTCATGGCCCTTAGAGATGCTTCCTTCTGGCCTAGCACGGTTATGAACATATTTCTTTAGTGTAGAAATACAGGACCCAGAATGGTAATCTCTTCGACTAGGTGAACTAGGACGTGGGTCATGATATTGAAGAACGATGGCGGAAACATCAACTCGAAACTGGCAAGACATTGCACCAAATCATTCTCTAACCTTGGTATGATTTCTGGATCAATTACCTTCTGAGAGATTGCATTGAGGAATGCACATAGCTTTACAATGGCTAATCGAACGATATCCGGTAGAAGCCCCCTCAATGCAACCGGAAGTAGCTGCGTCATAATCACGTGGCAGTCATGAGACTTTAGGTTCTGGAACTTTTTCTCTGCCATATTTATTATTCCCTTTATATTCAAAGAGAAGCTAGACGAGACCTTCATACTGAGAAGGCATTCAAAGAAGATTTTCTTCTCTTCTTTGGTAAGAGCGTAGCTGGCACGACCCTAATGTATGTCGTCTTTTTCGTGCATAGTTGCTCGTCCTCCCGTGTCTCCGGTGTATCTTTTGTCTTCCCATACACGCCCAAGAATCCTAGCAGGTTCACACAAAGATTCTTCGTCATATGCATCACGTGAATTGCAGAGCGGACCTCTAGGTCTTTCCAATAGGGTAGCTCCTAAAATATAGATTTCTTCTTCCACATGGGTGCGTGTCTGTCAGCGTCATTCGGAACAGATTGTCCGCCAGGACCCTTTTCAAAGATTACTTTTAAATCCTTGACCATATCAAGTACATCATCATCAGTACGGTGGCAAGGCTTCTTCCGATGATCTGCCTCACCTTTGAAATGCTTGCCTTTATTTCTTATGGGATGCCTGCTCGGAAGAAATTGACGCTGTCCCAGGTACACATTCTTCTTACAATCATCCAAATATATACTATTGAAATCATCTAAATAGTGCGTGCATGCGCGGTATCCCTTGTTTGTCTGTCCTAAAAGATTACTGAGAGCAAGCCAATCATTGATGGTCACAAATAGCAACGCATGTAGGTCAAATTCCTCCTGATTGTGCTCATCCCACGCACATACACCTTTTTTGTTCCATAGCTGTAAGAGTTCTTCTACTAATGGGCTTAGGTACACATCAATGTCATTGCCGGGTTGCTTAGGGCCTTGGATGAGCACTGGCATCATAATGAACTTACGCTTCATGCACAACCAAGGAGGAAGGTTATACATACATAGATTCACAGACGTGGTGCTATGATTGCTGCTCTGCTCCCCAAAAGTATTAATGCCATCTGCGCTTAGACCAAACCATACGTTCCTTGTGTCATCTGCAAAGTCCCCCCACTTTCTCTTGATTTTCTCCATTGTGACAGCGGGTACTCTCAACTTCCTGTCTTTATTAGGTCTTCTCTGTGCCATCGCATGAACTCGGCATGCTCTTTGTTTTGGAACAAACGTTTCAACCGTGGTATTATAGGAGCATACCACATCACCTTGGCAGGAATCTTCTTCCTAGGGCGCTCGCCCTCAACATCACTAGGGTCACTAGGGCTGATCTTATAGCGCATTACACCGCATACCAGGCATGCATTCAAATCCTCATACTCACCGCGGTAGAGGATGCAATCATTAGGGCATGCATGCATGTATCATCTGCACCTCTAATCCTAGAGGGCAGACAGCCTTCTTTGCTTCGTACGTACTATCGGGCAATTCGTTGTCCTTTGGAAGCATCTTCTTTAACATTATCAGCAACTTTTCAAATCCCTTGTCAGATACACCATTCTCTGCCTTTCATTGCAGCAATTCCAATATGGTGCCCAACTTTTTCTTGTCGGCTTCGCAATTTTGGTACAACAATTTCTTGTGATCCTCTAACATGTGTTGCAACCTCAGCCTCTCCTTTTCACTTGCGTAGTTTATCTTTGCATTGGCAATGGCCCGACCAAGATCCTCAGCGGGCTCATCTGATGCCTCTTCTTCAGCTCTTTCTCACATTGCTGGCTCAGCTTCTTCCCCCATTGTTGTACCATCGTATTCAGGAAACACATGGCCAGGATTGCTATCGCCGTCCTCTTCTTCTTCATTCTCTTCCATTAGGACCCCTCTTTCTTCATGCTTGGTCCAACAATTATAGCCGGACATGAAACCGGACTCAAACAGGTGGATGTGAATGGTTCTTGAGTTAGAGTAATTTCGATCATTCTTATAGTCAGCACATGGACAACACATAAAACCATCCGTCCGCTTGTTTGCCTCAGCTGCAATCAGAAAAGTATGCATGCCTTTAATGAACTGGGGACAGCATCGGTCATCGTACATCCATTGTCGTCTCATCTACATTACACAACACCGAAAATACCAAATTAATACAAGTTCATGAATAGTTATCCTCATAAGACAACATGCAAACTCTCTAGCTAAATCATTTAAATGCAACAACAAATGCGATCAAAATCGCAACTAAGGTAACAATTGATCCAACAGCATAATGATACCAAGCCTCACTATCAATGGCATATTTTCTAATCTTTTTAATCTTCAAGTGCATTACATCCATCTTGATCTTGCGATCATCGACGACATCGGCAACATACAACTCTAGTTTCATCTTCTCTTCTTCAATTCTTTTCAATTTTTCTTTCAAATACTCGTTTTCTTGTTCGACTAAATTTAACGTGTCGACAAGAGGGTCGGTTGGAATTTCTGGTTCACATACCTCCTAGATAAAAACATCTATGTCACGTTGGTCGGCATAATTGTCATAAACACGAAATGTAATAAATAGTTATAAAAGAGAATATATACCACATCTGAATCATAAAACGGACGAGAGCCGACGGGGACGGATATCAAAACCATGCCACTATGTATAATAAACAACGTACAGGTAAGAAAATTATACAAGTAACTATCTAAATCACACAAACATGATTTTCTTTTTATAAAAAGGATAAGAACAAGAGGCTCACCAAGGTGGTGCCAGCGACGGGATGGTGCGGGCGATCGGCGGTGGTCACGACGGGGATGGGAAGGCACTAAGTAAACCACACCTACATATGCAAACTAAGAAGTTAATATGAGCTCAAATTGCATATAAATCAAATAAACTACCACATATAAATACTCCCAAACTAAAACCCGCAAATCACTATACTTATAGAGCATTGCAAGAGCTAATCTAGCAATGAGGGATGAAAGCACAAGGTTGCTAACCTTTGTGAGCACTTGGATGGATGGGGTGCCTTCAAATCTTGACAAATTTTGGCAAAAATGGAGGATGAGCTCGAGAGGAGAGGAAGAAAATAGAGAGGAGAGGAAAGGGGAAGAGCAGAGAGCTCGCGGGCTAGACGAAGGGTTTGTATAGGAGCATATTTAGTCCCGGTTCATGACACAAATTGGGACTAAATGTAAGCCTCTAGTACCGATTCATGACACGAACCGGGACTAAAGGAGCTCGTGGGGCCCCAGCCTAACACCAGCTTACCACCACCCCGTTAGTCCAGGTTCATGTCACGAACCGGAACTAGAGGTTCAACACGAACCGGGACTAATGATTCCCGCCCCCTAGCCGTTAGAACTGACATTAATGGTCACATTAGTACTGGTCTGATTACAAACTGGGACTAATTAATGTGGCTCACGTAAAGTAGTTTTTCTACTAGTGTATCTATTGCATCTGTCTCACATACAAGGTCTGTACATTCAACTATGTTTACTGTTTATCAGCCATTTAAATTGGAGCGGGTGATGGTAGTATCTAGCAGAGTAAAAACACGGTCTTCAAATAAAACAGTGCTACCTCTTGGTGGAGATAGCACCCCAGTTGTACATGCACGAGAACCAACCCTACCACACATAACCCAGACTCCCGCAGATTGTACCCTACTGCAATGAGCAGAGAACCAGCTTCACCCAATCTAACCCCAACCCCAGAAGATAGTAACCCAGTTCATGTTGACACAGCACCATCTCCACCACAGAGCTCCCAAACAAGAGCAGTTAGTAAGCCAGCTCCAGTGCCCAAGGCGCCAGTACTACCACGGTGAACCTCAACTCCATCAGTTAGTACACCTATTCCTGTGGAGGAAGCACGACCAGCCATTCGTAGTTTAGCATATATCGCATTTGATGTTGTTAAATCCTATGTGCATATCTTCCCATCATGGACATATTATATTGAAGATGAAGGAAAATTCCAGTTGCAGGTGTTCGTCCAGGAGTTATGTGTAAGTAATGTTATTCATGGCAATTACTTTGCTTTGTCCCATACATACCTTCATGATGGTTATAATACAACAAATTTTCCCATTTTTCTCGGTGGCAGTACTAGAATTACCTGAAGAAAATGTACTTCACTGGCAAAGAAACTCATCAAATTCCCTTACGTTCTCCTGAGACACATTTACGGGATGATGACTGCGAACGCCTTGTTCTGTACTAGTCCTGAACCAAGAATGTGGTAAGGTCTATGAGCTCATTTTTTATTTTTAAGTACTATATGCCTCTGTCTTACTGTACTTTATTCGTGTAGAACAAGTTCTTAAACCTAAAGAACAACTGTTCTCATTTAAGATTTCATTGCTATCGTGCATACTGCTTTACTTTTGTATCACTGTATTTACTCATACAAACTTATTTTTAAACTAGCAGTGTAACCCGCACATTTGCGCGGCTAGATGTAATTTTTTATTTGTTCTTTCAATCATTTATTATATTTATTATGTTAGGTTCAAGGTATTGGTAGGCCATTCGATGCATATTTAAATATATAGAATAAAATTTGAGGTTGCATCAGGAAAATACATATCAACTTGTTCTTCATTATATTCTAGACATTGTTATTCTACACAACCAAAAAGGATACAATACTCGGAGGTGTATTTTTCTTCTTTTATGTGGAGATAGTATATGTTTGTATGATTCTTCCGTTTTGGAGGAAAAAATATATTCAAAGGCGTAGGTATCTTTTCTTCATACATAGTATACACATATGTATGTTTGCACACTACATTTTATTTTAACCTAATTGCATGGTGTAAAAAACATAATTACAACATCATGGCTTAATGCATATTTGGGAAACAACACGACATGAATTGATGAGATGATGTTTGGGAAGTTCACATGAAAAATATTTATAATAGTATAAAGAAAAGATTATTTAAAGATAGAAAGAATAGAGAGAAGAAAATAGAAGATCAATTTGAACACTCAATAGTTCAGTAGGAGCCCACTCTACTGTTTATGCTTAAAAAATACTCAAAAGGTTCTGGTTATTTGTTTGCTTTCCTCCAATTTTCTATGAAAAGACTGCTAACTGATTAAATTCTTATGAAGCAGGCATTGTTACTCATTTGCTGGTAGGGCAAGTATCACCCGCTAATGCATCTTTTACCTAGACTAGATGACCCGTTGCGCCAATGGCGCAAAGGCGAGTGTAAGCCAAGTACTGCAAGAGTGTGCGTTAACATATTGTTGTTCAAAAAGCATAGCTCATGATACTATATGTAGGAAGCAAGCGATAGTCATACGCACAGGATTGTTATGGTTTGTTTAACATAAGATCAAAAATGATGCACTAAGTCATGTAGCAAAGGATTATTTTGATCTGTCTAGATTGGATAGACAATCATGCAGAGGCCTTTGGACGTGCAGTTGAAGACGAAAGCATATATTTCTTTTATCATGGTTATTTCAAAAGCATACCACACAATAGTCTATGCAGCAAATAACCGATAGCTAAATGCACAGGATGGTCTTGGTAGGCATTTATACTAATATTCAGTTATATAATAAGGGGCTTTTGCAGTTTGCTTATATTGAGCAAACGATCAGGCGCGGTCCCTTTGAAGTGCATTTGAAGGTGAAAGCATATGCTTGCCCTTTGTTCATGTGTGCCTGACGGAAGAAGTTGCTCCAGCCTTTAGTGATGGTGGCTCTTTTGTCAACACCCTTGATAAAGCGGGTTGTGACAATGGTAGTTCCATCTCTAGTAGTGATTGGCAGTTCACCACGGTTAGCATCCATGTGTGGGAGAAGGGAACCCGTAGATAAGGGAACGCTAAAGTACTGAAAATAACAGTAAAGGTTAGTTACTATATCATTTTATACCGTGCTATTGTATGAAATTGACAGAGCAATTGCAAAGGATTACCATTATTTTGCCGTTTGTTGCAAATGTTCTGTCATGTGGCACACATAGTAGCAATCAGGCGTGGTGGTGTTGCGGATAATCTTTCGTAATCTACGAACATTATGGTCGTAGAGCTTAACTGTGTTGCCCCGCACAATGTGGCGACTAAACTCGTCTAAGTAGTGGATGCAAGGCCCGCCTATGTTAAATTGTATACAACTATATCTTTTAGCAGTTGTTGTGAGATTTGTTGGAATGAGAAGAGTAATGTAGCCCTTACCATGGAGAATGTACTTTCCTGGATTTAGATGGATTTTCTTGCCTTTGAACTTTTGGATTGAGCTTGCTTTGCGTGGGCGATGAATATATACTCGTATGGCTTATTGTGCTTGCGACACAGTGGTTCGTCTGTGATGAGTAGATAAGGAGATAAGAGTTTGCAACAGCAAATAGAGGACAACATAAACAAACAGAAGACCTATTGAATCGGGGACGTCACACATGTACTCGCAGGGGCGCTGGACTCACCAGCTAAAAGGAATCGATTGTGATTTTTTTTGAAAAGATTGACATTTTTCGTGCCTGTGAACTAAGCCTAGCTTTCCTCTGAGGCAAGCAATCAGAAACCCTAGACATCGCCAAGAGAGCCAATCCTTCAGGCACCATCTATCGGCGGCCCCCCTCCACCGGCGATCAATTGGTCATCGGTGGTGAGGGGGGTCACTGAATCCCCCTCTAACCATCCAACCATAGATTGGCTCGCACTTTATTTGGACACTTGATAATTTGCCCCTCTTTACATTGGGTTAGATGATTTGCCATGCTTTTCCTTTTCCTATAGATAATATGCCCCTTTTAGTTACTTTAATCATTTTATTATTTTTATTCCTATATTCACCATGTGAAATTATTCCACTGCCTCTGTGCTAAATTCAAAATTCTGTCATAATCTCCTTCCCCATGGTTGACTGTCTTTTTGGCAAACTGGAGTACATCAAAGAGGACGACCCTACATTAGAGCATCTACAACCGGACCCTACATATCCGCCCAAACATCCGGGCGGGCTGCCTGGTCACTACCCGGTCGCAAAACTGTCATCCAACCAAACATGTCGAATACGGCTCAAATGCCTAGACTGACCGGCAACCTCCATATCCAATCCATATCCGGGGCGGATATGGGAATGCGCCTGACACGTCAAATCCTGCCCACTGGGGCGCACCCGATCCCACATATATTCAACCATAGCTGCATTCCACTCCACTCCACCCCCACCCTCTCTACTTCCCCTCCGCCCCCAAACTCCCTTCAGGCGTTCTCCGGCAAGGCTGACAGCGGATCTGAGTCCTATGCATCTTGATCCGTTGACTCGAAACTCGTCCCACGCGACCTCCAAGAGGAGATGGTTATCCGCATTGTGCTCTGCCGATCTCGGGAGGAGTCTGCCCAACATCGCTCGGACTCCATCTAGTGGGAATCCATTGCGTCCACCCAAATGGTGCATGGATCTGGTGCGAGGCACATCGCCACTGCCTCGCTGGAGGTGGTGCGATCCGTCTGGTGTCCGAACAGTGTGGCCTCACTTCCACTCCGAGGGGCACAACCAGCTGTTGGACATGGACACTGTCAAAACAATGACGGTCACCAGCAAAAATTTAGAATAGTTTTACATTACATATAATTGTATAAATTTGATGATTTGCAAATGGGATATCCGATTGTGGAAACAATTTTTCTGTGTTGATCAATCACTGTCTGCGGACACATCCGGACACGTCTGCGGACGTTTAGAGAATGATTTTGATACTTGTGGTTGTAGATGCTCTTATATTAAGATAAGTGGGAATAAATTTGATGAAACAATATAGATTATACCAGTTACATAAAGTAAAAATTAGCATGAAAGATAAAATTACAACCGTGCCATTGTGACAAAGAACCACACTGGAGTCTGGACACCTATACCGGGCTAATTAATGGACGTGCTGCATATGCAGCCGCAATGATACTATCATATATACTCGGGAGAGTAGATCGCTCTGTTGTGGAAGACTTGCTGGGCTCGTCATGCAAAATTGACACCGTCGCGCCGGAGACCGCTTCTCGGGCCAACCTGGACTCGTTCAAGACCTCGGCATGGACGGCGGATCCGCAGAGCATCCCCACCCTGCGCTGGCTCGCCGTGCCGGAGCCGGGTGAGGAGCGACCGCCGACGTTCCTACAGTACAAGGTGCTCATACACTTAGACGCGGTGATGGATCTCCGGGAGGCTGGTGAGCCGGTGTTCTTCGATGGCTCGTCTGACAGCGGCCAGAGCGGCATTCCGGAGCAGGATAGAGACTTGGGAGGGCCTGGCCCTAGGCCTCGCAGATTGCAGTGGCAGTTCGGGGTCCGTGACTCGCGGGGTGCTGGCGGAGTCGCCGGCAGCAGTGCTGGCGGGCGTGTCCATGGGGCTGCCGGCGGCCAGGATGGCCGGGACGGAGCCTCCGCTTCTGATTGGTGTCTCCCCCCAATGGGCATGACGTGTGATGCAGGCCCGGGTCCCACAAGGATGACGGCTGCGAACAGGATAACGCGCAGGCAGTCGGCTTTTGATCGTCTGACCACGACCGCGGGACCAGAGGAACGTTCGGTTGCGATTTCAAACGAGGAAACTGGGAGAGATGCTCAACAGACTGGGCATGCGCTGCTGCGGGCTTCGCCAACGCGTGGAGTGGCCCCGGGTACACTATCCAATCAGCGGAAGAGGGTGGCCTCAGATCCGCTGTCTACCCAGGAGGGGGGAACCGAGGTGGATGCATTGCGGGACCCAGGGACAGCTAGCATGCTGCTGCGGTCGGAGAGCGTGGGGGCGCGGATTCAGGGCGAGCCATTGGCCGCCCAGGATCCAAGGCATGTCGCGACAATGAGCGGGCCACCACCGTGCGGTCGGCTCGAAGGTCAGGCAGGAGATCAGGTGGGTCCTATAGAGCAGGCGGGACCCCAGGAAGAAAGTGACAAAGAGGATCGGGCTGTGCTGGAAGATAAGGAGAGGACAACGGACCCAGCGGGGCGAGACCCGAGGTGCCAGGTGCAGATGGGCGGGATGGTGCATGCCACAATGTTTGCCGAGACCCAACCACCAAGGGAGGAGGGGGTCCACCCGGAAAGAAATCATGCACATGCAACGTCGGGGGTGGTTACGTCGATCGCACGCGAAAGAGAGCAGCCGGGTCTTGTTGAGGAGACCGCGGCAACGGCCAACGCTTGCACAATGATGATATGCGCTCCTAGGGATCAGGAAATAGAGGGGATGACTGAGCAGGAAACAGAAGGGATGACTGCGAATGAGGCGGCAGCATACAGCAAACTCAAGAGTTTTTGCTCCAATATCATCAAATGCCTCGCCCCACCGCTGCTCCGAGAAGTGCAGGCCTCCCAACTACATCCTGAGGCCAAGCCTTTCACGCCAAAGAGGACGACAAGAGCATCCAAGAAGGGCACGGCGACCAAGAGGCCGCGTGACACGCCAATGGAGAATGTGCTTCTTCACGCACTTGGCATGGTGTCGGGAGATCTTGAGGTGGATGATGGGGTGGTGCACGAGCTCAAGGAGCTTTTCGACTCTCCACTACGCGAACAGCACGCGCGAATCATCGCGGCTCTCTTCGGCAAAGCGCTAGCTTTGGTGGATGAAATGGAGGCGCAAAATGCGGTGGTAGTGTGCACCTAGGCGGCGTGCACTGCGGAGTTGGCGTGTTCTTTTTCATGGATCCACACCCAAAAGTGCTATGCTGGAATGTTCGCGGGCTGATCAATCCAGCCAAACGCAAGGCGGTGCGCGAGTTCGTGAGCACATTAGATGTCAATCTCATTTGTTTTCAAGAAACCAAGTTGGATGTAATAGATAGGTTTACGGTGATGCAATGCATGGGGCCATCCTTTGATGGCTTTGCCTACTTGCCGGCGGAGGAGACGCGGGGGGGGGGTGTTGCTAGCTTGGGATTGCTTGGTTCTGGATGTGGAGGCCATCCAACTTGACTCAAATTTCATCACGGGTAGGGTGCAAACTAAAGTTGGCGAGCCATGGTGGATCTTGGAGGTGTATGGCCCCCAAGGAGACGACCGGAAGAGCCAGTTCTTGGATGAGCTCAGACTGAGGCGAATGATCTGCCCCGGCGCTTGGCTTGTGTTAGGTGATTTCAACATGATTCTGCGTGCCTCCGGGAAGAGCAACAATAATCTCAATAGGAGCATGATGAACAAGTTCAAAGACTTCGTGGATGATCACGAGCTTTGGGAGATGTACATGCACGGGAGGAAGTATACTTGGTCCAATGAAAGGGACGCGCCCACGCTGACCAAGATCGATCGTGTCCTCATGACGGTGGACTGGGAGCTCGATAATGCGACCCACCTGCTCCAGGCGCTTTCCACGGGAGTCTTAGACCATGCACCTCTCCTTCTCACCACGAGTGCAGGCTTCCCCCCCCCCCCCAAAGCGCTTCAGATTCGAGCTTTTTCTGGACCAGACTTGAGGGTTTTGAGGAGGCAGTGCGCGAGGCTTGGTTCTGTGATCTCAGGATTGTGGATCCCTACAAAAGGCTGGACGCGTTGCTGCGCAACTCGGCGATCTCGCTCCAAGCATGGGGCTAACGTAAGGTCGGGAATGTGAAGCTCCCAATGCGGGTTGCCACTTGGCTGATACAGAGGCTTGACATCGTGCAGGAGAATAGGGTTTTGTGTGTCATGGAGATTTGGCTATGACGCACCCTCAAGCATGCGCTGCTGGGCATGGCGGCCCTGGAGCGAACGATTAACCGGCAGCGGTCCCGAGTGAGATGGATCAGAGAAGGAGACGCCAACACCAAGCTCTTTCAGGCAGTGGCCAACGGTAGAAAGACCAAAAACTTCATCGCTCAGGTCAAAGTGGGGGACAGTGTCATCACGGATCAGGACAAAAATGGAGGCGTTCACAGAGGCTTATGAAAGGCTGTTGGGAACCGCACAAACTAGGGAGCATACACTCAACTTGCAATACTTAGGGATTGAAGCAAGGGAGCTGAGCATATTGGAAGCGATGATCACGGAGGAGGAGGTTTGGAAGGTTATAAAAGAAATGCCTCCGGACAGGGCCCCGGGGCCGGATGGCTACATTGGAGCCTTCTTCCAAAAAGTGTGGCAAGTTATTAAGCAAGATGTTATGACCGTTATAATGAAGCTCTTTGTGGGGGACACGAGAGGATTTGCCAAGATGAACAAAGCAAACATCATCCTCATCCCCAAGAAGCCCGACGTTGAGGAGATTGGCGACTACAGGCCAATAAGTCTGATACATAGCATCCCGAACTATTCGCCAAGATCCTGGCCAACCGGCTAAGACTCCAAATGAAGGAGCTGGTTTCTAGGAACCAGTCGGCGTTCATCAAGGGCCGACACCTAGACGACAACTTCCTATTGGTGAGGCAAGTGGCAAGGAAAATCCATGCGAGAAGAACACCGGGCGTCTTCCTGAAGTTGGATATATCGAGAGCATTCGACTCCCTCTCATGGTCATTCCTCTTCGAGATGTTGAGAGCGAAGGGCTTCGGACAAAGGTGGTTAAACTGGATGGCGACACTCTTGATGACTGCTAGCACCAAGGTGGTGGTGAACGGTGTGCAAGGCAGGAAGATTGTGCATGCCTGTGGTTTGAGGCAGGGAGGCCCGATATCTCCTATGCTCTTTGTTATTGCTATGGAAGGCCTCTCAGCCCTCATGCACAAGGCTATGGAAGTGGGCGCACTCAATGCCTTCGCTGGGATCAGCCCAATGCAGAGCGTCTCCATATACGCTGACGACGTGGCCATGTTCACTAAGCCTACAACGCAGAATCTGGTGACAGTCCGAGCTATCCTGGCCACGTTTGGAGAGGCCTCAGGGCTCAAGGTCAACTACCGCAAGTCTACAGCGGTGATCATTAGAGGTACGGACGAAGACAAGGCTAGGGTGGCAAGCATGCTCCAGTGCAACACCTCTGATTTCCCCTACAAATATCTGGGGTTGCAACTCGCGATTAAGAGCCTAACGCGCGTGGACTGGCAGCCGATGTTGGACAAGGTGCGCCACTGCTTGCCGGGATGGCAGAGGGGGCTGATTCAGAGGCCCGGCAGGCTAATCTTGTTGCAATCGGTCGTCGCAGCTCGACCGGTGCACCACCTTATGGTCTCGGAGGCGCCAGAGTGGGTCCTTGAGGATATGAACAAATGGATGAGATCTTTTTTCTGGGCCGGCAAGGACAAGTGCAATGGAGGACAGTGCCTTGTAGCTTGGGATAAAATTTGTCATCCCAAAGCTGTTAGGGGGTTGGGCATCAAGAATTTGAAGTGGCAGGTGATCGCGCTCAGAGTTAGATGGGAGTGGCTCAAGAGGACCGATGCCCAACGCCCGTGGCAAGGCTTGCCGATGATGAGAGACGACGAGGCCAAAGCGGTGTTCGACACCTTGGTCGACATCAAAGTTGGATCGGGCGAGCGGGTACTCTTCTGAAAGGACAGATGGATTCACGGAGCAGCGGCAACGGATATTGCACCATTGCTGGTCACCTTGGTCCTAGCCAGGACGGTGAACAGACGCACGGCGCGTCAGGCCCTCGACGGCGCTAGCTGGACACAGGACTTCGAGGCTAACACCTCCTTCACGACCCTCACTCAACTCATGCATCTTGCGCACGTGATAAACACGGTGCCAAGGGATCCAGATCAGCCTGACAGCTTCACCTGGCCGCTCACGACGTCAGGCTCCTACTCGGCCAAGTCGGTCTATCAATACCTTTGCTCGGAGTTGACCAGATCGCCAACCGCATGCTGCACTTGGAGGAGTTGGGCATCGCTCAAATGCAAACTTTTCATCTGGCTTGCTTTGCAGAACCGGTTGTGGACATCTGACAGGAGAGCCAGGCACGGGCTACAAGACCAACCGTCGACTTGCTACACGTGCTTGCAGGCGGAGGATAATGTGGCACACATTCTAACTCACTGCACCTACACTCAGGAGGTGTGGCACAGGGTGTTTGGCCTCCTTCACCTCAATGTGCAGGGGCCACTGGAGACAGTCGAGTTCACGGAGTGGTGGCTTACTGCGCGTACAAGTTTCTTTAGGGCTGATTGGAGAGGGTTTGACACGATGGTGACTGCGGTTGCATGGGCTTTGTGGAAGCAGAGGAATGCCAGAGTCTTCAATAAGGTCAATGAACAAAAGACGGCGTCGGATCTTACATTCATGATCATCGATGGAATCGCGGAGTGGAGTATGGCGGGTGTGGTTGTAGGTGGCCTACAACGTTTTATGAGAAGTTAGCATAGAGAGTAAGGAGTTGGAGTTGTGTGTGTTTTGTGTCCTTCGTGTTCGCATCTAGGACACTATCTTGTAAATACTTTTTTCTTTTTTATAAAGCTATTGTATGCCATTGGCATACTCTCGAAAAAAAATCATATATACTCGTATTGAGTACTCTTCCGCGCCGGCCGGAGTCCAACATGGGCATGGAGGAGGCGACACTGCTCCCGAGCAGCTCGGCGTGCGAGGAGATCGGAGGGGACGAGGGCCTGGCGGTGGGCGACGAGGTGAAGAGGCAGCTGTGGCTGGCGGCCGCTCATCGTGCGAGGCCTGATGCAGAACCTCATCCAGATGATCTCCGTCATGTTCGTAGGCCACCTCGGCGAGCAGCCCCTCGCCGGCGCCTCCATGACCAGCTCCTTCGCCGTTGTCACCGGATTCAGCGTGCTGGTACGTATCATTCCGCGAGGCCATTCTCGTTTATTCCATCCGTCGACTTCAGACACAATACTGATCGCTTTGAAGTAGACTCCCGGATCCCTCGAGGGACGACGCGCAGGTTCTGTGTTTGTTTTCTCTTCCGTGGACCGGCTGTTTCATGCTATTTTATTCAACATAACATAGTTGGTTCATTTTGACCTGGTGACTTCTCTGTCTTTATTTCTTTTTTTTTTAGAATCACCCGGGGTGGGGGGAGTTTTCCATCTGAATATATTACTTAAAGTGTGAAGAAGTAGCAAGTTCAAAATTACAAAGGCACGTTGTAACTGTTGTACTCCCTCCGTTTCAAAATAAATGATCCAATTTTATACTAAAGTTAGTACAAAGTTGAGTCATTTATTTTAGAACGGAGGGAGTAATATGGTGAAGGTGTGGTGTTCGGACATCTGAAGAGCTCGTGACAAAAAAGACAATATCGGATTCGAACAGTCCGTTTTTTCAAACTTTCTTGTGGACATGGTTTTTTTAGAGCTACTCAGATGTTCAAACACCTCAAAATTTGGCACGGACATCGTGCACTCGAGCATCTCCTCTATGCAAAATATTCAAAATCTTTTTGCTATTATTTTTTACTGTTTACGCTCAGAAGTAGCTGAGCTCGGGAGCCGAATCGCTTCGTCTCCAAGTATTCATCTTTCTTACGTGCATCAATCATCAAAATTACAAAAGAAGGAGAAAGCCATCACGTACAAATGTTCGTCCGGGCTGTTGTGTTGATGAGGTGATAGTGTCTTTCCGTCTCGACGCATGCATGCATGTGCTTCTTGGATTTTCCGCCGCTAGTTAGATCTTAGGGCAACTCACCTAATCGACCCCAAATGTGTTCCAACATTTTTAGCCACCCAACTGCGTTCATATAAGACGTCTGGCCTGGTCTAGGCATTCGAAAACTAGCAAATGTACACTGAATTGGTAGAGGTTTGAAGGAGTCCGGACATCTGCCCTATCGGACTCCGACACCATGGACCCATCCATAATTAACCTGAAGCATGGGCATTCTCATAATCCCGCCACTTCTTCCACGTGAAATCTCATTCCCCCGTTGCCTCCACCTCGATGTCTGTCGTCCTGCTGGACCCGGAGGTGGCCACCGGCAAAGTCGCATCCGCTCACCGCCCAGGTCAACGCGTCAAGGCGAAGAAGGTGGAGAAAGCGGTGGCGGGCGGACATGCGGGAGCTCGTCATCAACGGACCATCGGGCTGGTGCCGAGCATGTACAAACACCTTGTATAAATAAATAAAATGAAAAGGAGGCTGAAACTAGAGGTCTTTGGGAGGGACAACACGATAGAGGGCTTTTGGGATCGATGGATGTATAAAAACGCAATGAACATCCGATTGGGCAATAAATACTGGAAAACGTTTATATTCACCCAACTGCTTTATATTGGGAAACATTTATATTCACGCGAACATTTTTTGAAACTCCAGAACAAAAATTGAAAACATGAACATTTTTTAAAATTTGCAAATAATTTTTGAAACAGAAATTTTTTCCAAACTCCCCAACAGAACTTTATAAAATGAATATTTTTTTGAAATTTGCGAACAGATTTTGAAACAGGAACATTTTTTGAAAATCCCAAACAAAATTTAAAAACACAAATATTTAAAAAAATGCGAACAATTTGAAAATGGAAAAAAATTTGAATCCCAAATAATTTCTGAGAAGTTGTGAAATTTTGAACAAGCACATAAAGGAAAAATAAAAAAAGAAAAGAAACAAAAAAACAGTCAAAAACAAAAAAACCAGTTCAGGTACCTTCCAGAAGGGAGCTCCTAACTGGCGTTTTAAGCGCCGCCGAGCTAAACCGGCGCGCACGCGCGGTGCATACCGGGCTGGCCCACCAACATGCTGGAAAAACAAACGCGAAGAAAAACTTGTGGGCTCACGAGGAATCGAACCCTGCACCCGTAGAGTAGCAGCCTGCCTTCGCAACCGGCAGACAGGACATAACTTGATGAGTACAATTAGGAATCTATACAATTTAACCCTTTAAATACTGTACATAACTCCCCTAAAAAAATACTGTACATAACATATATTATATACGCTGTATAGATTTTTTAAAATGTAAATTTCGAAAATAACTCATAAAAATAAAGAAAACCAAGAATTAAAAAATGTCATCCCTATAGAAAAAAAAGTTCACAAATTGAAAAAAAGATCATAAATTTTGAAAAAGTTCATCAACTTTGAAATTAGTTCATAGGATTTGAAATTAGTTCATCAAATTTGAAAAAAGTTCATTGAAATTGAAAAAAAGTTCATCAAATTTAAATAAAATTTCATTAAATTTGAAAAAAGTTCATTGAATTTGAAAAAAAGTTCATTGACTTCAGAAAAAGTTCATCAAAATTTAAAAGAGTTCATCTATTCTGAAAAAAAGTTCACAGCTTTGCAAAAAGTTCATCGATTGTGAAAAAAGTTCACAAAAAAATTCATCAATTCAGAAAAATGTTCATCAAATTTTGAAAAGAGTTCATCGATTTTCAAAAAAAGTTAGCGAATTCAAAAAAGGTTCACAAAAAAATGTTCGTGAACTCAGAAAAGTTCGCGAAACCGAAAAAAGAAAAAAAAGAAAGAAAACAAGAAGACAAGAGGAAAAAACGATGGAAAAAGTCACACTAGTTGAGGTGGCTGGTTGGTTGCTGCAGCTTCGCAGAACAAATGAAGTCCCGCGTTCTAATCCCACCTCTCGCGAACTTTTTGCAGTTACAAACAGAAAGAAGAAAAGGAAATGGGCCGGCCCAGCAGGGAGAGAGGGGGTGTGCGCCCTGTACGGGTTGGCCTTTAAGGAGAGCTTAAGGCGCCGTTTAGGAAATGCCTTCCAGAAGGCTCCCAAAACCAATAAAGATTCCTAAAACCGGATGCAAACTACACGTTAGCTATCTCTGATGGGCCGGCCCAGTCGTTCGCCTATCGCTGTATGTGTTACCTCGACTGTTTGACGCAGAGGGTGGGAGCTCCTATTGGACGCTTGCTGCGTCCAACAGCGCGCCGATGCACAGGCACACCGAGATTGGGCTGGCCCACTCGAAGGGACCAGGCTAACTGTGTTCATTCCAGGGAAAAAAACCAAAAAGGGGAAACACTGTTTGGAGAATTTGAACACATGACATGCAGTTCACTGGCGAGACACGCTAGCCACTAAATCGCATGAGTATTAGTGACTAATTATAGCACAATCCATTTAAGACTTTACAGGAGCAGGATATTTAATGCAACCTAATTGTTTACCAAACTGTATAGTTTTTGGAATTATTTCAACAAATTTTCAAAAACACGGAGCAGTTTTTGAAACAATGTGAACATAATTTGAAATTTCAGTATATTTCTACTGAAAAAAGGTGAAAATGGAAAACACAAACTTTCAAATTTTTTGAACAAATTTTCTAAAAAATGCGAACATTTCATTTGAAAGTGAACATTTTTTGAAATTCCTCAAACTTTTTTTGAATTAGAGAATTTTTCTGAAAACATTTGTTTAATTGGTGAAATTATTGAAAAATGAGACCATTTTTTGTTTCTTATTACAAAGGAACAAAAATTGAAAACTCGAACATTTTTTGAAATTATGGACAAATATTAAAAACGAATATTTTTCAAATTCCCCGTTTTTTGTATTTGCGAACAAATTTTAAAAATATGAACAAAATTTGATTTTTCGAACAAATTTTTGGAATGAAAACAAAATTTGAAACTACCAAATATTTTTTTCAATTTTTGAATAAATTTTGGAAAGACAAACATTTTCTCAAATGTTGAACAAATTTTGGAAATGATAAACTTGGTTGAAATTACGGAACATTTTTTTAAAAGAAGCGAACAATTTTTGAGATTCTAAATAATTGCAAAAAATTGAAGATTTTCTAAATTTCTTATCAAAATAAAAAACAGGAAAAAAATTCAAAATGATGAACAAATTTTGTTATATTAGAATATTTTGGAAATATTGAACTTCTTTTAAAAGAAAGAAACTGAAAAAAAGAAAAAGAAAAGAATATAAAAGTAAAGAGAAACAGAAAAAGAAGAAGAAGAAAAACGAAAAACGAAAAAACAGAATACAAAGGAAAAAAACGGTTCAGGGAACCTACTAGAAGGTTTCCAAAACCGGTCGGGCGCAGTGTAAAGTTGGAACTGGGCCGGCCCATATCTGGTCGCTAGCAACCTTGCCCTGTGCGAATGCCCGACAATTCGCCGCAGCGAGCGGCGAATAGGGTTTTCCGCAGAGGGTCATATAGAAAATTCCCAAATCTTTTGCCTAGTTTCAACAACAACAAAAATGAAAAGGAGGCCGAAACTGGAGGTCTTTGGGCTTTGGCACGGACAAATGGACCGATGGCTTTTGTTTTGGATGTATAAAAACGCAATGAACATCCGATTGGGCAATAAACACTTGAGGCTATTTTGGGCACACCCACCCCTTTGTTCCACGTCACTGCGGACCCTCACGTGCCGTGCGTCTATATACTCGGAAATCTGAACACGAGCGACTCCTTCTCTCCCCGGCACACACTCTCGGGTAGTCACTCATACACAACACATAGAGCAAAGAGCAAGGGTGAGGGGGGAGGAGGCCTCGTTGGAGTCCAGCATGGAGAAGGCAAGCCTCGAGGAAGCGCTCCTCCCGAGGAGCCCGGTGTGCAAGGAGCTCGGGGAGGACGAGAGCCTGGCCGTGGGCGACGAGGTGAAGCGGCAGCTGTGGCTGGCCGGGCCGCTCATCGCCGGCTGCCTGATGCAGAACCTCATCCAGATGATCTCCGTCATGTTCGTCGGCCACCTCGGCGAGCTGCCCCTCGCCGGCGCCTCCATGGCCAGCTCCTTCGCCGCCGTCACCGGATTCAGCCTGCTGGTACGTACCATTCCGTGTGGCTATTGTCATCGATTAATCCGTCGGCTTCGCAAGCACATGCAGTAGTACGCCTCTAATGGAAGATCGAAAGCTCCCTTTTCTCTTGACCTGCTGGTTCATGCATGGTAGTCCATTAACATGGCACCTTCGTCGTACTACCAGAAAATCCACCGATTAGAAAAGGAGGAGAAAGCCATCACGTATCAACGCTCGCCTCGACTGTTGTCTGATGCGTTGCTTTCCATCCAACCGCATGATGCATGTGCTCTCTGGATTTTCTGCTGCTAGCTAGTGCTTGGAGTAGATCTAATCACACTAGCTAGCACGGTGCTGGATCAGTAGTTTATCTGTAAGATGACAAAAGTCACTGACAAGTAATGTGACACTGCCGCTATTAGTTCGCTACTGTCAACATATATGCGATTATTCTTAATCCCGTACGTAGTCCATGTGTTAGGTCGATTGATCAGGAAGGTTGGTTCTCTATGAGTAGGAAGAATTATAGTAATTGCCTAATCTGCACTTTAATCCAGAATTCCTGATCTCGACGGAGGCAGGATAGAAATTTTCAAACACCATTATATTAACCATCACTCACCCAAGAAGAAAGAAAACTATGATCAGCTAGATGACACACTGGTACAGACGAAAGTGCCATCAACATGTCCACAAAAAACAGAGAAATTATACAGAATTTTCATACCTTAATTAATGGTAACCGGTAGAGTCTTTGTGTGGCTCAAGGATGAACAACCTATGATAGTTTTCTTTTCTTTTTTCTTTTGGGATTGTAACACCAACGACACGAAGTTGTGAGACCCACGTGATTGCGCCTGTGTGTCGTTCCTCTACAAAGCTAGCAGGATGTTGTCCGTCCAATCCCGGATTGATAGTTCCGATGAGGGCACGTCGCGGGGCGAGGAAGGGCAACTCCTGGCAGGACCGTGCCTAGCCTTATGGAGACCCTAATGCCAATGAGGTACAATGAAATAAAGTCTTACTACACAATGTAGATGTGATTATACAATGGACTAATGATTATGATGTATATGTACTCAATCATAAACAACTACTGAATGAATACAACATTGTGAAGTGCGAGAGGGGGCAGAGGGCAAGGGCCCCCCCCCCCCCCCCCCCCGCGAAGGGCTAGAGATCAGAGAACTTACATGCAAATCGTCACCTCCACCAGCACACATCCTACTAGGTCGAAGAGTGCACCAAACTTGGGGCGGCGTGAAATGTTGCGAGCACCATCCGAAAGACACCTCCCATCGTTTGGTTGCAACCTCATACCACTTAGTTCATTCATTGTACCTACGTGCAGAATAGAGAATATGCTGACTACACTTTCAAGAATTTATGCCCCTAAAAAAGAATATGCATACAAAGACTTGGTAGCTTATGGTTTATAGCACATGAGACCCACAATTAAGATAATCGGGTAGGGTCTGGGCATACCATGGATAGAAAATTTTACCCACGACTAGTCGCGTAGGGTTCGGGCACTGCCCTTGGACATGAAAATGTGCTCATACCCTACCCATGCAGGCCGGTTACCCATGGATATCCATTCCCATGGGTAAAATGGTCGGGCCTCTCTACGCTTATTGTGCTAGTCCCTGAACCAATACCTAGCATGCATAGTACATGATGAAATACCAAGATAATCACGTGTTAGAAGTATTAAATGGCAGATCCAGTCTCCAATACAATACATACCTGCTTAGCTCAAGGCTAGCTTACATTAGAATACATCAGAAAACAATAATATCTCTATGGTGTCCATCCACTCACAGGCATAAGCTAAGTACAAACATCTTAAACCTACTTCGCATCACTAACTCATCTTTGAGAAAACCCGCAATATGACACGTTGTAGCCCCAAGGGTTTACACATTGAATGTATGGCAGGTTTCACCGAAATGTATAACATACCTAATCATGTATTGGGGAAGTGTAGGCCCGTTTTTCTTTTCCAGAAAGCAAATGTAGATTTTCCTTAATTTTATAATAGGTGGATCTACTCTAATATTGGACATACTACATCACACAACCTCCCTAGACGACCTACTCTCAAACCCAAAGGAAATCACTACAATTAGATGCTTCTTAGAAGAGGTCTATTCTTCAGTCCATCAAGTTTTAGTTAAGAAATGGTGGTGGTGTGACCTTCATGATAGTTCCATGTGAAGTTGCTCAAAATTGCGCATAACCGAGGACGCAAGCAGTGGCGGAGCTTGAAAGAAATCTTTGGAGGGGCGAATCTGTGGACGTAGTGCTGGGTCTCGCTGCAAGAATTCAATCCCTCGGAATTGGACTTCATTTGTTTGAGTTTCATGGCCTTGTTGTTGAGGCATCGAAGGATGTTGTCCGTGTTGCTCAAATTCAAGCAACAACAGAGGAGGCTGAACAGGAATTACTTTCATTGTTGTTGGTTCATCAGCTTCACATTCAGTTGAATCACCTCGCTTTCTTTTGAAAAATGCATCAATTGTTTTCCCTTAAGCATCACTGCCTCCCTCGGTCCCTCTTAATCTTCAAAGGACATTTTCTATTCCAGTACAAAATCCAATTGACAAAATCTAATTTACAAAATCAATGACGAGATGACCACTAATTTTTCTTTCTCACCAAAGGTTCCTCCACTAAGGTAACAAAGCTACATAATCTGGGAGATGCAGAAAATCATACAGGGAGCTGCATCTCCAACAATGACCAGATGAAAAGACCACATCTAATTAGAATTTTTCCTCCACTACAAAGCTACG
Source organism: Triticum urartu (assembly GCF_003073215.2). NCBI lineage: Eukaryota > Viridiplantae > Streptophyta > Magnoliopsida > Poales > Poaceae > Triticum > Triticum urartu. The sequence goes on along the minus strand of NC_053028.1, from coordinate 199,747,969 downwards.
GAGGTCACAATATTTCAACTTTCCAAATTTTCCATAGGGGAGAGATTGAGATAGATACAGGGAGGACAGTCTGCTCACACGACTCACCGAGGCACTGCGCGACGTTGACGGAGCCTGATGCTGTAGCGGACAGCCATAGCCGAGGCATAAGTGGATCCGTGGATGAACCTGAGCGGAGGAGGAAGGAGCCGACCAATCCCAGGTCCGGCCACCCGCCAGCGGTCGCCCCCAGTCCCCCACGCCGGCAAGCCACGGCGCCAGCAGCCAATCTCCCAGACGCCGGTGCCCCACCCCCATGCCCCAGCCGTCCGCGGTCTAGTTGGGGAAAAGAATTCTGGAGATGGAGTAGTGGAGTAGGTCACCGCCTGGTCTGGTGGCTGGATTCGTGCGTATCAAGGGCTCCAGGCATCGTTGACTAAGTCCTAGTATATGAGTGGGCCTGATACATAGGGGTATGAGAAAATTTTCATTTTCGCTGGGGGGCGACCGCCCAGGTTCGCCCCCACGAAGCTCCGCCGTTGGACGCAAGTAATCATTGATCACGTTTTACACTCTCGAGAGCTTTGTGTACTTTGCCCGCATGATCCTAGTCAATCCTTCTTGCCACTAAACATACATAAATGTAGAGTTGCAAGGATGACCAAGATGAGACTTTTCAGCGGCAGTATCATGTGCTACCTTGGTAGACTCATGCCAACCTACTTATTATAACAACATATGCTGGTCTACCAGACATGTTTCCCGCAACTTAGTCAACACAGAGCCCATAATGACACACAGTTACACGCACTAAAGCTATTTAACTTGGAACCTGTAAAATCTCTTTGATTTCTAGGTGGAATACCACAAGTGTATGTCCCACTGAGTCTGCCATAGAGATGGCCCCATGGAAGCCGCTCAATTTCATTTCCCGCCAAGCAACCAGTTCCACCCAAACGATTCATTAGTGAAGTGATTACTTAATAGCCATCAATAAAATATCAACATTCATAGTAGCTAGTGTGGTCCCACCCCATTGTATCATAGCAATCAAAGCATTGATTGCACGTTGATTACAAGGAATAAGGTAAGGATCATATGGTTGTTCTACTAGGTTTAGCAATAACATAGTACATTAAATATTTCCTACCTACCTACTTCCAATGCTATTCAAGAGTTCTACATCCATAGAAAAATAAGTGTGACATGATCGAAGGTTACACTTTCCTTGTATTGACGAAATTCTTCACCTCACAACATTGGTATTGCTACTCTTTTCTATCTCAAAAAGTCTATCATAAGAAAATAATACAATAAACAAACATTCAATACAGAAGAATCAAACAAACAACATAGCTTAACTTGGTATAAGGTTTGGGTTTCTTTAATACTATGAGGTGATAGGTGTTGGAATCAACTCAAAAGAGTTAATGGGAGATGACTATGGCTTCACAAGTTTATAATTGAGGTGGCTTGTGATGGGTCAAGTGTTTGGAATGCAACACACATGTTGCTCATTGGACTACATTTTTTTAGAAAAGGAGGATGACTCCCGGCCTCTGCATCTGGGCGATGCATGCGGTCACTTTATTAATTATTCTCACAAGACCTTACAAAGTTATACAACAGCAAGACTAAAGCCACCGTCTAAGCAACAACTGTTGCTACACCTATCCAATTGATGAAGGGGCGCTGATAGCCTAGGCCGAATACCGAACAGACATCGCAGCCAAACCTAAACATTTAAGACCTGAGGTCTCAACTATGACGCCTTCCTGATATGGGGCATCTACCAGTCCGGCGCACTCCTCAACCAGGACGCCTGCCGGGTATGAGGCCGCCGCAGCCACCTGCCACGAGTCCATCTTCAGAGTTGTACTGTTGCATCTACCGTGCCAAGTCTCTCTGCCATCGACGCCACCACGACGCCAGACAGCGTCGTCCTCCTGCGCGAGTCCATCCTCCCACATCGGACTCCGAATCTGCACTGCGCCACGCTGTCAAGATCCGTCGCCATCAATGTATAGATGAAGCACCGCTCCACCAAAGAAGCCGTCCGCTGGTCCCGCGAAGCCGAGTGCACCTCCAAGAATGCCGCCCCCAAGGGGGTTACGACACATGATTACCGCCAACATCCGATCAGCTGATCTAGGCTTTCCCCCGGAGGTATTGAGTGGAGTTGGGAGCTTCACCTCGATGATGTCTTCATGAAGGAAACGATGATAAGGGCATCGTCATCATCGGCCCCGGCCATCGACCGAAGACCAGGTTTTCACCCGGATCCGTTCCAAGAAATCCACACAACAAACTGTGCACTGTCTCGACCGCCTTCAAAGCCCCAGATCCAGTCGCCTAGATCCGGCGACCAACCGCAACAACAGTGCCACCGTGGGATCCCTGGCGCACCGGCCACTGCTGCCTGAGTATGCCACCATTGGAGCCTAGGAAGAGGGCTCCCACCCCGCCTCGCCAAGCCACGAGAGCCACCGAAAAGGATCCCCGCACTTTTCACCGTCTCTGATCCGAACCAATCCATAGCAGATCGCCGTCACAGATCCGCCTTGGACAGGGACTGCACCATGCCATGCCGCCGCGGGAAGCCCTAGCTTCACCGGCCACCACCCTCCAGGGTCGCCGCCCCGGGATCCAGACAAAACATTGCCGCTGCGACCGGCCAAGTTCCGCCGCCGCCGACCGGCCAAGCCGCCGGTCACTGCGACCACCGCCGCCATGCGAGCACAGCCAGCCGGCCGACCAACTCCGACGAAGAAGAAGGCCACCACCAGCAAGCCTAGGGCCGACGCCCCAGACATCCTTGTGATGTAGATCTGGTCCAGGAGCAGTGCACCGCTGACGGCGATTGAGATTGGTAGCACAACGAATTAGCCCAACTGAGTCAAGGCCAGATCCGCCGTTGCTGGTGCCGTCCTCCCCCGCCGCCGCACCACTTCCATGTCGCCGCCGATGTACGCCACCGCCGCCGATTTGGCCAGAAAGGAGCGCCGCCTCCCAACCAGATCGTGATCCGAGGAGAAAACCGCCGCCGCCGCCACGCCACAAGGGCTTTGCCCTGTGACGCCCCGAGCGACGGCGGCGGAGAGGAGCGGAGGTGGGGCGAGGCTGTAGGAGGAGGGCGGGGGCTCCCCGGTGCGGGGCGGCGCCGCCGCACGGGGGAGGGGGGGGGGAAGGGGCGTAGTCACTGGACTACATATGACTTAAGGTTCATGTGCAAATGGTTTTGGTTTGGGTAGGAACACTGCTACAACTCAATTTTTAATGGAATATGATTTGATTTGAGTTCAAACTCAACTAGGTCAAGTGATTTGGATATTGGTATCAAGTGAGTTTCTGATAGGTAAGGTTTCTTTGCATGATTCAAAATGCAAAAAGGAATCATTGCAATTAGGTGAGGGGTTAACAAATTCATTCAAATATGAATGACCTCAATTGGAATTTAAGAATGTACGCAAGGATTCATGTTGAATGTGGAAGTTATGATTCAAACTGGTTCGTTTTCAGATTTGAAATAATTCATACTTGATGGGTAGGGTTGGTCACAAAACAGCTAAATGGGCTGTGGTCATCATTTGAATTAATTTAAAAAAATGTGCATTTGATTTTGACTTGTGGTTTGGCTTCGAATTTATTTGAATTTGAATTCAAACCTTATTTAAACGTTGAAGCCAAACATACGCCAATGTGGCAGCCACATCCCCCTCTTTTTTTCCCCTCCGAATCAGTTTTGACCTTATTTGATCAAATAAACGAGCTTACAACCTAAATTTGTCAATCGACTTCTTGGCCTAAAATTGGTAACCAATTTGAGTTAAGGCACTAATGGTGGATTTCACTCTTCTTATAACTGGAGTGGGCGTAGGGACACAGACTTTTCACCGACGAGTTACAAAACTTACAAAACAACTTGATCAGCTTGGCATCATGGCATGGCAGCCGATGCTGCATTTTCAGCCGTCCCTAATATTCATGTCCTTTCCACGATCTTGATCAGCTTGGCATGGCAACTGCATTGGACACTCTATGCGGACAAGCATTTGGCGCCAGGCAGTACCACCTCCTTGGCATCTACAAGCAACGCGCAATGGTGGTGCTCACCGCCGCAAGCGTCCCGCTTGCCGTGGTGTGGTTCTACACCGGCGAGATCCTGCTCCTGTTCGGGCAGGACCCCGACATCGCCGCGGAGGCGGGCACGTACGCGCGGTGGATGATCCCGGCGCTCTTCGCCTTCGGCCTGCTGCAGTGCCACGTCCGGTTCCTGCAGACGCAGAACATCGTGCTCCCGGTGATGCTGAGCGCCGCCGCGACCGCGCTGTGCCACCTCGTCGTCTGCTGGCTGCTTGTGTACGTCCTCGGCCTCGGCAGCAAGGGCGCCGCGATCGGCAACGCCGTCTCCTACTGGATCAACGTGGTCATCCTAGCCGTGTACGTGAGGGTGTCGAGCTCCTGCAAGAAGACATGGACGGGGTTCTCCATGGAAGCGTTCCATGACCAGCTCAGCTTCTTCAGGCTCGCCGTGCCGTCCGCTCTCATGGTCTGGTGAGTGAGTTTTCCTTTCAAATTGGCAAGTGAGATCTGGTGTTTCTATTTGACATTGCCATTGCAGCTTGGAATGGTGGTCGTTCGAGACCCTGGTGCTGCTTTCGGGGCTTCTTCCGAACCCCAAGCTGGAGACGTCCGTCCTGTCCATCACGTAAGATATATAGATAACCTCACCAGCGCAGCGACTCTTACCGTCCTTATTCCCTTCACACTGGTCTCATGCATGTTCTTGGTGACAGCCTCAACACCGCCAACTGCTTGTTCATGATCCCCTACGGCCTCGGCGCCACCATAAGGTAAACTACTTGCAAATTCATTAACTCAGCTGGGTGTCTCACTGACTGGTCACATTAGTGCTCATTTGTTTCTTGATCTATCATCTGATCTGACCGCGCAGCACCCGGGTTTCGAACGAGCTGGGCGCCGGCCGACCAGGGGCTGCCCGCCTCGCCGTGCGCGTCGTCATGTTCTTCGCCATTTTGGAAGGGTTGATCATGGGCGTCGTCCTGGTCTCTGTGCGCTGCGTCTGGGGCCACGCTTACAGCGACGAGGAGGAGGTCGTCACGTACGTGGCCAAAATGGTGCTGGTCATTGCGGTCTCCAACTTCCTCGACGGCATTCAGAGCGTTCTCTCAGGTATGCAAACGGCCATGGATTCACTTCTCAGCAGGGGAGCAGCTTGTCTCGGACAAATAACCCTCACGGATTAGTTGGCATGTAGGTGTGGCTAGAGGCTGTGGGTGGCAGAAGATCTGCGCCTGCATCAACCTCGGCGCGTTCTACGCCGTGGGCATACCGGCGGCGTACCTGCTCGCCTTCGTGCTGCACGTCGGCGGGATGGTGCTCATCCTTGATTTCTTTCGCAAGTTTTTGCCTCTTTTGGGTTCGATAGCATGCTGATGGTGTGGAAATAATTTGGATGGGCAGGGACTTTGGATCGGAATCATCTTCGGTATTCTGGTGCAGGTCTTGCTGTTCGTGGCCATCACACTCTGCACCGACTGGCAGAAGGAGGTATATATATGTTGAAAGATTGTTTTCCGTTTTGGCAGATTTATGTTCATGCGTGTAATTAGTATACGGTAATACTACATGCTTTGTCAACTGAATATGTGTATGTATAATGCATAGGCTACGAAGGCGAAGAACAGAGTCTTCACTTCTTCTCTTCCGACGGATCTACTAGAGAAATGAAGATATGGGGTAGTGCTGCTGAAGTAGCCAACATATGCTTAGCATGGAGGAGAGTGTGCGGGCAGGGCCTGCAAGAGCAGATACGTAAGAAGACAGAGCACATGGTCTGGTCTTGTGATTTTGGTCCAAGTTCCCAATTCCCATGGCATAAAAAAATGTTTGCTATGAGATGTGTCCATTTCCAAAAAATACGATGAGATGTATGAGCAGAATAGGGATGCCATGAAATCCCGAGAAAATCAGCATACAAGTACTCCCTCCGTTTCAAAATTTTTGTCTTAGATTCGTCTAGATACGAATGTATCTAATATTAAAATGTGACTTCATACATCCGTATTTAAACAAATCTAAGACAAAAATTTTGAGACGGAGGGAGTATATGGCAAGGTCAATTATATATTGTTTTTAAATGAAAATTTCACTAGGTCGACTTTAACATACTACTTGTGTGCGGGTTTGCACAGGCTCTCGCTTGCATCCTACTACTTTTTTTAAATTTGCGAACATTATTTCAGATCGTGAACATTATTTATAGTTACAAACATTTTTTAAATCACAAACATTTTAAAAAATGAGGATCATTTTTAAATTGTTAATATTTTTAAATTAATAAATATTTTTGAATCCATGAATATTTTTTCAAATCACAATATTTTTAAATTCATGAACATTTCTTGAATCCATGAATATTATTTAGATTTATGAACATCTTTATTCATTGAATATTATAAATCCAATAACATTTTTCAACTCCAACGTACAACCGCTAAGTGGGGCTGAGAGCATGCCGGTCGGAAGGCACGACACTGAAGCAATGTGGTGGCCGAGAGCGCCGCCTCCCCTTGCTCTCCGCACCACATTGAATGCTGGGTTAGAGCGACATGATCGGACGACTCGGCGTGACAGATTCCCACTGCATTGAACCCGGATGCCCATCCCCATCCGTCCGCGTGTTGGCATTGAACATGTGCGACAGCCGAGAAACTTACTTCTGGAGCCCCATTCAAACTGCCGCTGGGCTTGCCTGGCATGACTCGCTATATAAAGACATCCATGACACAACCCGCACCACATCTGAGCCGAGCCACATCTTTGGTAGTCCTAGCTGCCAGTGCAGCCGTTTACGTCTCCTCCTCCTCCTCCTCGGACAAAATGGACGTACCCTCAAAGGATGGTGGAAGAGCCTCTCACCGTGGTACCAACACAAGATAGCCGAGCTTGTGCACGAGTGGGATGCTGAGCGAGCACGACGCATAATGGCGGGACTGGCTCCGAGCTCATGGATGATAGCCCGGAGGAGGATGGCCCAACGAGGGAGGAGGCATCCGACGACGTGCCAACGCATGCATCTGCGCTGCTCACCGACTTCACCATGGCGTGGATGCAGGCGCACTTCAATATCATCATGGCGAAGCAGGAGCAGCCGTCGCCGCTGGTGTCAGTATTCTGGATGCTGAAGGAGGAGCAGAGATACAACCTCAACCTCCTCGAGTTGTCAGTATTCTGGATGCTGAAGGAGGAGCAGAGATACAACCTCAACCTCCTCGAGCATCATCGGTTGGCTGAGCAGCAGATCACCAATGAGTAGGCCAACGAGCTCGCTGTCCCGGCCATGGTAAGGGAGAACCCGAAATTCATGGACCAGCAGTGGGCGATCTTCGAGTCTGCGCGCAATGGCCGCGCTGTCTAGCATGGTGGCGGCGCCATGTCCAGGTGGATGATGATGTTGCGGCGTGACAGGCTATAGCGGACAAAAACAATGCCACTGTCGGTGTTGTTCGCACTTTCCGTCCGGCTTGATCGTGACCTCATCTCCATCAGCGACGTCGATAGCCAGGGGACGGCCTCCAACAGCTAGCCGACGGATGACAACAAAGAGTAGAAATGTGGGATATAGATGTGACCACTCTAATGAGGAGCGTGTGACGGGAGACGGCCGCCCACGTCCGGCGAAGCGTTGACTAGGCTAGTTTGTGTCCAATTCGATTTTGTATGGTTTTTTTAATTTTTATTCATAATGTGTCCGAATGTTTGATGGACATGGTTGAATGGTCGGCTTCTGTTACAGACCATCCGGACACATCCACGAATGGACAGTTAGTCTGATTTGAGACCCGGCATTGGAGATGACCTTATGCCCTTTTCAGAAGATACTACGTGTCCTCACCAATTAAAACCATTGAGGTGCGTATCAGGGACGAGCCCTCGCGATAGCCACGTCGACGCATTTACTGTCGCAGGGATAGGTGGTTGTGCTGCCTGTCCACCCCAGATAACACCTTCCCTGTTACTTTCCTCCTTAGGCAACCCACGTACGCGACCTCCCTCTCTCTCGTGTCCTCTTCCATCTAAGCCGCCGCCACAAGCATCGCCAGCGGGAGAGGAGCTAGCTCCGTTCTCCCACCAACTTTGTCGCCACAAGAGATGAGAGGGTCGGAGGAGAAGGCGGCGGCGGCGTTGGTTTCGATCTGTGATCTGCCTCGATGTGGGAGGCGGCGGATCGATTCGGTCGAAGTTGTTGTCGGAGGTGCTGGGTGGTAGGAGCACCACCCGACGGCCCTGGTGAACGACGCTGGGGCCACCTGAGGAGGGCGGCGAGTTTGTTGACGACTGCAACGAGAGCTCGTCGGATCCGTCATCGGCGTCGTTCTTCTGCTTGAGACAGCCGTCGTCTACGTGACCTCCTCGCCACCACGGGTGGACGCTGGTGAGGCCAGCCTTCCCTCCATGGCTCCACGACAGATACTCCCCCTCTCCCCTCGGCTCCCTCTCCCTTACCCTATCTCTCTTCCTGACTCTCTCTGTTATACACAAAAAGAGCCGTGGTGGCAGCACAACAAAGTACATAACTGGATGCTAAATTGGCAGATTTATCCAATTCTCATACTAGATTGAATTAATGAAGCTGCAGTTCATTACTTATCTGAGCACTATCAAATAGAACTAGATGTGATGGATTAAATATCCTTGCTGAACAACTAATTACACTGGTTTATTGATCGATCTGCAAGATTTGTCATACACGAACAAGGAACACACGGCTGGAGAACATGACATGGAGGATCTGGATCCTGGCAAATAAGAAGGAGGTGAGCTCTTTCTCTTGGATCGTAACCTCCTCGTATGAGATTTTATTGGGTTTGGTTTGTGTGAATTATGTACGTCAATGCACATGAAGGATTTCAAGCCCATGATTTGTGGTTCTGGTTCTTTCCAAATTGCCATGATTTTAACCAAAAATTTGGTGTAGATTCTAATTTGTGTTGTAAGTGCATGCCATTTTTGGTTTTACATGTTTATTTATAGCTTACATCTCTTATTGAAATTTGCAGGATGAGAACTGAAGCATGGATCTGTACTATGCTATCTGGATTTGTGATCTTATTCATGGAAACAGTGAAAATAGCGAGTACCGGTCATTATTTGGTCCCAGTATGCACAGCTTAATTTAATTTTCATTTTGCAAATTCAAAGGTGGCCGAGGACTGTGATTTTGTGGACCTACCAGTTCCTAGGAAATTAAGATCATGTACTGATTGCTGTCTCATAAAACTAGGAACATGGACAACTTTGTCCCTTTCTCTTTCCATCTTTACCTATTGATTTGCTGATTGCATAGGAGCATGTGTGGAAAATGGTTTTCAAATTTGATGGCTAACCAACAAATATATTTGTGTGTTTTACAAACTAATATAGTAATATTTTTTAACAACAAATCTAACTTAACCTGTCTCTGAATGTATTATTGATGTTAGTGTTTCTAACCTCGGGACATTCACGCATTGGATGTTTTCTTAAGCCATTGGCAGAGCACCAAATTCACATCTCAATATTGAGTCTCCTACTTTCAGGTTTTAGCCATACACAATCATGCCGGTCGGACCGTTCCCTCGTCACTGCGGCATGCCAAGAAGAGGCAACATCTTTCAGCTATAAGTGCTCAGATTTTTCTGACGGGTCATGAAACAAGAACCGATGAGACGATGGTATGTATCTTCTGTCTGAAAACTGCTCTTTACTTTGTCCTAATAAAAGACATTGAATTGTTTCACGGAGGAGGAAGTACTTGCTGATACTTTTCCAGCAATATCCCAAATACCTCCACATTCTGAGCCAACAGCCGACATGGCGACCGAGCAAGAAACCCAATAAGTTTTGCATATGTCAGTTTCCGTAAGATGTAGTGTAGGATATGGAAATTCTCAGTTTAACCTGAGTTTCGATTATCAGTATGTCCATGGCTGTTCACAAGTCACAACGTCCAATCTGAAGCCATTAATGCATCCGAAATTAGTTGAAGCTATGAAATCAATTAGTGCATTTTTAATGTATGAACATCTATTCAATATCTCTTGTTTGTTATACGCCAGAGTTGCAAACCTTCCTGAAATTGTGTACAAGACCTAAAGACCCAACGGTCTGGTCTTTCCCATTCTTGGCCATCGGGAGGAAGCAGAGCAGCTGCCAGCGGCCGGGGAGGTGGGGCGGTGGATGAGAGGAAGCGGCTGCGAGCACGCACCGGTTGTGCACCTCGAGGGAGGATTGGGTGGGAGGAGAGGTGGTGGCGGTAGTTTCAATATGTGATCTGCCACCGGCGCCGCCACAAGGATGGATGACAAGATCAGAGGTGAGCCCCCTCCCGTGCGCCGGCGTCGGTGAGGGTCGGGAGCACCACCAAGCCGTTCCGCGGTCCGCCTCCGGCTTCTCTGATCAGTAAGATATTCCTCCTCTTCCTTCCCCTCTCCTTCTCCCTCTTCCTGGCAAGACGGTTAACATTGATTTGGGTGGTGTGATGGCCAGATAATCGTAGACTGGTAGTTATTGCTTGTGAAATTCCTCCATCTATATAAGTTTGGCAGAGTTTGGTTAACTACTCCTGTTTGTAGTAGTAAAATTGCATCAGAACAACCTCAAAAAAGAGTACATTTTGATGTGTTGATCGTTCCTCCCTTGAAATCACCTTTTTTTTTTGTTTTTAGTGAAGCAAGTCTTTTATGCAATTTTTGCATGTTTTTTTCCTCTGTTCGCAGGTTGTTGTCGGGTGAGCACCGGTTTTGTCGCCTTTCATCGATCGATCGTGTTGTTCATCTTCCTGTGCTGGGCCTTCTGCCTCGTTCGTCGTCAAGATGCGTTTCTGCTATTCTTCCGTGTGATTTAGTGTTTTCGGTGTCCTTGGATTCATATGTATGTTGGTCGATTCATGCTCATTAGGTGTTTGATGCTATGCCATCCATATGGTGGCCTGGGATTTTCGTTTTTTTGTCAGAAATCGCACGAGTGAGATCATTCTCGACTTCGATTCGGCGTTCGGTGTACTGAGTGGATCGTCTCTGCAGTTCAGGTACTGTTTGGGATCTCTTTGAGCTAGGTCCAGTTACTTCTGATTGGTCTCGGTTTGTTATTCTCGCTATTATTGTGGTTGCACTCTCTTGTGATGTGGTTGTATATCACGAGTCTTTCTCCATCAACACATCGGCTATCTCGACATGTTCTTACTTTTCTATCCTTTAGTTAATAGCCCACATTTCATACACGTACCCTCTGATGCACTACTTACTTTCAGAAGACGTAGCGGTGGATGTGACATTTTTTAGAAAGTTTTAGGATCTTTGAATTCTGCGGTCACCCCCCTTAATTTCTGCACCATAGGATAGAGTACAACGAGTCCTCTCAGATTCAATTTTCTGTTCACTAACAAAGATAGAGAGATTAAGCTAAGTTATTCAAACCCCAGATGATCTAAGTCGCCTACTTTCTCTTACCACACGATTGCATTTCTTCAAACTATGTTGCTTTTTAATCATCAGGGTTTTTATATTTTTCAGTTCTTCCAGCAGAAAGTAATCTGATTTGTCAACTAATTATAAACAACATCATGTTAACGTGAATTTTGGTTCACCTTCACTCATTCTGACATCTATCACCATAAAATATTTTACATGCAAATTGTCTTTGTCCTTAGTCATGGGCGGGTTTGGGAATGACATTTATCACCATAAAATATTTTACATGCAAATTGTCTTTGTCCTTAGTCATGGGCGGGTTTGATTGAGGTGCACTCGTGTAGAGCACTTTAAGTCATCAAGTACTTCGGTGTCCTATTTTTTGCAATATAGAATGTGTCATGATGCATTTTCTTCTGCAATCTTATTTAGATGAGCAACAACATCTCTATAACTGAATACAATAATGAAGCTGCATTTGTTTTCATGGATGGCTCTTCTCTCATCAGGCAGCACCAAATTGGTAGGGCTTCCCCTCATACTTTCAATGCTTCTCATTCAGTGCATTGTTGTTGTTGTGTGCTTGAATACTCTTCTTTTACTTGCATCTTCTTTTCCATTTAACTTGACTGAGCATTTTAGTCTGGCAATGTGCCCATGTCAATTCTTCATATGGTTATCGCATCAGCATGATACAAAATGAGAGCATTTCATTTTCATTCGCTGCACTCCATCTGCATCTGTCATGTTACAATTAAATTCACCCAGTGCACCAAGAAACCTTCTGTATATCTTTTCAGTATCTACAATCTTTCTTCATTGGCGGCTAGATAGTTTCACGGTTATGTTCTTCTGCAATTATCTTTTCGGGTCAATTCACACATGATATAGCTAATATGTTGTATGGCAAATTAATTTAGCCCTGTTTTGGTGGCCAACTACTGATATGTTGTTAGTGGCTAGAACAAGGCACATACTATTTTCCCCCTTTCGATTGGGTGATATACCCCACAACTGTAAAGAAATGAAGTTGTAGTGTTGTATGATGAATTAATTTAGCTCTTTTTCGGTGGCCAACTGCTAACATCTTATTAGTAGCTAGAACAAGGCACATACTGTTTTTTTTCTTTCGATTGGGTGATATACCCCATAGCTGTAAATAATGAAGTTGCAGTGTAATGATATATCATCTTATTGCTGCATCTTTTGCCTTGCAGTCTTGAGTACTTGTGGTTAGCTAATGTTTATTTTCTGATTCTACTGATTCTTGTTAACAGGGTTGTGTCTGACATGCTTTGCAATGTTAGTGCTGGTCTGAAGCTTTTCTAGAAGCATTTGTGTGTTCTCATGCTCAGGAGTTACAAGGAGCAATGGTGCTATGGTCTTGAACTTCCACTCATCTTCTACCGAAGAATGATCCTTAGCTTAGTTACTTAGCTTGATGTCTTTTTTCGAGGATAGGTTTGGAGTTGCATCCGCTTTTGTCTAGGTTGGTACTTCGACCAGAATTCGCATGACACTATATGCCAAGATTAGTTGTTGTACTAGGTCTAATGCATGACTGAATGGAAACGACTGATTTATTTTTCTTGTAATATGTGAACCATGTACTGCATCAACACTCAATGTAGATCGTGCTTTCAATTGGCTGAGCACAAGAACAGTTGACATATTGTGTATCACCAATAGCATATTCATGTGCTAACCAAAACAAGATTTTTTTTGGTGAAACGGTCGCCTCCTACCTGGCACCGCACAACCATCTCTTAGGAGGCGCCCCAATGGGGCGCTATTTGGGCGCCCCATGCAAATGGTGCCCATCGACGATGCTCTCTACGGGGCGTGTTTCTTCCTTGTGCTGGAGAGTGCTGTTCCCTCGAAAAATCGCCATGGTATGGATTGACGACCATGGGGCGTGTTTCTTACCTGTGCCAGAGAGCAGGACGATGCAGAGCAGGGCCAACCCAAGCTGGATAGCAGGGCATCATCGGAGGCGGAGGAGAGGTTCGACTAGAGCACTGACATGGTGGGGTTCGGTAGGGTCAATAAGGTGACCCACAGGGCTTAGCAAGACGATCAGAGACGCCTGTAGGAGCAGAACACAACTTCGGAAGGATGTTCATCGGCAATTAGAGAAAAAAGGGGTGAAAGGATCGCTTGTCAATCTGGCACCGCGCAAACTTCCTCTCAGGAGGCGCCACCGGGTGGCGCTCCAACCCCTAGTCATAGTATACAGGAGGAACGAGCAACAGACCTGGCAAGAGGAGGCAAAATGGAGAAGCCAAGCGTCGAGGAAACTCTGCTCCAGAGGAGCCGGGACAAGAAGGAGCTAGTTGGGGAGAGCTTGCCGGTGGGTGACGAGGTGAAGCGGCAGCTATGGCTGGCCGGTCCGCTCATCGCCGGCAGCCTGCTGCAGAACCTGATCCAGATGATCTCCATCATGTTCGTTGGACACCTCGGCGAGCTGCCCCTCGCCGGCGCGTCCGTGGCCACCTCCTTCGCCACCGTCACCGGATTCAGCTTGCTGGTAAGCAACATTTCGCTTCGCTGTTTCTTAATCATGCTTCATTTTTTCTATATCTCGATTGGCGCTTTTGTGGGATGGAAGCGTGCGAATTTGTTTGGTTGCCCCATTGGTTTGTTCATGCTATCCCATTACTAGCAGTAAAAGAAGCTGAGTTTTCCGGTGAAAAAAAGGAACAAAAAGAAGGTGATTTTGCCACTTGAACAGTTGCACTGGCTATTGGTGTGCAGTGTTTGTCGGAGTATTTGGAAAGGGAATAGTTTTGTGCTTTAGAGATGTCGACAATTTGTAGTGACCAAGGGACGGTGCACATATGTGTGGTAGTTCAAGTGGTATCCAGCAGCTAGCTTCTGGACTGTTGTGTTGTGTTCTCTTTCACGCGAATGATCATGTCTTACCGTGATATATAAGGGAAATTAATTTGAACGAAGATGGCAGGAATGAGTATCATATACAAACATGACATGCTGTTTCGAAAAAAAAGATGGCATTGTCTACTCCTAAGTTTTCTGGACTTGTTTTCAGTCATGTTTTAAACCTCTGGATATGCACATTCAGCCACACCTCAGAGCATCTCCAGCCTCGTCCCCAACAAAGCACCCTAGACGATTTTTTGGCCGCCGGTGTCAAAAAATCGCCCCAGTCGCATCCCCAAAGGCCCCTTTTACGTCGGCTCGGGCCGAAATTGACGCCGGCGGACCCAAGTCAAATCCGGCGCGCTGGGGGTTGGGGGGGGGGTGGGGTTTGGAGGCGCCAGCCGAATCGTTTTTGGCGCGAAAATCGGCAGGCCCTCCTTGGCAGCGACTCGGCTCTTCTCGCTGCTTCGTCGTCCTCATCGCCTCGGTTCCCGTGGCGGAATCAATGCCAAAGCTGCCGCGCGCTGCCACGCTGGTCAGCCTCCTCCATTGATGCCTCACGGGCGGCGCAGTGAAGACGGGACGACGCACATCCCTCGCCCGCCACACGTACACACGACGGCCACGCGTATGGGCGGCGTCCCAGCCTATATAAGCCGCCCCCAGCGCGGGGGTGACGCATAGGCTCTCCACCGCCGACGCCCTCGTTCCTCGACACCCCCGTTCCTCCCTTTCTTCTCGCCGTCAACCATGGCCGAGCGCTTTCAAGGCGATGGCGCGGCGGCGAACGGCTTCGGCCGCCGCCACCTTCACGAGGACGAAACTCGGCTCCTCTACGAGGCCGAGTACCCAGTCCCGCTGGACATGCGGGTGCCCGGGACGTGGAGGATCAGCGCCGACGGGGTCCCGGTGCCACCGCCGCCCACCGGGGTGGCGCGGCGTGCGAAGATCGCGCGTATCCGCGCCTCTCTGCCGCAGGCGGCGAGGGAAGGTCCGCGGTACGTCCCCGACAGCCCGCTCTGGGAGCAGTACTTCCGGCGGCGCCACACTGAGCAGCTCGAAGCCACCAACGGCGTCGTGCCCTCCGGAAGGCTCAACTTCGAAGGCCGCCGCTGATGGTGGGGCGTGCCCGGCCGCACGCTGGAGGCCGTCCTCGAGTACATCGAGGGCGGCAACACGCCCAAGCTGGAGTACCCCTGTCCCCCGTCCTTCTCCTGCCGGCGTGGGAGCTCGTGGACGCCGAGGCGCATGGATCCGGGGGCGTCCTCCTCCTTGTTCGGCCGCTCGTCCGGCTCTCCGTGCCTTCGCCCCGCCAAGCCGAAGCCCCAGGACAAGCCAGTCAGCCAGCACACCCGCAGCTCCGGCGTCCGCATCGCCGACTCCTCCCCCACCTCTGGCCGCCTCGTCCTCGTCGGGCCGAAGGAGGAGCCCGGCCTCCCCGCGGAGTACGATCGAGGCCATTGTCCGGCGCGGCTTCTCCGACGAGTCCGCCCTAAAGTGGGCGCGGGACGACTACCTCCGCGACGAGATGGTCCGGCAGCGCCGAGCCCTGGAGGAGATAGCCGCCCGCAAGCGTGGGCGCGAGGACGAGAACGGCGTGGTGATCCTCGACAGCGACGAGGACGAGGACGCCCCCGGGCCGTCCAACCCACCGCGCCAACCTGGGGAGGGGTGCAGCAGGGACGGCGGCCGCGGAGGAGGCGACAACGACGACAGCGGCGGCGGCGACTACACGAAGTTCTACAGGCTCCTCAGCATGTAGAGCTTCAAGGACGGCGGGCGGCGAGGAACGGTGAGGGTGACGACGGGCCTTGTAGCGTTTTTTTCTTTTGTAAAATATATTAAATATGTATAAACTCGCCGAAGTTTGTGCTTATTTGCGCCTTGTTTGTGCTGAATTTTAGTTTTAAAAAAAATCATGGGCACCGCGACTGGGGAGTATTACGCCCCCAGCACGCGGTTTATGCCGGTGCGTCTCTATGGGGCGATTTTTAGCGCCTCCTGAGGAGTCAACTGCTGGCTCAGTCCATATATTACTTGTGAAGTAAAAGTGGCAGCAACACTCTGCTGAATTGCACACTTTCGAAGCTGATATTCCAAACTTAGTGGTGCCATTTTTTTCCGGAAAAAACTCAAGGATGTCATTTTATTTTTTGGGAAAACCTTAGTGATGCCATTTCAGATGTCATTTTACTTTTGTAAGTAATCACTTTTTTTAGCTTTGTACTTGTTTTTTTTATTTTCTACCTTTGTATTTGTTGTGATTGCAATTTTCTGTGCATTTTATTTTGCAATTTTACTTCAGCGGGGGTGCGTGATTAAACAAATGACTGTGGACTCTCTGGAATGCAGGAATTTGAGAACATATGAATAAGCAAAAATACATCATTGAGATGTCATATGCAAAAAAAAGATGTCATATGCAGTGGAATCCTACAAGATTTCAAAAAAAGAAAATTATGCAAGTGAATTTTAACAGTGCGCGGGAAAGAAGCACATGAATTTTAGAAGATTTATGAGAGTGTACAGAGAGATGAAAATGCATTTGACTAAGTTGATGTTTTGCTCTCAGAGTTCATATAGCCCGAAATTTTCAAACATTCAAAAATCAACCTTAGATGTTTCAAACAAATCTGAAAAAATATGCAAGTACTTATAGATATGTGTGAAATTTCATCACAAAATACGTTTTTACGTGGCCTGTACCAAAAAATTATAGAGAATTGTGTAATGTTATAGTGATTTTTTTTTTGAGAAATCTCGCTAATGTTATAGTGAATAGTACACGTGCTAGAAAAATATGTGATTTTTTTCTTTTTTGTGTAGCTCGCATAAAGAAGTATTTCGTCGTGAAACTTCGCGGGCATGTAGTATACATTCATATGTATATGTGTATTTTTTTGAGAAATTTTTGAAGTTTTCAAATAAAGAGCTCCATGGAGCTTTAGGCGTTTCCGCATTTGACTTCTCAAAGTAAAAAAAATGGTTTGAACTTATGTTGAGATTCCTATGAATATGGGGCACACGGATGGATTATATAGAACTTTCGTAATTTCAATCCTCATGATACAAAGGACTTCAGCAGAGAAATGCCTTATTGTATGATTAAAATCCTATAATAGTCCTACAAAAAAACCTTCAATCCAAGGTATCCTTCGTCATGTCGCCATGACCCGTCGGTTGCCGCCTAGGTGCCCTTGCACCCCTGTTAGAGCATCTCTATCAGACCTCGTATAAAGCTGCGACCCATAAAATAATTATCAAAATACGGATTGATGCGGAAAATCCTGCCCGATCAAACCCCGCAAACACGTCCGACTCATAAAAAATTTTGCAGGGTGCGGCGCCCTCAACCTTTAGATTCACGGGTTGGGAGGCTGACCCGAGCTCGCCCCCCTATCCGCAGCGAGATTTGGCGCGAAGGAAATTTCCATGCGGCAGTTCCCGCTCCCCCCCCCCCTCTCGGCCACCATTGCCCCGCCACCGCCCGCTCCATTCCATCTTCCCCGGCCATTCTTCGATACCATGGAAGCCTCCCAGCCGTCCCCTGTCACCGTGGAGGTCGCGCACGTGCAATCCCCTCCGGCGGATCTCATCGCCGGTCAAGTCGCCCCCGCCATCGCCCAAGGCACCACCGCGCCTGCCCACAAGCGACAGGGCAACGTCATCATGCAGGGCGGCAATCCGACTGGCCCCGCCGGAAAGGCACGCGCGCCGGGCGCCAGCGCCGCTGCAAGATCTGCCCGGCCGCCGGCGGAGAAGGTGGGCAAGGTTTTGGGCGTGAAACACAAGAAGGTTCCTACGAAAAGGCCAGCGCCTTCGTCCACTCCCTCCGCCCCGGCAAGATGTTCCCCGGCGATGCCGTTCAACGGCGCTGCTTTGACCGCAGGCGAGGTGTTCGATGAAATGTCCGGAAGGTATGCATCTTCGATCCCTTGTACTTGCTTCGCTTTTCGCCATTGTGGTAGCTCGTGACTTGATGTCACTCACTGTAGAGGTGGTTCTAACAATGCCACTGTCATAGTTCGTGAACTTGTCGGACACCAACGTCGTCGACATCGATCAAGCCCCGTTCGTTGATTTCGGTTACAATGAAATGGAGGGTGGCGTGGGTGATCACGGTGGTGAAGATGAAGTGGAGGAGGTAGATGAGGGGGCGTATGAGCAAGCGCAAGCAAAAACAAAAGCGTGAGATCGAAGAACTACACGATGTTGGAAGATCAAATCTTCATCAAGGCTTGGAGTGTGGTGTCTCTTTATGCTTGCACGGGTACATCTCAAACCGCCAAGAGGTATTGGCAAAGAATCGAAGATCAATACTTCCGCATGATGGGGAAGCATCCCAATAGGACTCCACGGACCTTTCGGTCACTCCAAGATCGTTGGGACGTGATCAAGCCGATTTGTAGCCGTTGAGCTGCTTGCTTGGAACAAGTTCGCAATGCACCTCCAAGTGGATCCGTGGAATCCAACTATGTAATTTTGTTTTCACGTCCCAAGTTGTGCACATCATTCGTACCATATGAAATCTTTGCATCATTTGACTTTGTTTGAATTGTGTAGGAGAAAATTGCCCAACAAAGATACAAAGACATGGAAGCGTCCGAAGGCAATTTTTTTAAACTAGAGTATTGTTGGGACTTGCTCAAAGAGTATGACAAGTGGAAGTGGATTGACAAAGAATCCCCACCGAAGTGAGGTCTACTTACAAACATGGATGAAGATGAAGATGATGATGGCCCAAGAAACTTGAACAAGTCTGATGGTGACAAGAAGACAAATGTGAAGATCAAGAGGGAACACGAAGCATCGAGCTTGCGGGACAAGATAGATGCCATGGTGCATTCAAATGAGTTGATGTTAGCGAAGACCTTGAAGAGAAAGAAAGAGTTGGCCGGGAAGAAGGCACAAAAGAAGCAAGGGAAACGTCAATTGTTTAAGGACGAGGGGTTGCGCAAGGCGGACATTGAGGAGAGAAGAGCACATGGCGCTGAGAACAAAGCCATGTCCAAGCTTCTTGCCAAAGAGAATAGGATCATGACATTGAACCGCAATGATATGGACGATATCACCAAAGAATGACATGATATGACAAGGAGAGACATTTTGAAGAGGAGGATGGTAGCGGCGGCCGGTGCGTGTTACAGTGCCAGTGATGTTTTCTCATCGGGATTTGGAACCAGTGTCGCCGATGGATTCAGTGCGTTCGGCGATGCTTTCGGTGTCGGAGTTGGAACAAGTTCCGGCAATGGATTCAGGGGCGGGCGATGGCATCGATGGAGGTGGTGCGGAGTGAAGATCATGATGACGGGTGAAAAGCGACCAAGATAATGATGGACGTGGTCGTCGCTTTTGCATGAAGTCCTTTTGCGTTTGTCGTACAAAACTACGCTTTTATTTGCGCGCGAACTATGTTTTGTTGTTTGAATTTGAACTCAATTATCGGAATCGCTGTCAAATTCACCTATTGGGGGTTTTCGGTTTGCAGGTCGATGCGGGATGCGGCCGAGCAGACCCCGCGTAGTCGACCCGTAAAAGAGTATATTCTGCGAATATCAATTTTTTACGAGTCCATTTTGCGGGGTTGACTCTGTCGCCGCCCGCGCCGATCCGCAAAGCCGTTTTTCCACGAACTGTATACGTGTTTTACGGGTCGGCATTATACGGGGCCTGTTAGAGATCCTTTTACCGGCGTTTTTTCCCTCGTGCACACGTGCCGACCCTTCCAAATCCTCTTAAGCCCAAACTATGGTATCCTTCTTTCAGTTTTGTGCTATGTTTGTAGTGAATTTGCATCTTTTGATTTTCTGCCACTTCAAATCCAGTTACGTACAAAGTCGAGTTCAAGTTTATAGATCTCCAAGTTCCGGTTTCATAAATGATATTGGGAATGTCTAGGGCATATCTAAATGTGTCCTACTTATTGCACATCTAAATAAGTGAATCAAGTATGAAAAGGAAAAGAAAAAAGAAAAAGAACATATCCACACGAATCTCAACGTAAGATCAATGATATAGGATTTAGATGTGCAATACTTATGTCATATCTAGATGTGCTTTTAGCAAAACTGAATGATATTCTTCGTTTTTGGTTTCCTTGATCAGGTTGGCATGTCCAATGCCCTGGACACTCTGTGCGGCCAAGCATTTGGCGCCGGGCAATATCACCTCCTCGGCATCTACAAGCAACGCGCCATGCTACTACTCACCGTCGTGAGCATCCCCGTCGCCTTCATGTGGTTCCACACCGGCCAGATCCTGCTCCTGTTCGGCCAGGACCCCGACATCGCCATGGAGGCAGGCACGTACGCACGGTGGATGATCCCGGGTCTCTTCGCCTACGGACTGCTGCAGTGCCACGTCCGGTTCCTGCAGGCACAGAACGTCGTGCTCCCGGTAATGGTCAGCGCCGGCGCGGCCGCCCTGTTTCATCTGCTCGTCTGCTGGCTGCTCGTGTACGTTGCCGGGATGGGCGGCAAGGGCGCTGCTCTTAGCAACGCCGTCTCCTACTGGGTGTACGTGATCTTACTGGCAGTGTATGTGAGGATGTCGAGCTCTTGCCAGCAGACGTGGACCGGGTTCTCCATGGAAGCCTTCCATGGGGCGCATGACTTTTTGAGGCTCGCCGTGCCGTCTGCTCTCATGCTCTGGTGAGTGATATTTGGAGGTATTAATTAATACTCCGTTACGTAGTTGTGATCATTGATAGGTTTTTTATATTCGCAATGGCAGCATGGAATGGTGGTCGTTCGAAATCCTCGTGCTACTTTCGGGGCTTCTTCCAAACCCCAAGCTGGAAACATCCGTTCTGTCGATCACGTAAGACAATCGCATCGACATGATTGCTCCTGTGTTGATTTGCTTCGCATCCTCACATTTGCTTCCTCCGTTTTCTCAAGGATAGACTCAACACGGCTAACTGCCTCTTCATGATCCCCTATGGCCTTGGCGCTGCCATAAGGTAAGTGATACTATTCGAGGCACTCCTACTATCATGCTCATGCTATTTTGCATGACATGATCGTGCTTGGTGCAGCACCCGTGTCTCGAACGAGCTCGGGGCGGGGCGGCCACGGGCAGCCCGCCTCGCCATGCGGGTCGTCGTGGTCTTGGCCATCTCGGAAGGAACTGTCATGGGGATGGTCGTGGTCCTCCTGCTCTTCGTCTGGGGCCATGCGTACAGCGACGAGGAGGAGGTTGTGAGATACGTTGCCAGGATGCTACTGGTCATCTCGGTTGCCAACTTCTTTGATGGAATTCAGTGTGTTCTCTCGGGTACTTGCTTCTCAATTGCTATGCTATACACGGTTACTCTTAGATACTTAACTTACAGAGGGAGTGAACATGCATCACGTATGTGTAGGTGTGGCTAGAGGCTGTGGGTGGCAGAAGACCTGTGCATGTATCAACCTCGGCGCGTTCTACTTAAGGCCAGTTCTTTTGGGCGATTCTACCAGAATCGCCCCCCTCCTCAGCTTCTTCCAGAATCACCACTTCATATATTTTTTACAATCCTAGCTAATTAGACTTTAACTAGATAGAATTATAAAAAATATATGGAGTGACGATTCTGGGAGAAGCTGGGGAGGGGGGAGATTTTGGGAGAATCGTCGAAAAGAACTGGCCCTTAGTTGGTGTACCGGCAGCCTACCTCGTAGCCTTCACGCTGCGCGTCGGAGGGATGGTGCCTTTCCTTGTATTTATTTGGTTTTCTTGAACTTTTATGGGTTTGATAGCATGCTAATAGTGTGAAAATAATGATGTGTGGCCAGGGCCTTTGGATGGGAATCATATGCGGTATTCTGGTGCAGGTCTTGCTGCTCGTGACTATCACGCTATGCGCTGACTGGCAGAAGGAGGTACGCATATGCAGATGTTGTAGATTGGCTATGCCATTTTCGTTATGTTAGATTTGGGTTCATGAGTGTAAGTGATTCATGTTTTGTATGAACTGGATATGTGATGCATAGGCAACCAAGGCGAAGAACAGAGTCTTTGTTTCTTCTCCTCCAATGGACCTCCTCACGACATGAAGATGAGGGCTTGTGGTAATGAAGCAGCCAAACAGGGCGCACGCTGCGAATTAACAACAATGACAGTGTGTACTTTTTGGGGGCAAGACGCGTGGTTAACGAAGCCATGTTCTCTAGTCTCGCCCTAAGGTCGTGGGAGAATGAACCATGCATTGACAACTTGATTCACTATACCACATGTTTTTCTCTCAACCTTCTGCCTTTGTCGCTCATCTCTCATTGGGTTTTGGTAATTAATGACATGAAAACTAAGAGTAATGATGTGTTATCAAGTTTATTTAGAATAGAGTCAATTACACCGATGATACTATAACTTGGCATAAACGACCATTTTAGTGTTAGAACTTGTGGTGTACATCGAGGTGGTGTAAAAACTTGGCTCGAGCATGCAAATACGATGCTAATTGTGTTTGTATACGGCAGCACTGCTGACGACGCATGCCAACGTAGCGTGGGACGCATTGTCAGTGACAATACAATGGTTTTTTGCGAATATCACCTCGGTTTTTTCCACAAAAAAGCCCCTGATAAAAAAACACCTCGGTTTTTTATTTCTTCCACGGAAATGCCCCCGACAAAAATGGTGCGGTGGGCATCCGACCCGAGGACCTCTAGTACCCTGCGTGTGCAGCTAACTACCCCATCAAGGTCGTCGTTCCAGTATAGAATAGAAACAACTTTTATATATCTTCACTTAGACAACATAAATTAAGAATTTAAATTTTTCAAAGAAAAAAACGTATGCAGCCGCTGAAATTCGAAAATGCAACCTTAGGTCAAGAACGAGCAGAGCTACCACACCAACAATTGTAATTACATGTTTACAAAGAATTGTCACGTATTATGTCTATAGCAGAACACGCTCATGGGCTAAAACGGAATTCAGTTAGTGCAGCCAATTTTCAACATGTTAGTTTTTCAGAAATTACATAAAATATTTGAATTAAAATTTTAAGTAATATCCATATAAATAAAGTAAATCACATTATTAAATTTCCATATAATTTCATAAAATGTTCACCTATTAAATTCATAAAAATCGAAAAAATTATGAAATATAAAAAATATTAACTAATTTTAGAAACTCTTTCCATATTAATTCAGTATTTTAAATCAATTTCTATATATATTTATATTTAAGTAAATTCAAGCTGTTTTCAATAAAATATTCATCCCTTGGAATGAGTATAGCATATAAAGCTGTTTTCAATTAAAATTTATTCTGCTGACAGCTGGGACCCTCTTATCAAGTGCTTTTGCGTGAAAAAACAAAAAAAATGTGGCAGTTTTCGAAAAAAGAGCACACAGACGCCCCATCTTCGTTGTTGAGTCGCTGCCAGCGGGCCACGCGCCATGCTGGCATGCCTCGTCACCGTCGCGTTCGTATACAAACGCGATTAGCACCGTATTTGCACGCTCAAGCCAAGTTTTTGCACCACTTCGATGTACACCACAAGTTGTAGCACTAAGGTGACAGTTTGCGCCAAGTTGTGGCACCACCAGTATAATTGACTCTTTAGAATAACATGTAATTAGTGTTGTGACTGGCGATCAGGCCGTGTCTTAATGAATACGAGTGTTCCATTTCGAAAACAATTGTTTTATATTTCAAGAAACGTCATTGGTGACCCTCATTTTTTGTGCTAGCAAGTGGTTGGCCTTGTAAGCTCTTAGAGCATCTACAACCAGACCCCTTAAACGTCCAACCAGATTGCATGCTCACTGTCTGGACAGGAAAGCAAAGAAAAAAAACTACCCATATGAGGATGTCCTGGATGTCCACAAATCCCCATATCCACACCAAATATGGGGAGGATATGAGGATGTCCTGGCATGTTCGGGCACGTAGGATGTGGCCCACCTTGGATCACTTTTTCTCTTTTTTTATTCTTTCTTTCCACTTTCTCTCTTCATCCCCACCAATCACATGCATTTGACTGGACAATTTAGGGATGATGTAGGGGACATGATTGCATGCATGCACAAATTGAGGCTCAAAATGGACAGGGATAAAAGTTAGCCAATCCTAATTCTATATGCTCTTACTTTGTAATTTGTAGGCTTTTAATTCACATTGAGTTTAAGGAGAACTTGCTTTGTTGACAGAGTACCTCCAAACAATTATCTTCAGTTTTACTAAGCAAGTTGTCCTTCTTGCCAAACATTGCCACCTTCAAAATTTAGTTCGCAAATAAAGTTCTCCTTGCAGAAAGAAGCTTCTTTGTGTCTGGTATCGTATCTCTAAGTTTTTTGTTTCTTTTCTAAGTGAAAGTAGGATAACACCAGTTATTCGAACCTAGGGAAAACATTACTTCATAAAGTGTGTATGCAATATCTTTTTCCTTACTTGCACTTTTGCAAGTTTTGCCTCTGCACTCATACTTTGTCATACACTTGCATATGCAGGCTCTCCTAAACAACCCAATATAAAATCTTTAAACATTGCCAACTAAATTTTCAAGGTGGTTTTTTCATAGATCTGTCCACATCCATACCATAACGTTAGTCCTACAACTAAACAACACACACATCAACTATCTAAAAACTCAATCTTAGATATCTCATCCCACCCCCACCCCACTTTGTCAAGGAACATTGGAACAATACTTATACTAGAGGTACTTAACAGTTAGGTGTGAAGACAACTCAAAATTAAGAATTAGTTTGGGAAACCGAGGTTGTAAAAGGAGCAAACTTATGGAGCCACATTAGTTAGTTTCTTGACAACTTTAATTGGAACTTCCATAACTTTTGACTTTTGACCTTAAATCATGCATCGTCTGTTGTGAATGTACGCTTCTTCAAATGACATCTTCTCCTTGCTCGCAAACATTCTAGGAATTTCCACAATTAATTATGTTTAGGTGAGGAGTTACATCTTGAAATCTGATGTTCTAGTCAGTATCACTCATTCCCGTAGTTTACCATAGAGGTGCCATACATGGACAAGTTTAAATTTCATCAACCATTACAAAATGTGTAACTCTCGTTTCAGTATCCACTTGCGAGAGCATCTACGAGTGTAGGTACTTATTGCGTAACAGCTCTTGCCACACATTCTCGACTTCAGGATTCTATACCCAAGGCCACACCTTTAGTCGGGTGGACAACAGTTGATATTTTAAAGAATATGGAGCGATGGAAATCCACTCATATTCTTAGCCCTTACGTACCAATATTTTTAAAGAAAAAATAAACTTGGGAAAAGTATCTCGAACAACATTGGCGAGATCAAGTCTACCACCATGAGAGGCTTGCACTTCGAGCAACCAACCTTATGTGCAAAACAATCATCATCTTTTTTTTCTAATCCTTGTTTTTTTTAGCTTGTGGTAATAGATCAGAATACCAAAATATCAAAACGGGAAGGAGTCAGTCTCATTCAAAGAGTTATATTGATATACTTTAAAAGCACAAATAGTTTCCTATTCTTGTCCGGATTGATGTCAAGTTCCATCTTCGACAAAGAGGACAATATCATCGCCATACTCGAAAATGGAAGATGCAAACCGGGGTCTCAACCTATTTTTCTAAAAAAAAATATTGGAAAAGAAAACGCCATCATCGGCATGACTTGAGACTAATCCCTATCTTGGTACACGTGTGTTTATCCTTGCAATGGCGAGTATTGACGAATCCATTGTCTACCATGAGATTTATGGCCTAGCTTACACGTAACACCTTGCACTTTCGACTTGTTTTCCATCGTGAAAATGTTGAAGCGTTTGGTCCAATATATATTTTTACAAAATCTCAAAACAATAGTGCTAATTTTATAATTTTCACAAGTATCACCCCGTTGTCCCCATAACTAACAAAGATTAATTCTTCGTTTGTCGCGCGGTCAAAGATGTTGGGGAACGTAGTATTTCAAAATTTTTGCCTACTATCACGCAAGATCTATCTAGGAGAAGTATACCAATGAGCGGTGTCTACGTACCCTCGTAGACCGAAAGCGGAAGCGTTTAGTTACGCGGTTGATGTAGTCGAACGTCTTCGCGATCCAACCGATTCAAGTACCGAATGTACGGCACCTCCGCGATCAACACATGTTCAGCTCGGTGACGTCTCTCGAACTCTTGATCCAGTTGAGGCTGAGGGAGAGTTCCGTTAACACGACGGAGTGGCAACGGTGATGATGAAGTTACCGGCGCAGGGCTTCGCCTAAGCACTATGATGATATGGCCGAGGTGTGTAACTGTGGAGGAGGGCACCGCACACGGTTAAAGATCAACTTGTGTGTTCTAGGGAGCCCCCTGCCCCCGTATATAAAGGAGGGAGGGGGAGGCCGGCCGTCCCTAGGGGCGCGCCCAAGGAGAGGGAGTCCTACTAGGATTACTAATCCTAGTAGGATTCCTCCACAAGGAAGAGAGGGCGAAGGAAGAAGAAGGAGATGGAGTAGGAAAGGGGGGGGCCGCCCCCCTTCCCTTGTCCAATTTGGACTGCAAGGGGGGGGGGGGGGCTGCCCTGGCTGCCCTCCTGTGACGCCCCAAGACCGGAGCTTCAGATGCCTTCCGTGGTTTTCGGGTTTCGTCGTGTGTTTTGTTTGGTTCATTGCATTCATCATTGCATCATGTGTATTGCATCATGTCATCATGCCATCATGTCATTTCTTTTCTTAACTCAACTAAATAAATGGCATGGATCTTTGATCCATTTAAACCGAGGGAATTCACGTGGTGATTTCTCTATATAACATATCCTCCCAATATTTTAGGGAGCTATATTAAATATTCCATTTTCGGAATCACCCATAACACACATGCAAAATATTTTCCATGTCTATTCCTCTTCGAGTTTGACCTTCGAACCTTGCCAATATTTCTCATCTCTTTTATCGAGGCTTCTCTAAAAGTCTCAGCCCATTTAGAGTCCTTTCGAATGGGTTTCAAAATTCAAACATGTTGAATTAAATTCAACATGTGCGAATCTATTGTTCTCCAAAAATCCTCTTGCCATTTTATTTAAATTCCTCACATTTTTGTGAGTCCAGAAATATTACCCTCGTGCGCTAATTCTTTCCTAACCCCCCTCTTCTTTTTCTTCTCTATATGCTTTTCTGTTAAAGGAAAAGAATGAAGAGAGGAGAGCCCAGCCTCTTGGGTCTGTCTATCTAGGCCGGCCCATTTGCGCAGCTAGCCCAGCCCACCTAAACCCTCCTCTTAACCCTAGCCTCTCCCTGGCCTGACCCCCATCTCCCTCGCATCTTCCCAGCGCCGCCAGGAGCCCTGCGCTCGATCCCATCGCCCTGTGCTTCCTCGCACCAACGCCCGCACCTTTGCTCGATCCCCTCCTGCTTCCCTGCGCCTCCCTCTCTCTCGCTCACGCCGAGCCCCTCCACTCCTTCTTCCAGTAAGGCCCTGCACCGCTCGTCCCAATTGTTTTGGCCTGAGCTCGCCGGAGCCACAGCACCGGCCGTCGCCGGACCTCCTCCTTGGCTCCACCCTGCCGGCTCCCGGCGCCTCCGCCTCACCCTCGCTACCCCACCGCCTGCAGTAAACGTCGCCGACCTCTCCTTCTTCCTCCCGTGCGCCTCCCTCTCCTGCAAGGCCGCCCCTCGCCTTGCCGCAGCCGAGCTGCGCCGCGGCGCTGACCAGTGCTGGCCTCGACCTCCTCACCTACTGTCAAGCTCCTGGAGCTGCTGCTGCTCCCTGCATCACCGCGCCCTCAAGTGCCTCGTCTCCCGCAGCCGGTCCAGGAGCTCCTCGCCGCCACCTCGTCACCCCGCTTCGTCCGGCCGCCGCGTCGCCATGCTCCAGCACTGCTTCGAGCTCGTCTTCCTTGACCTTCCTGTCATCCCGGAGTCTCTCGCGGCCATGCCGAGTCCTGCTGCTGCTGTTGCTTCGCTGTAGAGCTCCGCCGCGTCAAGTACCCCTGCTTTCGAGCGACAGGACGAGGTCCCGTGCCTGCGCTGACTTCCCTGTCGCAAGCCTCCATGCGGCTTCGTCGTTCTCCCAAGGTCCTTGTGCTACTTCTTTTCAGACCATCAAGACCGGCAAGGTCAACTACAGGGATACCACGTACCACGACACACGGATGCCCGAACGAGTACCACGACAGACCGCCCAGTACCCCTTCGAATCCTTCAAGACTGTCAAGTGAACGACTACCATCGCTCCAAGATCCGAACGGCTACGACAACTTGAACATCTACGGAACGTTTACGACTACACGATGAACCGCCAAGGCCGGCCACAACCCTTGTACCAGTACTATCGCCAAGTTCCACGACGACCCAAGTACCATGAGACGTATACCGCTACCATCGCAAGAATCGAGACCGACAAGTCCGAAGATGCAAGTACCACTCCGAACCATGTACGACAACCGTCGCCGAAGACCCGTGTAACGCAAACGTCAAGTTCAACTACTGCCGCGTGAACCGCTACTTCCCACGACGACCCCGTGAACAACTACTTCCCCTTCGACACGTGTACCCCTAACACCGAACACGATCCGTTCCGATAATGCACACTTCGAAGGTATAACCTCGAGACGACGTCTGTGAACGAATGCTTGTGATGTTTGAGATGCTCGTGTTTGCAATGTGTCCAAATTGTCACTCGTTCCCTTGTCGCCAACTCGTGGGACACCCGGAATCCGGGAACGCCCCACCATCTTTTGCACGCGTCCGCACACTTCTCCTTTGCATCGGTATCTCAATCGAATTACCGAAACCGGGACATTGCCGTGGCACTGTTTCGTTATCGTTGCCGTGGCACCCCTTTTTATTTCCGCCATGATGACAAATGCTTCTTAATATGCTCTTATCAACTTATTCATAAATATTGCATAAAACTTGTTCATGTCATCCGCATCATGATAACAACAATTAAAATGTTTAAATTGTTGTTGCAATAAATTACTAAAGCACATGGGGATTTTTTCCGGACTTGGTGTTTGTTGTTCCGGCCTCATTTAAACTTGCCTAGATAGGTAGTTTTCATTTGCTTCACCCCTTGCCATGTTAACCAACATTTAATATTGTTGAGTACCTAAACAAGAGAGAACTAAATAACTTGAATGTGGTGTTTCGTCAATATGCAACTCGTTGCATATTGAGCTCCACTTAACTTGTAGAGTTGTTTGTGCTCTTTGCCATGCCATGCATATTTAAACCGAACATGCATCATTCTTGGTTGTGCATCATGCCATGTTTATGTAGTGGTTGTTTAGCATGTTGTTTGCTTCTTTCCGGTGTGCTTCTTTGGGTTGGTTCCGTTCACGTTGCGTTTGTGAGGATCCGTTCGACTACGCCCATTTGTCTTCTTCATGGAATCGTTCTTCTTCCTTGCGGGATCTCAGGCAAGATGACCATACCCTCGAAATCACTTATATCTTTGCTCGCTAGTTGCTCGCTCTATTGCTATGCATGTGCCGCGATACCTACCACTTGCTATATCATGCCTCACATATTGCCATGTCAAGCCTCTAACCCACCTTGTCCTAGCAAACCGTTGTTTGGCTATGTTACCGCTTCGCTCAGCCCCTCTTATAGCGTTGTTAGTTGTAGGTGAAGATTGGAGTTTGTTCCTTGTTGGAACATGGATATTCTTGTTGGGATATCACAATATCTCTTATTTAATTAATGCATCTATATACTTGGTAAAGGGTGGAAGGCTTGGCCTTATGCCTGGTGTTTTGTTCCACTCTTGCCGCCCTAGTTTCCGTCATACTGGTGTTATGTTCCTTGATTTTGCATTCCTTACACGGTTGGGTTATAATGGGAACCCCTTGACAATTCGCCTTGAATAAAACTCCTCTAGCAAGGCCCAACATTGGTTTTACCATTTGCCACCTAGCCTTTTCTTTCTCTTGGGTCGGCCGGCTTAAGGGTCATCTTTATTTAACCCCCCCGGGCCAGTGCTTCTCTAAGTGTTGGTCCAGCTGAGCGATGTCCGGGGCTACCAGGGGCAACTCTGGGCTGGCCTACCCGACGTCTTGCTCATCCGGTGTGCCCTGAGAACGAGATATGTGTAGCTCCTATCGGGATTTGTCGGCACATCTGGGTGGCTTTGATGGTCTTGTTTTACCATTGTCGAAATGTCTTGTAACCGGGATTCCGAGCCTGATCGGGTCTTCCTGGGAGAAGGAATATCCTTCATTGACCGTGAGAGCTTGTGATGGGCTAAGTTGGGACACCCCTGCAGGGATTTGAACTTTCGAAAGCCGTGCCCGCGGTTATGGGCAGATGGGAATTTGTTAAGGTCCGGTTGTAGAAAACCTGAAACTTATCTTAATTAAAGTACATCAACCGCGTGTGTAGCCGTGATGGTCTCTTTTCGGTGGTGTCCGGGAAGTGAACATGGTGTTGGAGTTATGCTTGATCGTAGGTTGTTCTAGGATCACTTCTTGATCATAGTTTCTCGACCGTGCATTGCCTTCTCTTCTCGCTCTCATTTGCGTATGTTAGCCACCATATATGCTAGTGCTTGCTGCAGCTCCACCTCATACCTTTTCCTACCCATAAGCTTAAATAGTCTTGATCGCGAGGGTGTGAGATTGCTGAGTCCCCGTGACTCACAGATTACTTCGAAAACCAGCTTGCAGGTGCCGATGATACCGTGCAAGTGACGCAACCGAGCTCAAGGAGGAGCTCGATGAAGATCTCGTTCATTGTGTTGTTTCGTTTCAGTTGATCAGTAATGGAGCCCAGTTGGGACGATCAGGGATCTGTGTAGCATTTGGGGTAGTCTTCTTTCATTTTGGTTCCGTAGTCGGACCTTGTTTGTATCTGGGTGTTGTAATGCTTTATTCATGTATTGTGTGAAGTGGCGATTGTAAGCCAACTATGTATCTCTTTTCCTTATTCATTACATGGGTTGTGTGAAGATTACCTCACTTGCGACATTGCTTTCAATGCGGTTATGCCTCTAAGTCGTGCTTTGACACGTGGGAGATATAGCCGCATTGAGGGCGTTGCAAGTTGGTATCAGAGCCTTCCTCGACTTAGGAGCCCCCTACTTGATCGAATCGCTGGCGTTGTTGAGTCTAGAAAAAAGTTTTGAGTCATTTAGGATTATATATATCGGAGAGTAGGATTCTTTTTACTCCTCAGTCCCTTCGTCGCTCTGGTGAGGCATCCTGACGTAGAGTTTTGACTCTTCTCTTCTCAAATTTCACTAAAAAAATTTTAGGATCACACGGGTATCTTGGAATCGTTCCGATGGTTTTGTGACGAGAACATTGTTCTTGGTGCCTCCTGACATTTAGGGGTTGTGGCAGTGTCCCGGGGAGTTGAGCTCCGAGGTGTTGTCGTCATAATTTTATCATTGCAGTTCTGGAATACCTGAGTTTTGCCGACATCGAAAATCTCTTTTATGCAGTTGTTGGTGAGATAACCTCGACACCACCCAGTACTGGGGCAGGAGTTCGGGAGTATTGCCATAACTCGTATAACGGATGCTTTTCGAAGGTTGAGGTAAATGATTTCCGAAGGTTTCTTGGTTATGTGTTGAAGGATGGATACAGCTGGATGTAGGATTTGTTAGTTTTGGGTGAGATATTATGCTTCCCCTGTATCCCCAACACCTGATTGCATAACCGGAAAGTTTCGGGAGTTTATAAGTGGGAATTCAAGTAGCCCTTAGGATATCTTTCCGACAGATGTATGATATGAAATTGGGGTTCGACGACTAGTGGTCCGCCTATCCACGGTTGATTTTACAGTGGTCTCATTGTGTCTTAGAGTCCTTGGCTATGCTGACTCGGGGAAACTTCATATGTCATGTGCACTGCCTTGTACATGATGGTGCTGTACGATCGAGCCCGTGTAGGACCCACCACGAAAACTTCGGAAGAAATCTCTATCATATGTTTGTTCCAGCTTATTCTGCAAGCCAATCCTTGTTTTGTTTTTGAGTTGTGGTATTAGAGTTGCTTCGAAGTCGAATGTGGATTCCATCCCTTGTCTAAGCGGTATTCTCATGTTCCTATGTGAATACCAATCCTCCACGATAATCGAGATTGTCATGTCAATCCTTTGCAACCGGTGTGTTTTCTCTTCAAGCGGATCCATTCATTTTAAACATCCGTAAGACCAACTCTAAGTATTCTCAACGTTACTTGTTTCATTCGTCCCAAGTTGTCTTTGTTTTCCCGCCCACCCACCCTTTTTCTTCAAGGACTCAGATTTCTTAATCAAGTATCCATTTTACTCATGTGAATTTTCTCCATTCATTTCTTTCAATGTTCTTATCCGGTGATTCTTATGAAGATTCTAACGGAGCTTCAAGTTCTTCATTCTTCGTTCTTTTCCTTCTCCGGTGGATCCTATTCAAGCTTTGTTGATCATATCTTTTCCTCGTTTCAAATGTTTTCTCATGCCGGTGCACCTCTTTATCATTCACCTTTCACTATTCATTTGTCCCGGAGTCTTCAAGTTATCTCGAAGATTCGTGTTTCCACTCTGCATCCGTTCAAGAACTTTCGAGGATGTTATCTCATTCAAGCCATTTAATTCTACCGGTGCAATCTCTCTCTTTAAATCATTCAACGGTGTTTTCTTTTGAGTGGGCCCTAACCCACAGGTCTTTTCCCAGGATCTTACCTGACTCTTCTAATTTTCTCGGAGCTTCTCAAATTCTTTTCCAAGTTTGACGTAAGAATGAGTTATCATCAGTCAAATGCTTTCTCCAAGATCTTTCAAATTCTTTTCATCGTTGGTTCAACCTTTCTATTCCTAATTCCGGAGTGCCTCAACAATTCATGGTGATGTTTCTCGTCGTAATTCTCAGATTTTGAAGATCGAAGAAGAGTTTCTCTTAAATCTTGCTCCATTCTCTTAAAGATTCATGATTCTAGCTTGTTGTCATCCTCTCATAGTTGTATTCGACTGTGAGAATTCTTTTCACCTATCCGGAGCGATTCAAGATTCTTTTCATTCTGAATCTCTGAAGGCCATCATTTCGGGTTATTCATTACCAGCTTTCAGTTATCGTCCTCCAAATCTTACCGGTGCATCGATTAAATATCCTCTAATCAGCTCGTGATCTATTCGTTCTCATGCATCTAAATTCCCTCAAGCACCTTCGTTCATTTGATAATTCTTCCCGGTGTTTCTTTATATTTTTCATTGTTCATTTTCAATTCTTACGGTGGTTCGTTCAAGATATCTCTTCCTTGTTTATCATATCAATTCATTTATTCGTTGTTTCAATCCCACCGGTGGTTCCATCAATACCTTCTCAAGTTTACGCTATATCTCTCATCAATACTTTCCAATGAGAATAAGTAGTATGCCAAATCCGTTGCTTGTCATCAATTTAAATTGGTGAAGGATACACATAACATAATTCTTATTCTTGTTTCATCCAAGTGATCAATTCCTTCCTTCGGAGTTTGTTCATGATGAATAAATTCTTGATTTTCTTTTGTTCATCTTTTCTTTCTCGGAGTTCCAAGCTCTAATTATCACGGAGATCCATCTAAATCATTACAAGGTTTCACCTTGTGTTTTCAACTTCTCTTTCTTTTCGTTATCCTTTTGTTTACCTTAGTTCTTCATGGAGGCGCTACATGATGGTTCATAAAGGATTTAATTCCTTCTCGAAGTGTTCATCAAGATTCTTTTCAGAGGAGCTCAAGCATTCTTCATCTTGCAATCCGGAGTGCAATTCTTTCTACCGTATCATTGGAGGTGGTATTATGTCATTCTTGATAATTTGAGTTCATGTTTCATGATTCACATGTTGTTAAGAATGAGGTATTTTAAATCCATCAATCTCGTCATTGGAGTTATCTTGGTTTATATTTCACCTAAAGCTTTCCCTAAGGATTGTTGCTATTTATGGTGCTTATAAATGACCCAAGTTCTTCATTTATCCTCCCGGTGGAATAAGTTTCCCGTCTCCTTGTTGATATCAATCCAATCCATTGTTTCCGTTTGTGGCAGAATTTCACCTCATAATTTTGAGATGTCTTCCATAAGCCCACAACAAGCTTACTCTTTTCGTTGTTGTTTTTCCAACAACTCTGTTCGACCCTTATCCTAAGGATGCCTTTTTCAAGCTCATTTGTGGCATTAGTTGACCTTTTCTTCTCCATCCTTTCAATGATCTATTTTTTCTTTCTTCTTATGGAGGCATTGTGATGTTTCGCTTTTCTCTCATATTCTCGAGTTGTGAGGATCATGTTCTTTTCATGCTTATCCATTTAACCGGAGTGTTGTGCCCTCTGCTCAAGTTGTTTCATCTTATCAAGGCTTGCATCTCTTTTCAATCGGAGTGCTACCCAAATTTGTTATTCCTTGTTCCTCTTTTCTAACAGAGTGTTTTCTACTTCGTTCATCTCCGTTGCATTCTTTCTTTCAATTTGTTCAACCTCTCAAGGTTCTTTGGTTTCACTCATTGCTCAGAGAAGCAACTTAGTTTCACCTCTTCTCTTTCTCTTCCGTTTTTTCCTCCGGTGCCATTCTAGATCTCGGGAAGAGATCCTCTCGTAGTGGTGGAGTGTTGTGACGCCCCAAGACCGGAGCTTTAGATGCCTTCCGTGGTTTCCGGGTTTCGTCGTGTGTTTTGTTTGGTTCATTGCATTCATCATTGCATCATGTGCATTGCATCATGTCATCATGCCATCATGTCATTTATTTTCTTAACTCAACTAAATAAATGGCATGGATCTTTGATCCATTTAAACCGAGGGAATTCACGTGGTGATTTCTCTATATAACATATCCTCCCAATATTTTAGGGAGCTATATTAAATATTCCATTTTCAGAATCACCCATAACACACGTGCAAAATATTTTCCATGTCTATTCCTCTTCGAGTTTGACCTTCAAACCTTGCCAATATTTCTCATCTCTTTTATCGAGGCTCCTCTAAAAGTCTCAGCCCATTTAGAGTCCTTTCGAATGGGTTTCAAAATTCAAACATGTTGAATTAAATTCAACATGTGTGAATCTATTGTTCTCCAAAAATCCTCTTGCCATTTTATTTAAATTTCTCACATTTTTGTGAGTCCAGAAATATTACCCTCGTGCGCTAATTCTTTCCAAACCCCCCTCTTCTTTTTCTTCTCTCTATGCTTTTCTGTTAAAGGAAAATAATGAAGAGAGGAGAGCCCAGCCTCTTGGGTCTGTCCATCTAGGCCGGCCCATTTGCGCAGCTAGCCCAGCCCACCTAAACCCTCCTCTTAACCCTAGCCTCTCCCTGGCCCGACCCCCATCTTCCTCGCATCTTCCCAGCGCCGCCAGGAGCCCTGCGCTCGATCCCATCGCCCTGTTCTTCCTCGCACCAATGCCCGCAGCCTCTGCTCGATCCCCTCCTGCTTCCCTGCGCCTCCCTCTCTCTCGCTCACGCCGAGCCCCTCCACTCCTTCTTCCAGCAAGGCCCCGCACCGCTCGTCCCAACTGTTTTGGCCGGAGCTCGTCGGAGCCACAGCACCGGCCGTCGCCGGACCTCCTCCTCGGCTCCACACTGCCGGCTCCCGACGCCTCCGCCTCACCCTCGCTACCCCACCGCCTGTAGTAAACGTCGCCGGCCTCTCCTTCTTCCTCCCTTGCGCCTCCCTCTCCTGCAAGGCTGCCCCTCGCCTTGCCGCAGCCGAGGTGCGCCGCGGCGCCGACCAGTGCTGGCCTCGACCTCCTCACCTGCTGTCAAGCTCCTGGAGCTGCTGCTGCTCCCTGCATCGCCGCGCCCTCAAGTGCCTCGTCTCCCGGAGCCGGTCCAGGAGCTCCTCGCCGCCACCTCGTCACCCTACTT
Organism: Triticum urartu; assembly: GCF_003073215.2. NCBI lineage: Eukaryota > Viridiplantae > Streptophyta > Magnoliopsida > Poales > Poaceae > Triticum > Triticum urartu. Next base: position 199,711,899 of record NC_053028.1, on the reverse strand, counting down.
CGTCCGGCCGCCGTGTCGCCATGCTCCAGCACTGCTTCGAGCTCGTCTTCCTTGACCTCCCTGTCATCCCGAGTCTCTTGTGGCCATGCCGAGTCCTGCTGATGTTGTTGCTTCGCTGTAGAGCTCCGCCGCGTCAAGTACCCCTGCTTTCGAGTGACAGGACGGGGTCCCGTGCCTGCGCTGACTTCCCTGTCGCAAGCCTCCAGGCGGCTTCGTCGTTCTCCCGAGGTCCTTGTGCTACTTCTTTTCAGACCATCAAGACCGGCAAGGTCAACTACAAGGATACCACATACCACGACACAAGGATGCCCGAACGAGTACCACGACAGACCGCCCAGTACCCCTTTGAATCCTTCAAGACCGTTAAGTGAACAACTACCATCGCTCCAAGATCCAAACAGCTACGACGACATGAATATCTACAGAATGTTTACGACTACGTGATGAACCGCCAAGGCCGGCCACAACCCTTGTACCACTACTATCGCCAAGTTCCACGACGACCCAAGTACCACGAGACGTATACCGCTACCATCGCAAGAATCGAGACCGACAAGTCCGAAGATGCAAGTACCAGTCCGAACCATGTACGACGACCGTCGCCGAAGACCCTATAACGCAAACGTCAAGTTCAACTACCATCGCTTGAACCGCTACTTCCCACGATGACCCCGTGAACAACTACTTCCCCTTCGACACGTGTACCCCTACCGCCGAACTCGATCCGTTCCAATAATGCACGCTTCGAAGGTATAACCTCGAGACGACGTCCGAACACGGTAATGACTTAATCACAGAAGCAGAAGAAATGTGCAAAGTCATTCGTGACAACCTCAAAGCAGCCCAATCCCGCCAGAAGAGCTACTATGATAGTAAGCACCGTGATTTGGCTTTCGAGATCGGAGATCATGTTTACCTCCGTGTCTCTCCTATGAAAGGTACTCGTCGCTTCGGTATCAAAGGGAAGCTTGCCCCCAGATACGTGGGACCTTTCAAGATTGTCAGCAAGAGAGGCGACCTCGCCTATCAACTCGAGCTTCCTTCAAACTTTGCAAATTTTCATGACGTGTTCCATGTCTCTCAGCTTCGAAAGTGCTTCAAGACTCCTGACCGCACCGTCAACTTCGAGGACATTGAGCTCCAAGAAGATCTCTCTTATTGTGAGCACCCAGTTGCTATTCTTGAAGAGACTGAACGCAAGACTCACAACAAGTCAATCAAATTTCTCAAAGTCAAGTGGTCACACCATTTCGACCGTGAAGCTACCTGGGAACGCGAGGATCACCTCCGTTCTGAGTACCCGGCGTTCTTTCAGTCCTAGATCTCGGGACGAGATCTTTTCATAGTGGTGGAGTGTTGTAACACCCCGGATGTAACTTTCCCTATTTGTACTCCAACTCTTGCCGTTTCCGGCGTTAAGTTATATTTATTTCCTCGGGTTCGGGTTTGTCTCCGTGTGTGGTTGTCGTTGTCATGCGTCTCATATCATGTCATCATGTGCATTGCATTTGCATACGTGTTCGTCTCATGCATTCGAGCATTTTCCCCGTTGTCCGTTTTGCATTCCGGTGCTTCGTTCTCCTCCGATGGTCTTTTCTAGCTTTCTTTCGTGTGTGGGGATTAAACATTTCCGGATTGGACCGAGACTTGCCAAGCGGCCTTGGTTTACTACCGGTAGACCGCCTGTCAAGTTTCGTACCATTTGGACTTCGTTTGGTACTCCAACGGTTAACCGAGGGACCAAAAAGGCCTCGTGTGTGTTGGAGCCCAACAACCCTCCAATTTGGCCCAAAACCCACCTAACTCTGCTCCATGTCCTAGAGCGTTCGATCACGATCCCGTGGACGAAAACCGCACCTCATTTGGACACTCCTAGCTCCCTCTATGCCTATAAATAGACCCCCCATTCCAAATCCCAGGTCTCCTCCCCCGAAACCCTAAAATCCCAGATCCGCCGCCGCCGGACGTGTCTGGAGCGGCCCGGACAACGTCCGCCGCCCCCCGCGCCCAGTCAGACGCTGCCACGTGGCCTGCGCCACTCCCTCCACCGCCGGCCCGGAGCGGCCCGCATCCGGCCCTCCCGGCTCAAATCGCCCCGCCGCCGCCTACCGAAGCCGCGCCGCCCTCCTCTTCGCGCCCGGCCGCCCGAGGCGACCGGAGCCGCCGCGCGCCGCTCGCCGCCGGCTGGCCGCAGCCCGCCGCGCCGCCCTGGTCCGGCACCGCCCGAGCCGCCGCAGGAGCCTGCCGGAGTCGCCCCTAGCTCCGGCCGGTCCTAGCTCCGGCCGCCGCGGGGCCCTGCTCCGCCGCCCCGGCCGCCGGCGACCTCGCCTCCGCCGGCCGCCATCCTCGTCCCCGCCGTCTTCGACTTCCGCGCCGCCGTCGTGAACAGTGCCACCGGATTTTGCCTCGGTTCCCGTGCGCGAGATCTGGAAACCTAGGTTGTTTTTTTCACTAAGTCCCAGAATTCTTGATCCATATGCTCCTGTTCGAGGCCCCGTAACTTTGCCTCCGTAGCTCCGATTCATGCATATAGCATATCAAGATGTTCATCTCAGAGAGTACATCATTTCATTCCATTGCATCATTTTCATTTGAGCTCATCTTGATGCCCGAAATGCTATTAGAAGAGGGCTACTTGAGTTAATTGTCAGATCTGTTACTCCGTTTAGCACTTTTGTCATTTTTGCCATGATTAATGTGCGCATGATATGCCCATGAGTTCTTCATATGTTTTGTTAAGGGTTTTGTCATCTTTCCAGAGGTGCAACCCATGTATTTTTAGGATGTGTGTGGTGACTTGTGCAACTTGCAAAGTGAGGCACTTGCTAATTCTGTTTTCAGGGACTTAGTAATTTCATTGTCCTGGGATTGTTTATCTCATGATGCCATATGTTCATGTTGTTTCCTAGTGATCCGTGCCTCTATTGAGGATGATCAGCAAGGGAGTTTTGTTAATATTGTAGTGCTCTATCCATCCATGTCTTTTTTAGCAATTATGGAGCACCCTAGCTTGAGTCAATCGAGTTCTACTTTTGCTTCGTTGTGAATCTGGGCAGATCGTCAACTTGTTTGCGATTTTGCCGATGTTATTGTAGTTGATCCGTGCATGCTATGCTATTGTTCTTGACATGTCTAGCTTTTATTTTGTGCCTTCTTGAGGGATGTATGCTTGTCTTGCCATGACTTGCACCGTGGTGAGTGCATCGAGCTCGTATACATGCCTTCGTGAGTTATATTTCAGCATGTCCCAGTTTTCACTAAGTATGAAAATTGATTATGTTTTTGCTATGTTCGTGTGCTTGTTAGTATATTTTGTGATCCCTTTTGGCTCAAGGTCACTAAGGGACTTTTTTT